>NC_090271.1:162278999-162587541 GCF_040414725.1 Anabrus simplex
CAAGAAGAAAACACAAGTTCACATATGGCATTAATATTCTATGTTCCCATGTTTGTTATGAAAACACAAGTTCAAATCACACTTGCAAATATTCAATGTTCTCTTGTAACGCCACTGTTTGTAAAGAAAATACAAGTCCTAATATGGCACTTGAAGAGAAATACTATGTTCCACTTCCACTGGAACTGAGCACTAGAGAGTCAGCGTATCATCCCACCGAAATGCAGAGTCCCGACTGGACATAGGTTCAGTCTGCCGGCAGTTGTAGAGCTCCACCCGTCACTCGTATCGCAGAGAGGGTGGACTAATACTGGCTGTCTGTAGCCTAGATCGCCTTGCTTTTATACTTGGAGCCGATGAAGCATCTCGAAACGTGGATATTATCCACCTCTATAACTTCTAAAGTAAATGGTAGGTTTGCTCTAGGTACAAAAATAATTGTATCTTAACTACGAATAGACTTTACAGATGGATCAGAACATCACCATATATGGTCATGCTTGCTGTGTGAAGCCAGCCCGAGGCGGCCATGTCACTGCTGAGTACACAATTAGAAATAGGAAAGGAATGTATTGTTCAGCTGAAGATGACCCTATGTAGGGGGTCAAAAACGGTACTGTAGCATAAGTGCAATAAATAAGTATTGATAGGTGGAAATCCTTTCCTATTTTTAATTGTGTAGTTCGTCAATACGGAGATGATTATAGATTACGATACTGCTGAGTACGTCAGTGGAGTTCGGCGGGCCTGCCTATCCTTCGCCTCACACGAAGTTTAACTCTCGTACCTCGAACTTGCTTTCACGCAGCGGTGTTTCCGGTAGAGTATTGAAACACGAATGAATATGTGCTACTTAACAAC
This sequence comes from Anabrus simplex, assembly GCF_040414725.1. Taxonomy (NCBI): domain Eukaryota; kingdom Metazoa; phylum Arthropoda; class Insecta; order Orthoptera; family Tettigoniidae; genus Anabrus; species Anabrus simplex. The sequence continues at coordinate 162,279,861 of NC_090271.1, forward strand.
AATGTGAAACCTCCTATTCTTTTACATATTGTGCAAACAATAACCAAAATTCAGAAGTGAAATTATACCAGAATCCTGAAGCGAAATTATCATTATATACTAAATGTTAATATACCCTGTGCTAAAACCTCGAAAAACCAAGCAGATGTGGGATGATTACCTGGTGATGATTTTTCTTCATCCTCCTGTAAAATTAGGTTTTTGTCACATAGGAGGTTGTCTACCATCAATGACGACATGGCAACTGCATACACAGCAATATATCAAGCAAACAATAACCCAGGACTTCCTGTAGTTCTAGTCCATCACCCATCATAAAGTCATCAGCAAATTTTGAGCGTCTTCTTGAATGTTTCCTAAATAAACTCTTTCATTTAACAATGGAGAGATGAGCATGAGTGTTTCAGTATGGCTGTCCTTTGTCCAGGAAGGTCATAATTATGCTGGATAAGTTTGCATTTTAGTGGATGGATGGTATTCTAAGGCTTAATAAAAATAATTCAACTCTCCTCTTTAATTCAATCTGCTTTCCCATTTCGTCTAGCAGTGATAAGCATAAACAGCATGATAACAAATGTCAATTTTTGTTACTTACATTAAGTGGCAAGGCAAAGTATGTGTCGAAACAGGCGAGCAGAACGAAGAGTGCTGTGATAAAGTAGTAGATAGCTGCTGTTCGAGGGTTTGGAGCCATAGCCAACGACAGAATACTGATTAGAGATGAGAATGTGCCACTTATGTTCTGTACACAGAGAAACTGTCATCAGTATCAAAAGCTTTAGAAATACCACAAATACAATGAGTTACAAGATACACATTACTCACCGCTCCCAATATAACAGCACCTGTATACTTGAAAGGCAACTTGGCAGCCATTCCAAAAACAGTGTTTTGGTAAATTCCATTTGCCACTGAAACACAAATATAAATCATATAATTCCAAGCTTCAAACATCTCATAAAATTAGTTTCACAGATGTATTAAAAGCCAGGCAGTTTACAACAAACTCTGACATTTTAAAAATTGTACACTTTACATAGAGTATTCATTTTACGTGGCATAGTTATGGACCCTTGTCCTTGTCTTACACTTCAGCAAATATGTAAGTACCATATTTCCTCACCTACAAGACCCTTTTTTTTTCCACATTAATTTCCATCTTCTAAAAAGGGGAAAAACCCTTTTTTTCGCCTTAATTTCCATCTTTTAAAATGGGGAAAGATATATTAGGTGAATATGTGGGCAAAAAAAAAAAAGTGTTAAGAAAACAAGGACATTTAAAATTCACATTAAATTAACTCATTTGTGGGGCAAAACAGTCCACATCTAAACAGTTGCTCATGCATGCCAATGGATGCAGCTTTTAAAGATGTGGCAAGATGTCAGACAACCACTAGTTGCCTCCAATAATATCCGCTGATACATTCTCCTCCACAAAACTTAGTCCATTCCAGTACATAGAACGTACTAACCTGCCTGGACTTGCTTTAAATACCAAAGCTCCGTGCAATTTCAAGTGCTTTGAACTGCAACATTTTGTGTGTTACAATATGAAAATTGTTTTGGTCTCTGTGAAAAAATGGCATATGGCATTTAATGCCGGGAGTGTCCGATGACAAGTTCGACTAGCCAGGTGCAGGTCTTTTGATTTGATGCCCGTAGGCGACCTACGTGTCATGATGAGGATGAAATTATGATGAAGACGACACATACGCCCAGCCCCCATGCTAACGGAATTAACCAATTATGGTTAAAATTGCCAACCCTGCTGAGAAACAAACCCGGGACCCTTGTGACCAACGGCCAGCACGCTAACCATTTAGCCATGGAGCCGGACTGGTCTCTGTGGATCACTTACAATTTCTTTCACCCACATTCTTGCCCTTTGCTTTCTGCACTAAACAGAACAGTTTGCTGTCCGCCTCCGTAGCGTAACGGTTAGTGTTATTAGCTGCCAACCTCAGGGGCCTGGGTTTGATTCCCGGTACCGCCAGAAATTTAAGAATGGCAAGAGGGCTGGTATGTGGTTGAAATGGTACATGCAGCTCACCTCCAATGGGGGTGTGCCTGAAAAGAGCTGCACCACCTCGGGTTGAGGACACGAATTTACTTTAGAACAGTTTGCTTTTATTCTTGGTTTCACCAATACTGAATAGTACACGGTTGCACGTTATAATTATGATTTGCCACCCTTACACACTTTTCTTTCACAAATTTTTTAGCCCAGAAAACAGTTGCCTGACGTCTTACTGGCAGATCTTTGGATCCACGCTGGAAGATATTTGACGTGTTTAGCGAACTCTATTCCATATTTTATGACATCCCGTATGATCTGTGATAATGCTTTGTCCCAGCATCTGCAGTCACATAACCTAACTTCTTACACAATTGTGTTACAAATTATTACATCAGGGAACTATTTTCTATTGATATTTCCTGTGAGTGCAGTGCATAAAAACTATTCCTTGACAATTCTGTTATTTTTCTTTCCCCTAATCTCTGGTTTCCATTAAACAAACACTTTCTGATAGTGAACACAAGGTAAATGGCAGAATCCAGCCGAGGATGCAGGCTTGCTCTGCAAGATATAAGTAATATTTCGACTAATGAGGAATCTGACAATTTATAATGGTTATAGTGATTGTATTGTGCCTGATGAGAGAGAACTTTGTATTTCCTCGAAAGACGAGGGCGAGGAAGTTGAGGAAAACATGCAACCACTTGTCGCAAAGAACAAGTACTACATTTCTCTGTTGTCTCCTGATGAAGAAAGGCAAGGTTCCTTTTGAAATGCGTAGAGTGTGTTTATAATTAATTACACAGCATAAACCCAAAAATTTACTTCATGAATAGTTACATGGGCCGTGAAAGTCTAAATGATAATACTACATATTTGTTACAAAAACATGTACGTAAAAGAAAAATCAAAGTTACATAAGTGGCAAGGCATAACTCTTTATGTTTTCCAGTCAACCATTTTGTTGATGAACCATGTGAAGAGAAACTTGGTATAATAGACCACTCTGTGTACACACCTGCTTTGAAGTGTCACACAGTAAATATATTATTGAAAGAAGAAGATGATGAAATGGCGTATGGCTTTCAGTGCTGGGATGTATCCGAGGATTTCGGCTTGCCAGGTGTAGGTCATTTCATCTTACGCCTGTAGGCAGATGATGTTTGTTGTTTAAAGAGGCCTAACATCTAGGTACGAAATGAGATGAAATGTATGACAATTTCAAAGTCCAAAATCATCCACTGACCAGAATTCAAAACATGATGATGAAGAATGAATGGATGCATATGAATTTAAAACAATGAGTGGATCTGATCTGTAATGCCCCACATTCCCAGAAACTAGTGTTAAACAACAGTATTACTGATGAAGGGACTGCTTCTAAAGCACAATCCTGAATCATGTTTTTGCTAGTGGCTTTATGTCACACCGACACAGATAGGTCTTATGGCGACGATGGGATAGGAAAGGCCTAGGAGCTGGAAGGAAGCGACCGTGGCCTTAATTAAGGTACAGCCCCAGCATTTGCCTGGTGCGAAAATGGGAAAAAACGGAAAACCATCTTCAGAGCTGCCAACAGTGGGATTCAAACCAATATCTCCCGGATGCAAGCTCACAGCCGCGCACTCCTAACCGCACGGCCAACTTGCCCGGTGACTTGCAGTATGTATATAGGATAATATCTTTTGTTTATTTCCACCTATTCAATACATTACAAGAAGTTGGCATTTACTTTAAAACATTATTCAGATGAGACATGTTTCGCCTCTCACTGTGAGGCATCTTTAGTCATTATCAAAAACCTTATTATTTTACCAGGCATCTGGTTAAAGATATTCAAAAATGTGTTTGATGATTATAAGAGAGGTAAAATTTACGTTAGTTATAAACATGTTCATGAAGTAACTAAAAATATAATATATTGATAAAAACATATGTAGTTCTTTGTTGAATAGGACTTGTTTGATTGTACTATAGTAAAAGAAGGTGGCTTGAAGCCGTAGTCATTAATAGATGTCTAATACATAGTGGAAGGCATAAAATATCAGTTCTATGAGAATATACATTACATTCAAATGATACTAGAAACTAGTGGATTCAAAGGTAGTAAATATAAAATGTTCAATGAAATAACTATAGATCTAATAAAATGATAAACACGTATGTAGTTCTTTGTTAATTAGGACGTCGTAAGATTGTACGGCTTAAAGCCGTAGTCATTAATAGATGTCTAATACATAGTGGAAGGCATGAACATGAACATGTTTATAACTAACGTAAATTTTACCTCTCTTATAATCATCAAACACATTTTTGAATATCTTTAACCAGATGCCTGGTAAAATAATAAGGTTTTTGATAATGACTGAAGATGCCTCACAGTGAGAGGCGAAACATGTCTCATCTGAATAATGTTTTAAAGTAAATGCCAACTTCTTGTAATGTATTGAATAGGTGGAAATAAACAAAAGATATTATCCTATATACAGTTTATGAAACTTTCAATACGGACGAAAAATGATTTTCATCACTTGACTTGCAGTATTCCACACATTATGGTACTACTCACAGGTAATGTAATACGCACATGTAATGCAGACTTGTTGTTTCTCACACTGCGGCACCATTTACAGGCAACGCAAACCTATGATGTTCCTCACATAGGTGTACTAATCACAAGAACTCGTACTATCCCGTGGTGTTCCTCACATAGCGGGTACTAATCATAGGCAAGGCAGACCCATGGTGTCGCTCATACAGTGGTACTAATTACAGGTACTGTAAAACCCGCCCTGATTCACACATACTGTCACTACTAATCACAAACCTATTGTGTACCTAGCATAGTGGTACAACGTGCAAGTAAAGGCGGCCCATGGTGTTCCCCGCGTGGTGGTAGTAATTACAAGTAGTCTCAGGGTTCTAATTCGATCATTTCTCGGTTACCCCTATTAGTCGCCTCTTACGACTGGCAGGGGATACTGTGGGTGTATTCTTTGCTTGTGCCCCCACCCACAGGGGGATGTGTGTTAAGTCTGTGAGAACAATTATATTTCGCTCAAGTCTGCCGGCAAGCCGGTTAGGACCCCCCTATCTGCCACCTGGGACACGCCTCGTGGGAGTATCACCTATCCCCCTGCTAAGCCAGAGTAGTAGGTTCGTGGTTTGAAAGAAGAAGTTTGGTAAAAGATACAAACTCGATCACATATAATGAGTAATAATGTTTTTGTCAATTGTACTATTCCTTTCAGTATTATTAGAAAAAATTATTACACCCTTGTTTTCAATTATACTGAAGGTACTAGTACTTACGTACCATAAGTATACATTTTATAATTTTGTTACTAAGAAAAACCCTTAGAATCAAAATTAAATAATTAAGAATTAAAAATATTCAAGAAAACTCTTTCACTCCCAGTGGCCTGAATGTCACCAAAAACTCGCTGGTTGAAAGGTTAATACTCAGCTTTAAAGAGGCCATATTATAACATGATCCTTTACTCATTTTTGCAATGTTGTAACTCGTGGCTTCTCAACTACAGGGGACACACTGAAGCTACTAATAAACAGATGCAGTGATGATGGAAGGAAAAGGAGGAATAACAACTCTTACCTGTGACACAGAAGTAATGGGCACTTGTTCTTGCAGCCAATTTTCATCAAACTTAAGAAAATATCATGCAATTTGAGGCAAGATTTTTTTTTTAAGTTATGAGAATGAAGGAGGTGTAATAGACAATGAGGTCTCATAGGCAAGCAATATAAAAATATAACATAATATATTGTACCAGGGCCTGCATCAAGGGCTAGCTTGAAGAGCATAAGAGTATCGTCCATACGGTTGTGTGCAGTACACTAAATGGAGTCAGGTACAGAGAGAGGACTTTTTTTTTTTTTTTAAAGAGCATAAGAGCGACTCAGTTTAAACAGCTGTTTATTTTCAAATAAAGTTCAAGACAAATATCACCTAATACAGTAATCTTCTTGTGGGTTTCTGCTGCAGCAGGACACAAACTCTTCAGTACTTCTTCACCATGTTACCATTCTTCATCCACCATGGGCATTATGAAGTTCTAGTCACCAACTTCCATTCACCATCGGCACTATGAAGTTCCATACACAATTCTCCACTTACCATGGGCACCATGAAGTTCCAGAAGATCCATTCCAAATGTCCTAGGAGAAAAGCTCCCTCGAAGAAAAGTCAGATATTGAAGATCCACTCATCGTACTTTGAACTTAGTATTTGAATCGAAGGAATAAATACAAATGTTACAAAAAGTACAACACTGTAAGTAATGTGAACAGAAATAGCATCATCAACCACTTGAGAAATACACAGTAACTTACAACGGTTGACAAAGAGGTATGTAGACAAAAAGTCTAACCGAATATCTGAATCCACTGTACACACAGATGGTCATTCACCAGAAAGAAAATCAATTAAAATTGTAACCACTGGGTGAACTGAGTTCATTAACACATTCGCTCCCACATCCGACCAGGGTCGGATTAGGTTTCTGTATCTGATCTTTATCTTTGTTGGATTTGATTTCATGCCAACCTTTTACATTCAAATGTATGTTAAATGACACAGCATATCAGTTTGCCAGAAGACAGCAGGCCAATGAACAATTTACTACACCTTGGGGTATTTTCCCACATTGTGGGATGTGTGATCTAAAGGAACACGTGCCAGTCCCAAGATCTCGAAGTGCGCGGTTGGAATTCAAGTAGCATTGAGTGACAAAATGAACAGTCCTGGTAAGTAAAATGTCGTGCAAGATCATCTTGTGAAGGTATGTACAAATTTTCAGGTATTTAAGGTTTATAGTACAGGAGGGATACTAAGTTAAAACTATGTGTTACACGTTACCTAGCGAGTCATGATGGTATCTAAAAATCACTTGGCTCCATGACTGAACACCCGCAGAGGGAACTGGGAGTGAATATGGTAATCATAGAATACTGCATGTTGACATGAAGATTTAATGTCAGCAATTTCTGTTACCATGAAGAAAGAGCAAATTGTCCATGTGTTTGGGATCTAGGCGAGTGCGCTTCTCGTTTAAAATGAACCCACCACTGCTGAATGCTCTTTCAACCAAAACAGTTGTGGCCGGTAAACTTAATAGTTTTAATGCCAATTTCGACAACTTGAGGCAGTTATGTTTGACTTTTCTTCTTTCTTTTCTTATTGTGCATAGGGCAACAGTAAAGACACTCTATTTGGTCTTATTGGCAGCCAGTTGCTTTACTTCACTCCAGGTTTTCCAAGCTTCCGTGGCTTCTTCAACTGTTCTGCCCCAGGTCTTTCTCAGGCAGTCAGTAGAGCCCTGCAGGGATGCGGATATATGCAGTTATCCGCAAAGTTAGTGTCTGGCGGATACAAACTGTATGGCAGTGCGGATAATTTTTCCGATAATTTCTAAATAATGGCGTTTATTGGGTTTTCACTCAGGTATACTCTTGTGGTTTAGGTGACCCTTAATGCTGGTATGGGGGAACATTGATATATAAAGGGCCTTGAAACCATAAAGCCGTAAATCTGAACTAAGCCTAACTGGCTCCTGCCCACAATTAATGTAAGGAAGGAACATAGGTCAATATGTCGGTAGATGTTGCAAGAGAAAATTCCTCATAAACCTGTGACTGTAGGGGTTCTGGTGCCAGGTGCCAGGCCTATTGTATTATATTAACAGATCTATCCGTTTCAATATCTTGGGAGTAATATAATGTAGTTAAATGTTTACAATATCGCGGATAACAATTTTGCGGATGCGGATAACCATTCGCGGATGCAGGTGAAAGAAGTGTGGATGTGGATATTATTTTGTATATCCGTGCAGTGCTCTGGCAATCGTCTCTGTGCACCTTGTGAATTCCAATCCAGTGCAGAACTCTCTACAACTCTGTACGACTTCCTTATTGTATGGCCAATCCACCACCAATTTCTCTCCTTAATCTGGGCATTTATTGGTTGTTGATTACTTGCTTTCCACAGATTCTCATTCGATATCACATCCAGCAACCTCATATTTACTCGTATAATTTGTTTAAGACGTACAATTGGGTTTTTATCTGCTTTGTGGCCTTCCAAGTTTCAAAGTCATACAAAAGAACTGCCTTCATGTTAGTGCTGATCAGTCGAAGTTTTGTTGTCCTTACGATGTTCTTGTTTTGCCAAACAGGATACAACTACAAAAGGCTCTATTTGTCTTATGGATTCGACTCTTGATATCATCTGCTCCTCCATCTTTCTGAACAATACTACAAGGTACACAAAGGAATCAGTTTGGTCTACTTCTTCATCATTCACTACCAGCTTTACCTCAATTCTGGAGTTAATTCTCATTTCCTTAGTTTTTCAGACATTTCTCTTCAGTCCTAATCCCTCTGCTTCATGATACGATTTCACCAACTTTGTGTCTCCATGTCATAGAATCTCTGTGTGAGTAGACGTACATCACCTGCAAAATCAATCTCCTCAAGCCTATCTTGCATTCCCCAATCTATACTATACATCTCTTCCTACCTGCATTGACTGACTTCATCACTCTATCCAAAACTAACAGCAAGGATGTGGATGACAGTATACAGCAGGCTGTTCCAGCTGAGCTGCTCGCCAGTGAGTAGTGGCGTACTCGCCGCCTTGTGTGAGTAACCCCGCAACATGCAATACAGCTCTGCTTTGGGGAAAGCTGTCTTCAAGGCGCGGTGGATACTGGTGGAGACCTGTGAGGATGAACACTGTTGAATGGGGTTGCATCACTGTGGAGGTGGGATTGTAGGAGATATAAGACAAGTTCAACATACAGAATACAATATCTTTACTGAGTATCAGAAGGTTCATGGTTCACTGCGGACATAAGTGCTTATATATCAGGAGTCGTATTTGCTGACATGATGTGCAGAGCAGTCTTAAATGTTGGATCTCCGGGCAATGATCTGTCTTTGCATTTTATTCGGTTCATGGCCGAGAAATGTTGCTCGCAACAGTATGTAGACCCAAACATACACATGAGCTGTGCTGCAGCCTCGGAAAGGTTTCTTGGTGCAGTGATCAATACCATTGTAACAGATCGAGAATATCGTAATATCAGTCTTTTAGTAGGGTAGAATTCTGTACGTCTATTATTTCAACCCGGTCTAGAAAGCCCATAATAACGGCCGAGAGGATTTGTCTGCAGACATTCAGGCTGAGCAGCGGTTGCTTAGTAGGCCATAGCCCTTCGAGGCTGTTGTGCCATGGGTTTCAGTTTTTTAAAATTATTTTCATCTGAATTGACGGCGGGTTGTCATCAGGGGTAACTGAGAAAGGAGTGCTGAATAATCGCATTTCTTTTACGAAAACATTGAGCTCTTGGAACCTCAATTCAAAAGACTGGAAAAGCCTCATGATCTTCTTTAGGTACTTGTCCAAAGAGGCCTCAAGAGGTATTTTTGAAGAGGCAAGATGAGCGAAAAAGTTAAATCTCTATATCAAATCTGCCGCTCAAATAAAAGGAGATTTTCGGTGAATGCACCGAGTTTATCGTACATATCCACGATTAATAGATCTTTTCCTTGCAATGATGTATTCAGGTGGTTTAGGTTCATTGTTATATCTGCAAGAAAAGCCAATTCTGCTACCCATGTTGCATCAGACAGACATTGCTCTGCATGTCCTTTCTTTTCCAGGAAGAGAGAGACTTCTTTGTGAATGGAAAAAAACACGTCAGGAAATTTTTCCCGACTTGGCCAGCAAATTGTGTTGTGGTAGGATATATCACTGAAAGCCGCTTCTTTTAAAATCCCTTTGACTGACGACGATTAACACCGTAATGCCGGACAATATTTACACACATCTCTACAACTTTCATAACAGATTCCAGTTCCACTGCTGCGGCACAAAGTGCCTCGTGGTGAATAAAACAGTGAATAGTCACTATGTCCTAGGCAACGGGCCTCTCCAAATTTAACACAGTAAAAGAATATGATGTTATGTAGTGATGGGAAACACTACAATATCAATACTGGCAAGAAACACATGGACTTTTGCTATGACCTTCACCCAGTGAGGTATTTTTGAAGAGGCAAGACGAGTGAAAAAAGGAGGAGGGAAAGGAGAGGTGGTAGTGTTTCATGTTGGTACTAACAACATAAAACAAGCAGGTATAAGTACCAACATAGTTGGGTATGTGTGGGATCTGGTAAATGCAGCACGGGTGAAGTTTAAGAAAGCGGAGATTGTTATCAGTCGAATTCTGTGTAGGAGGGATACTGACTGGAGGGTGATTGGGGATTTAAATGAGACCATGGAGTGGATATGTGGGAAACTGAGAGTGAAATTTCTAGATCCTAATAGGTGGATAGGAGATAGGGATCTGCGCTCAGATGGCCTTCACTTAAACCGCAGTGGTACATATAAGTTAGGAAATTTGTTTAGAAGGGTTATAGGGAGGTACATTCAGGGAAACAGAGTGGCCTAGGGAGTGGTGTTAACCCTTTGTTGACACACGGTACTTTTAAGTACCAAGTTATATTATTGCATGTAAAATATATAGTTCACTTGAAAATACGTAGTTGACCGACGGTACGTTTAAGTTCCATGTTTAAGGATCATGGAACACTTATTTCCAGATTGATCAAACTGTTTGCGTATTTCATATTTCATCTGTTTATTATCGATGCGGTGTTCCAGACTGAGTCATTCAAGTGTGACAGTAGTAGTGCTCATTGGATTGTTATAAACAACATATAAGGTTAATTATTGGTCCTAAAATGTGCTTTATGAAAGTGTTTTGTGATTACTGTAGCAATTTGAGTGGATAGATATATACATTTAGTAACATTACCGTAATTGTATCTTGGACTTATAAGTACCGACGGGCAACTAGGCATACTTGCCTATAGTCCAATCATAACCTAATATCTGATTTGTTAGCTAGTGCTATAAGTTTACAACTTATTTTTCAGAGCTTGCGATGTCTGCTCACAGGACAATTTATGTAGATGAGAAAGAGATAAAAGAATTACTGGATATTCCATTGGATAATGATGCCGACACAGACACTGAAAGCGATGGTGAAGAATTTGGACCTGGCGTTAATGCATTTGGTCGAGTATTTCGGTAATTTTGGGGCACACTTGATGTGCGGTTTGTCAGTGCATACATATTGATAATGAACTGTTTGAGAAAATAACATTGTTACAGTTTAGGAGATTGGTAGCTAGCGCAATAATGGAAATGAAGACAATGCTACCATCCAAGAGACTGTCAAACATACCGAAGAGGGCAAGTCCACAACAGCAGCCTATTCACAACAAACGTCGTCGTAAAGCATGTTTTACTGTGGCCAAAGAATTCGTCTTGCAAATCGTGGAGAACATTTGGTCAAGTATTGAAGTGCATGAGGCAGATGCGAAGTGTGCTCCAGTAAACAAATTCAATCAGTTCTCAGTGTCCTTTTTGTGGCATCTTTCTCTACTGCAATGAGAAGAACTCTTTTGCTGAATATCATTGTGTAGATTTATAATTTGGTAATTGTTAATGAGAATGCAAAATAATTGAGTGCTGATTCTGATCAGAAAATATAGCTCTTATGACACTACAAGTCTGATACAGTTTTGAGTTTTACCATCTGGTATTTCTTTTTTATTATTTATTTTTATTATTTTATTATTTGTTATTATTTTATTATACAGCCCACAGTGTAAATACGAATTAATAATACAAATATACTTTGTGTATACCAGATATTGTAAATTTTTAATTTTGTTTGAGGTCACCATTACCTTCAGTTACCTCATTGCTCGACGGTACTTATAAGTACCATCCAAAATTTTTCCAAAATTTGTTGAGGTAAAATTTTTGAAATATCAGCTTACTTATTTTGAGCTCCCTTGATGAGAATTTTACAGGAATTAATATAAAATATTGAATATTTGTAGCTTTGGGCAACAAAGGGTTAAAGGAACAGGGAACTGGATATCAAGTAGGGATGACATAAAACTGTTAGTGCTCAACTGTAGACGTATTGTAAAGAAAGGAATAGAATTAAGTAATTTAGTAGATATACACTTACCAGATATTGTAACAGAAGTTGAATCATGGCTGAGAAATGATATAATGGATGCAGAAATTTTCTCACGGAACTGGAGGGTGTATCGTAGAGATACGATAGGAATGGTAGGAGAGGGAGTATTCATTCTCGTGAAAGAAGAATTTGTAAGCTATGAAAAAGTTGACAAGCACGAAATTCTAGGGGTAAGGCTCATTTCTAAAGATAATACGCAACTTGATGTCTTTGGACTGTACAGACCAGGAAAGGGTAGCACAGATGCTGATTTACAATTATTTTATAAGATAATCAGCTATGTGGGAAACGATAAGGAAAGGAACGTGATTGTAGCGGGTGATCTCAATTTACCAAATGTCAATTGGGAAGGTAAAGCAAACGACAGGAAGCATGACCAACAAATAGCAAATAAGTTAATATGGGAAGGGCACCTGATTCAGAAAGTGATGGAACCAACTAGAGGGAAGAATATTCTGGATGTGGTGCTGGTAAAACCGGATGAGCTCTATAGAGAAACTGAAGTAACATATGGTATTAGTCATTATTCTTTCCGATGAGGCATGCTAAGGACCATGTGCCAATTTCAATTCAGTTCTTCATACTTCGTTGTTTTCTCTTTCGTTCCTTCCGATTTTCTTTCATCCTTTCACTATGCTGTTTCTTTCTGTCCTCGGACCACTTCTCACCAGGTTTCTGGTTCAATCTTCTTTTGAATCCTCCCATACTCACTACTTTCTAAAAATCTCTGTCCATAGTTTCTTCTTCTCTTATATTATTTCTTTCTAAATCTTTCTTTACTTCTTGAATCCAGCTAGCTGTTGCCTTTTTGTCCCAAACGTACTTGGAAATCCTTTTTGTTAATCTGAAATCGCCCATTCTGTAAATCTCCAAAAAATTGCAATCTCCTTTTTTTTTTTTTTTTAATTTATGGTTTCTGTTGTTTTCTATGTTCCTGTATATTTCATCATTACATCTTAATTTCCATACTTCTGTTGTTTTCACAGAGCCTAAGATTTTTCTCATGATTCTTCTTTCTAGTACCTCAAGTTTATCTAGTCTATAATTTAGTACCAGGCATTACCTTGCATATAGACATTCTGGTTTCACCACTGTAGTGTAGTGCCTTATTTTTAAGATATTTAGATAGACACTTTTTGTTATAAAAATTCTTTGTGATACCATATGCTCTTTCCATCTTGTGTACCCTTTCTTCTACTGAAGATTTGTCTAAACCATTTTCCTGAATTATTTCTCCCAGATATTTGAATTTCGTCACTCTTTCCACTGGACCAATATCTGTTGGCAAAATTATTTGGAGCATTCTTGATGTTTGTAATAAATTTTCTTTTTTTCTAAGGAGATTCTCAAACCTGTCTTGTTGGCTATTTATGTTATTGCACTTGTTTGGTTTTCTGACAATATAACAAAATTGTCTGCAAACGCTAGGCAATTTACTTCAATGCCTTTGTTTTTTCTCCTCAATTATTATTATTATTATTATTATTATTATTATTATTATTATTATTATTATTATTATTATGTAATTCCTAATATATTTTCATGTAATAAGATATGAATTTCCATTGCACTGCTATCATTTTTACTCAATTAATGTGAGTAAATGCAATATAACATAACCTCTGTAAATTATGTTACGACAGTAAAAACAATGCAAAAATTATGTTGAAGAAAACCACATTAATATTTTCCCCAAGCGAATTGTGGTTTATTGCGCATCTCTCTTCTTTTTAACAATGTATCCCACTCGTAATCCATGAACCACAACTGCTGTTTGTCTTTTCTCCATGTTAAAACAAAATGCTATCAAACATTGCCAAACCTTTTCAAATCTTATCAAACCTTCAGCAATGTTCACAACAATTTTTGACAAGAATTGACAACTTTTCTTGTTAAGTATTGAACTGAAAGAAAAATTTCTTGGTGTACAACAGGCATTACACTTCTCACATACGTGGTCTGTTGTTAGAAATGAAGGATGTTCAGCAAGGAACAGTGATTTACTTCTCTCTGCAACTGCTGACGGATCTTAAGTAGAAGGCTTAAAACTAAGTTTCTGTTGTGTTGGATTAGTCTATTTAGCATAGGAATATAACTTCACAAGAGTATTTGCAGAAGATTTGTGTTGAGTCGCCGACTACACTAGCAAGCCATCCCTCATAATTTGGCTCGGATTAATTTTTTTTCACTGAGAGAGTAGCAGTGTGCTTTGAGGTACATAGCTGTCAGCTTGCATTCGGGAGATAGTGGGTTCGAATTCCATTGTTGGGAGCTCCAAAGATGGTTTTCCATAGTTTCCCTTTTCACACCAAGCAAATGCTGGAACTGCACCTTAATTAAGTTGATAAATAGCACACCCATCAAGACGTATGGCTAGTGCATACCGTGGGTGGGCGTGCTATTTACCAACAGATGAGCCCATCTTAGAACACTGGGGCAAAATGCTGGCAACCAGGAATGAGTTAGCTAGAAAATTTATCATGTCCAATAATGGACCATTTATATTGGTATTATAAATTTACTCATTCGGGTAAAATATTTCAGGTTCCCTATGGGAATCAACATCTATATCACATACCACTTAGTCGAGCAGCTCTTCTCCTTTCTCCAAAGTCTTTCCAGCCCAAACATGGCAACATTTTTGTAACGCTACTCTTTTGTCAGAAATCACCCAGAACAAATGGAGCTGCTTTTCTTTGGATTTTTTCCAGTTCTTGAATCAAGTAAACCTGGTGAGATTCCCATACGCTGGAACCATACTCTAGTTGGGGTTTTACAAGCGACTTATATGCCCTCTCCTTTACATCCTTACTACAACCCCTAAATACCCTCATAACCATGTGCAGAGATCTGTACCCTTTATTCACAATCACATTTATGTGATTACCCCAATGAAGGTGTTTCCTTATATTAACACCAAGATACTTACAATGATCCCCAAAAGGAACTATCACCCCATCAACACATTAATTAAAACTGAGAGGATTTTTCCTATTTGTGAAACTCACAACCTGACTTTTAACCCTGTTTATCAACATACCATTGTCCACCGTCCATCTCACAACACTATCGAGGTCACCCTGCAGCCGCTCACAATCTCGTAACTTATTTTTTACTCTTTACAGAAGAACATCACCTGAAAAAAGCCTTATCTCTGATTCCACTTCTTTACACATATCACTGATATATATGTAAAAAAAAACATAGAAGTCCAAAAACACTGCCTTGAGGAATTCCCCTTTTAATTATTACAGGTACACATAAAGCTTCACCTACTCTAACTCTCTGAGTTCTATTTTCTAGAAATATAGCCACCCATTCAGTCACTCTTTTGTCTACGTCAATTGCAGTCATTTTTGCCAGTAGCCTCCCATGATCTACCCTATCAAATGCCTTAGATAAGTCAATCGCTAGACAGTCCATTTAACCTCCTGAATCCAGGATATCTGCTATATCTTGCTGGAATCCTACAAGTTGAGCTTCAGTGTAATAACCTTTCCTAAACCTAAACTGCTTTCTATCAAACTAGTTATTAATTTTGCAAACATATAATCAGAAAGAATGCTTTCCCAAAACTTACATGCAATGCATGTCAAACTGACTGGCCTGTCATTTTCAGCTTTACGACTATCACCCTTTCCTTTATACACAGGGGCTACTATAGCAACTCTCCATTCATTGATGATAGCTCCTTCATACAAACAAGAATCAAATAAGTACTTCAGATATGGTACTACATCCCAACCCATTGTCTTTAGTATATCCCCAGAAATCTTATCAATTCCAGCTGCTTTTCTAGTTTTCAACTTTTGTATCTTACTGTAAATGTCACTGTTATCATAGGTAAATTTCAATCCTTCTTTTGCTATTGGCTGTATGTCGCACCAACACAGATAGGTCTTACGGCAACGATGGGACAGAAAATGGCTAGGACTGGGAAGGAAGAGGCCGTGGCCTTAATTAAGGTACAGCCCCAGCATTTGCCTGGTGTGAAAATGGGAAACCACGGAAAACCATCTTCAGGGCTGCTGACAGTGGGCTTCGAACCCACTATCTCCCGAATACTGGATATTGGCCGCACTTAAGTGACTGCAGCTATCGAGCTTGGTAATAATACTTCTTTAGTATTAGTCACCTCCTCTATCTGGACATTAACCGTGTAACCAACAATCTTTACATACTGCTGACTGAATAGTTCTGCTTTTTGAAGATCCTCGCATACACACTCCCCTTGTTCATTAATGATTCCTGGAACGTCCTCCTTGGAACCTGTTTCTGCCTTAAAGTACGTATACATACTCTTCCATTTTTCACTAAAATTTGTATGACCGCCCATGTTACTAGCCCAAGTCAAGGCTTGGAAGTGGAGGCTTCGCCCACACATGCTAGAGAGGCATCCATGGTTCCTCCACATGGGTGATATGGTGGTTCAGGTGAAGTGGGGCTGGTGACTGAGGTGAAGGCTCAACGCGGGGTGCTGGAATAAACTCATCACTTTGCTCTACGTAGCCTGGACGAGTCGCGAGTTGGGAAGGGGTGATCCTAACCTAGGGGGAAAGTCATGGCTGTGAACTCAGTCATGATAATGCCAAGTGGAGACCACGTGAGTAGGCCTACTGAAGGGGGAACAAACCTGGCTAGGTTTGGGCCAGGGACGGACCGCTGGATGGACGACTGGGAGACATGGTCTCTGCTACGGAGAGCTTGAATTGCGGGAGGACAATGTCTGGCTGGACGCCTCACCACGGATGGTGAAAACGACGCTCAGGACCCTAGAAGGGGCAAAAACCCTATGAATGTTTGAAATATGGATGCTTATAAAGAACCAATTTCAAAAACATTGACATCAAGGGAAGCCATGGAAGCTCCAGTAGAGAAGATTCGGGAGCAAGCCCAAGATGAAAAAATCGAGACAGAAGTCCCAAGTGGACAGGCTGTCGCCGAATCAAAACAAGAAATGCAACAGAAGCTCCAGTAGAACAGACTGCTACCACAAGCAAACCAGGAACGTCTGTAGAGACAGAACTGAAGATTTCTGCATAAAAAATCAACAGATTTCATATCGACAGACCACCTCGCAGCAGTGCATATTACAAGGAATGGAAGAGAGTGAGGAAAGAAGCCAAAATAGTGGCTGGAACTTGGACGGAGAAGAAGCCAAGGAACAGGAATCGGCGAGAGGCTATTCCTCCAACAATGCCCAAAAGACCAAGGTCGGGGGATAGTATGCCATCAAGTTTGGGTACAAAACCGCCCGCCAAGAAAACAGAAAGAGACAGTCATGTCCTTTTCGGAAAGACTAACTTCAATCAAGGTAGCAATAATACCTAAAACCTTTCCAGGCGGGAAACTGAAGGAGGAAGACGTGAAGGAACTTTCATCTGCTCTGACAGCGCAAATGAAACCGTTACAGTAAAATGTTAAAGGTCCACCTTTTCAATACCATGAATGTATATTGATGTGAATATATATCACATAATGTTTAGAGAAGGTTGGTACTAGTTTCGACGCTCATTGCGCGTCATCAGCCAATAAATCAATTGAGCAAAATGCAACTTATCGAATAGCAATATATAACACATGATAGCACCTACAAGACAAATGTTAAAACTATGACTAGTGGAAATATGAAACACATGACAGCAAATACAAGGATTAATGTTGAAAGCTAAATTGTCGAAAGTTAAAAACAATGAAAGCAAAACAGAGAAGGTAACAACAGTTAGGGTATGATACACGAGAAAGTAGTCCAGCTTGAGGTTTGTAGAACATAAGGTGTATCTGTATACAACATTTAAATGCACCTACTAAGGCAAATTTTAAATGTAACATTAAAATGATGAGGGTATGGTGCGTATAACCATCTAAAACATATGACAGCACCTATAAAGTCACTGTTAGATTATAACCAGTTGAATGATGTGGTGTGTCTGACCATAAAACACAACATTTTTGACAAGGTATCCCAGTTGTTGAGTCTTGATAAACAAGAGAATAGTCCAGCTTGAGGTGCATAAATCATAAGGCAACATATGCTATCCGTGGGGAGAATAATCTTGTTCTCTTAAGTTGCGGTAATTAACAGGCTTAATTCAGGTGGTTTCGAAGCCAACAATGTAGTCGTGTGAAGATCATAATTTGAATTAACGTCACGATTCCCAGTTCAGTATGGAAACATGGAGACCTTGAGTAGCGTGATGGCATAGATATTGAAAGGAGAGGAGCTGGGCTAATGAAGAGAGCAATAATGGAGGCCGAGTAGCATTTAACATTTGTCTTGTAGGTGTTATCGTGTTATATATTGCTATTCGATAAGTTGCATTTTGCTCAATTGATTTGTTGGCTGATGATGAAGCGCAATGAGCGTTGAAACTAGTACCAACCTTCTCTAAACGTTATGTGATATATATTCACATCAATATACATTCATGGTATTGAAAAGGTGGACCTTTAACATTTTACTGCAATCCCAGTTCAATACAGAACAAAATGAAGTTTCTAACTTTCAATGAAACCGTTGTCGGAAGGATGCCTTCCATGCTTCCTCGAGTCTCCAAGGCTAGAAAGTGGAGCAATGGTACTGATCTGTGCAAATCCAGAAACTAAAAGCTGGCTGGAACAGACAGTGGCCAATTGGAACCCTAGGAAAGGAGAGAATTTGGAGGTGGCAGAAGCCAAGAAGGTGCTGAATGCTACAAAGGTCATCACCAAATTTCCTCCTCAATTTGATAAGACGAAGGTTGATGATGTGCTTGTCGGGATACATCAGCATGACAACAAACTTACAACGAAAGAGTGGAGAGTGCTGAATGCAACAACTACTGATGACACTGGAAAGACAATTGTTTTGGCTCTTAATGAAAGAGATTTTGAAGAGCTCAATAAGACAGGCCTTAAAGCCAAGCTTGGACTAGGGCAGATTAAATTTCAAGTAATTATGGTGGGGAAAAAAACCTAGCATTGACAAGGATGGTACTGAAAATTATACAGGCCAACCTACAACATAAAAAATCAGCTGTTGCCAATTTTGTCAGGAAGTTCAAATCTGAGGCTATTGATGTGGCTCTTATGCAAGAGCCATGGGTAGTTAAGGGCAGAGTAGCAGGACTGGTGGAATCTGGAGGTAAGCTAATGTACGATACTACATCGAATATGCCTAGAACATGTTTACTTGTGAGCAGAAAACTAAAATGCCTTCTGTTGCAGGAACATTGTTCAAAAGACTTAGTGGTGGCTAAGATAAAACTTGGAAATTGGAGGCTCTGCATACCTCCCATATGACTCAACCAATCTGCCCCTATCAGAAGAAGTCAAGAACTAATTTGCAATGCAAAGAGGAAAGGTGAACACCTAGTCCTTGGAGCAGACGCAAATTCACACCACACGGCATGGGCCAACACGAACTGCAATGCAAGAGGCGAGTCTTTACTAGAGTTTATTATTGGAACTGAGTTGACGATACTAAACCTACGAAATAAGCCTACATTTATAAATAAAAATCGTAGGGAGGTAATAGGCATTACACTAAGCACTACGCATATTGCAAACTTTATTGAAGACTGGAAGGTGCTGGAGGAACCATCATTGGCACATCCAATTTACAGTAGATGTGAGACTAGGTGGATTGAGATGTACAGAGACCCAAAAAGAACTAACTGGAATAGATACAGAGAAGAGCTACGGAAGGCTGTACAAAAAATTCCAACAAACATGAGAGGACAGAAAGATTGGATGAGGAAGTGGAACTATTAGAAAAGGCCATTATAGACTAATTCCATGACAACTGTCCTCTCAAAGAAAAGAAAAACACCAATAAAGTAAGGTGGTGGAACAACAAACTAATCATAATGAAAAACGAGGCTAGGATGTTGTATAAAATATCATCTATAAATGGTATGTGGGACGTATATAATAGGAAACTCACCGAGTATAACCTAGAGATACGGGAAGCAAAAAGAAAATATTGGAGACTGTTCTGTGAGAAAGTGGAATTACGCACTGACACAGCAAGGCTCCAGAAGGTTCTGAAAGCAACCCATATAAATCAGGTGAGGACACTGGAGAAACTAGATGGGTCGTTTACTCAAGCAAGGAAGGACACGCAGGAGATGCTAATGGCGTGTCATTTTCCTGAGGCTGAGGGTATGACAGAAGAAGAAACGGTTGGAACACAGACCGGAGCTCGAAGAACAGGCTGGAACTGTGCTAACAGAATAATAAAACCCAACCTTGTAAAATGGGCAATCGACACGTTTCACCCTATAAAGGCTCCAGGGCCAGATGAGATACTTCCGATACTCCTACAGGAAGGACGGGAGATACTTGTCAATTTCCCTTACGGACCTCTTCAGAGTTAGTCTAGTTTAAGGGTATGTGCCGAAATCATGGTCTGAAGCTAAAGCAGTATTCATACCTAAGCCTGGAAGGGCAAACTATGCCCAAGCCAAAGCATACAGACCATTATGTTTAACCTCCTTCATGCTGAAAGCAATGGAGAAAATTCTGGATAAATATATCAGAAGAACAGCCCAATTGAACTCAACATTACATGAAAATCAGTTTGCATATAGACCTGGCAGATTCACTGAAGTAGCACTCCATCAGATGATTTGTAAACTAGAGGAAAGCCTAAAATATAAAGAAATTGCACTGGCGGCATTTCTAGATATAGAAGGAACCTTCAGCAATACAACCTATGACTCAATGATCAAAGCAGTGAAAAGAGCAAGGTGAGTAAAACTGTCATCAAATGGATTAAATCCATGTTAGACGAAAGGAAGATAAAAGCAACCCTGTTTGAAGAAACGCTGACAGTTAGGGCCACCCGTAACAGTGCTCAGTGTCCAATAATCAATTACAGTGTTCTTTCGCCTCTGCTGTGGAACCTCGTGGTGAACAAAATCATACCTATGCTCAATGAATAGGGTTTCCATACACAAGGACATGCAGATAACCTAGTGATTGTGGTACGAGGTAAGGTTATCCAGGACCTCACACAAAGATCACTCAATGTGGAGAACTGGTGTCTGGAAGAACAACTATCACTCAACCCGAACAAGGTAACTCTGGAATCCACATATAGAAAGGAACATAACCCGGGCCAAGAACTTGCTGTATACATGTAAAAGAGCCATTGGGAAGACATGGAACCTAAGACCATCAATGGTAATGTGGATATACACAATGATAATTAGACTGTTGATGGCCTATGCTGCAATCATCTAGTGGCAGAAAGTAAGTCAAGGAAAAGTCGGCAGTAGACTGGATAGCCTACAGAGAATGGCAAGCATAGCCATAACTCGAGCTATGAGAACTACGCCGACAGAAGCCTTGAATATTTTACTAGACCTCCCATCACTATGCAATTTCATAAAAGGCCAGGCTAGAATGAGTTCTTGATCCAATGCCTACTCAAACATACTTTAAAAAAGTTTCCTTTCTCCTCACAGATCAAGAAAAAACTAAATTAATAAACATGAACCCAGGACTACCCACTGCCAAAGCCCTCCCTAAAATTCACAAAACTAACATTCCCATCCGTCCAATAATCAATTACAGACCCAGTCCCCTATACAACACTTCTAAATTATCCAAACATTTTTACTAAAAAATTATCCATTTTTATCCAACAAATCTATCAAAAACACTTCTGATCTAATCAACAAATTAAAGAATTTTGAAATCCAACCAAATTTTTCTCTCCATTCTTTTGACATTGTAAACATGTACCCTAGTATTCCAATTTCAAAATTATTCCCCATTATAAACAACAACCTAAACAAATTCAGTAACCTAAGTAAACTTGAAATTCAAGACTTCATGTCTATTTTAAAATTAGTTCTCAACAATAATTATTTTACCTTTGACAACACCATTTATCAACAAGATGGCTTGGCTATGGGCTCACCAGCTTCTGGCATTCTTGCTGAAATTTACCTTGACTTCTTAGAAAACACAAAAATTAATAATAATAATAATAATAATAATAATAATAATAATAATAATAATAATAATAATAATAATTTCTCCAACATCCTCTTTTGGGCCAGATATGTCGATGACACATTAGTAATTTTAAATGAGGAATCAACCAACGCAGCCTCTACACTTCTTCATCTCAACAACTTAGACTCTAACATTAAATTCACCCTCAAATCAGAACACAACCAAACTCTTTATTTTATAGACCTAACTATCACTAGACATCCTTCTTCTTTATCTTACAAAATTTTCAGAAAACCAACCCAAACAGCAACCACAATACGACAAGATTCTTCGCACCCTCAAGCTCATAAACGTGCTACTTATAACAGCTTAATTTTTCGTGCCTTTAACACCCCTATGTCCAAAAAAGATTTAAATAACGAATTAAACACCATCCGCAACATCGCTAAATTCAATGGCTTTAACAACTCCTTCATAAACCGCATCATCAACAAATTCAAACACCGTCCAAAAACCACTTTATCTAAAGACACAATAAAACCAACTGCTTTTTCCACCTTCACTTTCACTCAGGATGCTTATAAAATAACTAATATTTTTTAAAAACATAACATGAAAATTTCTTTTAGAACTAACAATAGAAATCTTGATATCTTACACAACTCTAAATCTCTAAATAAGCTAATGCTTTTTCTAAATCTGGTGTATACAGATTCAAATGCAACAACTGCAATTCCTCCTACGTCGGACAAACTGGCCGCAACTTCAATATCAGGTACTCTGAACATGTCAACGCCATTAAATACAACAGATTCTCTGCCATGGGACAGCACATACAAGACTCCAAGCATAGTTTCACCAGTATTGACAATGACATGAAAATACTTAAAATCATTAACAAAGGCCCCCTCTTAAACATTACTGAAAATTGCTTTATCCACCTTGACCAGTACTTCAACCCTAATTTCAATTTAAACGACATTTCTGAAAAACCCAACATCCTTTTCGACTTCGTAATTCTTCTTCTCAAAAATTCCAAATTCCAAAACCCCAATTCTATTTTCCATGCCTTACAAAGTTTCCACCCACATTTTCTACCTCCAATAACCCACCCTCCTAACCCACCCTAAACTACCCCTCCTTCATTTCCCTATCTTATCCTTCCTCAACACCATTTAACTTCAATTTCTTTTATTCATCTCTTATTTCACTATCACTCTTCCTCTTTTAATTTATTCTACCTTTTCTATATAAAAAAAACACCTACCTTCATTTCGGTTCTCCTCATTCAAATTTTAACTCTTGTCTTGCGCCAACTTCGACTACTTCAATCATGTAATACAGATGTTGATTCCCATAGGGAATTTAAAATATTTGTCCCGAATGAGTAAATTTATAATACTAATATAATGGTCCGTTATTGGACATCATAAATTTTCCAGCTAACTCATTCTTGGTTGCCTGCGTTTCGCCCTCATGTGCTAAGTTAGGCTCATCAGTTGGGACTTAGCACACCACCCAAGACGCAAGGCTAGTGCATACCGTGGAGGCCACTGCATAGGCTACTTGAAGCCACCAGCAGTGCCAATGCACTATGAGAACTATGTCTCATTTCCAAAAATTGAAGCCTGCCTGGCCATCAGATAATACAGATGTTGATTCCCATAGGGAATTTAAAATATTTGTCCCGAATGAGTAAATTTATAATACCAATATAATGGTCCGTTATTGGACATTATAAATTTTCCAGCTAACTCATTCTTGGTTGCCTGCGTTTCGCCCTCATGTGCTAAGTTAGGCTCATCAGTTGGGACTTAGCACACCACCCAAGACGCAAGGCTAGTGCATACCGTGGAGTTCTCATAGTGCATTGGCACTGCTGGTGGCTTCAAGTAGCCTATGCAGTGGCCTCCACGGTATGAAAGTATCGTCTACAAATCTCAGCCATAAACATACGCCTTTTATTTGTGTTATAATTTTTGTGTGTTCTATTGTGTCCATATAAATGTCTGCTAAGATGCCAGAAAGAGGGTCGCCCATCGCTAAGCCTTTTTGTTGGTAAAACTTTCCATTGAAAGAGAAAAAGTTGTTGCTTAAGATAAAATTTAATATCTTCATGAATTCTTCAATTTCGATCTAACTAAGGCCGCTGTGTTTATTGATATTATCACTGATGATTCTTACAGTTTCTTTGGTAGAGATGTTTGGGTACATATTTACGACGTCATAGGAGCACACTGAGTGATTGGGTCGCAGCTTAAACTTGCTTAAAATTTCGCAAAAAGTGAATGAATTTTTTTAAAGGATGTTTATTATTGAATACATAATGTTTTTTTAGAAAGCCGTGAATGAATTTGGATACTTTATAGGTGGGGCTGTTTCTACAGTTCATGATAGGGCGTATTGGAATGTCCTTCTTGTGAATCTTTGGTAAGGCTCTGACTATTGTGTGTATTTTGTCCTTAAAAAAGTCTTCGGTTTTTTGAATGTATGTGTTTTGATCATAATTTTCGACAAAAATGTCACTAATAGTGACGAGATCTTGGAGTCCCTAAACAAAATTGACCCCAATGTTAAGTTTACTAAAGAGGATGAGGTTAGGAACTCATTGAACTTTTTGGACTTAACTATTACACGTGGACATAATACCTTCGATTTTCGAATATACAGGAAACCTACACACTCTCCCTTAACTATTATGAATTCATCCCTACACCCCAAGTCCCAAGAACAAGCCTCTTTCTATAATTTAATTTATAGAGCTTTAAAAATTCCTCTTTCTCCCAACAATTTAAAAATTGAACTGAAGTACATAAGGAATCTTGCTCAACTCAACGGGTTTAAAATAGATATGGTCAACCGTTTGATTAATAAAATAAAAATTAAATTGTCCACTAACCTCGTCCCAGAAAAACCTAAAAAAACTAGTTACGCCACATTTACATATAACAACCCAGCCGTCCATCAGATCGCAAATACTTTAAAGAAGCACAATATCAATATAGCCTTCAGGACAGTTAACACCAATCGAAACATATTTTTTAACCACAACAAGGTCAATCACAATAGCAACCATTACTCAAGGTCCGGCATGTATAAACTAACACGTACACAATGTGATTTTTCTTATATCAGACAGACTGGCTGCAGCTTTAACGCGAGATATCTGGAACATTATAACGCTCAAAAACACAATAAGTACTCAGCGATGAGCCAACATATGAGAGAAACGGGCCATCACTTTACATCCATAGAGAAAGATCTTACCATCATTAGAAGCATAGGTAAAGGGAAATTAATGAATGAACTGGAAAATCTACACATCTTTTTAGACCAAACCTACAATAAAAATAAAAATCTCAACGACGTCAATGAAATTAAAAATCCTTTGTACGAATTAACACCTAGATTAATTAATATCGTGAATTCAGATCAAAACAAAATCCCTCAATTATTTAAATCTCCACACTCAAATGCTTCATCCACCATGCCAAAAGTTAAACCTGCCCATATCGCTTCTAGAAACTCCCCTCCAGCAACAGCACACACGCCCATAGACCAGCCTACCCCCACTCTCCCTCCATGCCCCGCCCTCCATTACCGCACCAGTACACCACCAGGAGTAGAAATGGTGATAAGACAGGCGCTGCCGGAACAGACAGGTCCATCTAGTATTAATTGAACAAGTAAGTCATTTTACAGTTAAGAGGTGTTAATTTAATACATTTTATCACAACGCGTGCTCTAAATTTTTAATTCAAAATTATTTTTTACTTCATTACAGATATTCTTAAGATCCCTCCCAAAGACCAAGCAACACATCAACGGGAACAATTTTCACACAAGACTGTATCAAGTGTCTAGGATGTTTCTTCTCAATTAAGCAGCAGCCTAAAACTATGAAACAGCTTAATATTGTACTCTTGTCAATTCCTTGACGTTACATGAGACCCAAAGCCAAGACGCTAACAGTTTCATTCACAACATACTTGACCAGTCTACCTACAACAATCGGCTTTTTAAATCTCCACTTGTGCATGATAACACATTTAAATATTAGTTACGTCAAGAACATGAAAATGAAAATCGTGGGTCAAATAAGCCCCAGTTTTAATATCACCCTTTCTCAAGACTTATGATTAAAAAAAAAAAAAGATCCGTTTCATTTTATTTTTATTTTTGAACATTTTAAGTGAACCAGAATAGAACTGCCAAGTTAAAACACATTTAATTTAAATTTATATTTTCAATCTTGACCAACCTACAAGCAACAATCAGTTCAAATCTCCACTTATTGTTGACGACACATCCTGTCACCAGACACGGTACGTCAAGAACTTAATATGATATAGGGGTCACATAAAACGCGATATGTAATCCTCTTTACCGAAAAGAAGATCCATTTTAGTTTTGGACATTTTTCATATTAGATAGATTAGGACCAAAAAACTTTACTGTATTAACTTATGTTACCCATCTTAAGAGTTCGTTAATGTTTGTATATATTGTATATAATGTATATAGTGTATATAGTGTATATATTGGTATGTTTATATTGGTTAAAAAGGTCCCAAACCTTGACCTAAAGGTTGTTTACAGGCTGAAGATACCCAAAATAATGGGTGAAACATGTACCTGACCAAATAAGTCTACATAAAATCATGTAGATAATAACCACATTAAACATGGAAAGTATTGAATTAGGTGGTTTTTTATTAAATTATCCTTGATATCTATGCCTAACGTCATCTTCAATACGAAACAATAATGAGAGTTGTTACTTGTAAGTGGTATGATCCGAGCTGTCGGTGGATAGGTGGTGTGGAATGACATTGGTAGACGACTACGTTTCAGTGGTATTTTAAAAGTAGGTAAGATCACAGTACAGTGATCAAGTTGAGGATGAAAAGTGGGGCAAATATTTGTTTGTTTTTTTTAAGAAGGGAGTTAGGGATTCGAGTAATTTACCAAGGGAGATGTTCAATAAATTTCCAAATCCTTTGCAATTATTGAAGAAAATACTAGGCCTATCCCTGAAACTACATCTTCCACCTGGGCGACTGTCCTAAGTGCAGATCAGTGGTGACCGATTGATTGAAATTGACTGGCACTAGATCGGAAGTGGCATTATAACTTACCGCTCATTGGGCTCTGTACGTGGTTTTTGATTTTGACTTTTCAACTGTTAAGAGATCTCTTGGTTATTAAAAAGACTTGCAGGTATTCACTTTAGGCCAATGATTAACCTTAGAGAGGTACTTAAATCAAAACTTCCCCAGTGTATTTTCATACAATATTAATGGATATTTGTATCAGTAAACTACTTGTATTGTAGGCCTATTTATTATGTTTATTCTGCATTCAACAATCTCCACCTGAATCAGTGCTTGATACCTGACTGTTGAACACCTTCCAAACTTCTTATTTCTTACTGCCTGATATAGGTTGTGTTCGCAGCAATTACATTTGTTCTAAGGTATTGAAATGGGTGTTTATACTTATATCTTTAATGCAAGTGATCGTGGACTTCTAATCCACATATAGGCCTACTAATGGAAATACATTCATGAGAGATGTTAGGATAAAGTAGTGTAAGTAGTAATTCATTGACTTCATCATCAGGTGACTTTGCTACATGGTAGTTGGTTTCACTTAAAATCAGACATCTTTTTTGTATCATTCAACAGAAATCACATTTTTTATCAATTAATAGGCCTATCCTTGAAGAGGGGTGATCTCATATTTTTTGGGAATACAATTTTTTTAGAAGAAATAACTTCATACTAAAACTTAAAATTCTTACAGGTGCTGATTTGATATTTGCTACAAACTTGAAGAGAAATCAGGATTATCATGGAGCTACGAAAAGTGAGAAATTTCAGATGTGGGTGGAAACGCAATTAATCGTAGGATTAAGAAATATAGGACCCTGTGTTATTGTAATGGATAATGCACCATATCACAGTAAGCTTGTTGAGCATCAACCAACAACGAAATGGAGGAAGGATCAATTAGTGGTAATTATATTTCATTGAATATTTCCTTCTACTGAATGATATTTAATGATGTTACAGAAATTAATTTTTATTTTTCCTTTAATTTACAGTCATGGTTAAGGCAGAATGGAGTTTCTCCACCAGAAAATGCTACAAAAGATGAGCTGCAAATGTTGTGTAATATGAATCGAAGTAACTTAAAGAGGTACAGAAGCACCTAAACATAAGTTTAGATAATGTTGTTTACACTCATGTAGTTGACTTTCATGAATGCATAACAATATTTCTCTGTTTCTTTAAAACCAGGTACATTGTTGAAGAGATGCTGCACAGTGAAGGCCATACTGTCCTATGACTTCCTCCATACCACTCATTTTTCAATGCCATCGAATTTGTATGGTCTGTGGCAAAACAGTATTATAACAAAACAGTGGCTTCAAGACCTGGTCACGGATTGGACAGAGCTACAGCTGTGTGGAAAGAATCTCTTGATCAGGTAGGCCAAGTGGAAATGTTATTTACTGGATATTGTTTTGCTAGGGGCTTTACGTCGCACCGACACAGATAGGTCTTATGACGACGATGGGATAGGAAAGGCCTAGGAGTTGGAAGGAAGCGGCCGTGGCCTTAATTAAGGTACAGCCCCAGCATTTGCCTGGTGTGAAAATGGGAAACCACGGAAAACCATTTTCAGGGCTGCCGATAGTGGGATTCGAACCTACTATCTCCCGGATGCAAGCTCACAGCTGCGCGCCTCTACGCGCACGGCCAACTCGCCCGGTATTTATTGGATATAGGCAAGTGGAGTTTATAATATACTTGTCAGGTTGTGATACTTCAATATATCTT
The DNA here is from genome assembly GCF_040414725.1 of Anabrus simplex. Classification (NCBI taxonomy): domain Eukaryota; kingdom Metazoa; phylum Arthropoda; class Insecta; order Orthoptera; family Tettigoniidae; genus Anabrus; species Anabrus simplex. Next base: position 162,308,747 of record NC_090271.1, read on the forward strand.
ATAGGTGACAGCAGAGACGTGGAGAAATGAAGTGAAACACACTGAGAAGAAGATTGTCGAGTTCTACAATAATGAGGTGAGAGGTCTTCCTGAAGTGGAGGAACTAGTCATTCATCATGGAAGCAGTGAATCAGAAGAAGAAGAAGAAGAAGAAGAAGAAGAAGAAGAAGAAGAAGAAGAAGAAGAAGAGAAGCCAAGGAGTTAGCTGTACCATTGTAAGAGCCATTCCATGAGATTAAGAATGTTATAACTTTGCTGGGAAATAATACATTTCCAATTGCCCTGTCCTTTCAGATATAACGAAGTTACATTTGAGGGGTGCAGACAGTGGATCACATTGCATTTGAGTGTCCTTTGCGTGGTTACAGAGGCTCTATAGAGGACTTAAATTGTGTCTCAAACGAAGCTCTTCTCTGGCTATTAAATTTTGACATGGAACTTTAGTTATGAAACTTCAGATGGTAGCTGTATAAATAAATAAATAAATAAATAAATAAATAAATAAATAAATAAATAAATAAATAAATAAATAAATAAATAAATAAATAAATAAATAAATAAATAAATAAATAAATAAATAAATAAATAAATAAATAAATAAATAAATAAATAAATAAATAAATAAATAAATAAATAAATAAATAAATAAATAAATAAATAAATAAATAAATAAATAAATAAATAAATAAATAAATAAATAAATAAATAAATAAATAAATAAATAAATAAATAAATAAATAAATAAATAAATAAATAAATAAATAAATAAATAAATAAATAAATAAATAAATAAATAAATAAATAAATAAATAAATAAATAAATAAATAAATAAATAAATAAATAAATAAATAAATAAATAAATAAATAAATAAATAAATAAATAAATAAATAAATAAATAAATAAATAAATAAATAAATAAATAAATAAATAAATAAATAAATAAATAAATAAATAAATAAATAAATAAATAAATAAATAAATAAATAAATAAATAAATAAATAAATAAATAAATAAATAAATAAATAAATAAATAAATAAATAAATAAATAAATAAATAAATAAATAAATAAATAAATAAATAAATAAATAAATAAATAAATAAATAAATAAATAAATAAATAAATAAATAAATAAATAAATAAATAAATAAATAAATAAATAAATAAATAAATAAATAAATAAATAAATAAATAAATAAATAAATAAATAAATAAATAAATAAATAAATAAATAAATAAATAAATAAATAAATAAATAAATAAATAAATAAATAAATAAATAAATAAATAAATAAATAAATAAATAAATAAATAAATAAATAAATAAATAAATAAATAAATAAATAAATAAATAAATAAATAAATAAATAAATAAATAAATAAATAAATAAATAAATAAATAAATAAATAAATAAATAAATAAATAAATAAATAAATAAATAAATAAATAAATAAATAAATAAATAAATAAATAAATAAATAAATAAATAAATAAATAAATAAATAAATAAATAAATAAATAAATAAATAAATAAATAAATAAATAAATAAATAAATAAATAAATAAATAAATAAATAAATAAATAAATAAATAAATAAATAAATAAATAAATAAATAAATAAATAAATAAATAAATAAATAAATAAATAAATAAATAAATAAATAAATAAATAAATAAATAAATAAATAAATAAATAAATAAATAAATAAATAAATAAATAAATAAATAAATAAATAAATAAATAAATAAATAAATAAATAAATAAATAAATAAATAAATAAATAAATAAATAAATAAATAAATAAATAAATAAATAAATAAATAAATAAATAAATAAATAAATAAATAAATAAATAAATAAATAAATAAATAAATAAATAAATAAATAAATAAATAAATAAATAAATAAATAAATAAATAAATAAATAAATAAATAAATAAATAAATAAATAAATAAATAAATAAATAAATAAATAAATAAATAAATAAATAAATAAATAAATAAATAAATAAATAAATAAATAAATAAATTTGAAAATTGTGGGAATTGTGTATCTACGAGTTACAGGGCGGTATAGATGTGCAGGTGGGGATCAGTGTCCCATCGGAGTGAAATTATCTAGAACTGCTGTGGCGCAATGTGAGGAGGAGGAGGAGGAGGGGGGGGGAGAGAGAGAGACAGCACTGTGACACCAATACACCATGTAAACATTGTACGCCTGTTAAAATACGTATGCATTTCTTTCAAATCATAACACAGTAATCGCCAAACTTGGATTTAATTTATACTTCTTTTGTCTTACATTTATTTACACCATATATATTTGCACCTTATGTGAATTTAACTTACCGGTTATAAATTCCTGGCGACGGGTCGACCTGAACCACCAGTCTCTTAAGTCCATAGTCTTGTTAGCATTGTCACTCAGCTAAAATGTCACTTGAGAGGTAATTGTAAAAAGTCTTATATAGGCTGTACAGATTAGTGACGGGATATTCGATTCATTTTAATGAATCGATTCATTTTATTCCATTCACGTTACTGAATCGATACAGTGAGCCAATTCCCAGCTCAGTAGAGTCATCGATCCTATTGCATCTGTGTAGTGTGAACTGATAAGACAGCAGCAAGACCATTCAATGCTTGCTGCTGCCATTTGGTCATCATTCTATGAACTGCTTTCCTATGCGTCATCTAACTTTCAGATTAAGTACTACACTTGCTTATTATATCACAGCACAAAACTTAGTTAATGATAATAATAATTACTGACATAACTCAAATTTTATACACTATCTAATGGTTTTCCACAGTTCTCTGAAAGTCACAACTCACAGAGAGAATTACATATAAAAATACCTGTGTCCACAATAAGTAGTCCACATATTAAATATAAATCAAATAATTTGCTTTACGTCGCACCAACACAGATAAGTCTTATGGCGACAAAGAGGACAGAAGAGATAGGAAAGGGCTAGAAGTGGGAAGGAAGTGGCTGTGGTCTTAATTAAGGTACAGCACAAGGATGTGTCTGGTGTGAAAATGGGAAACCACCAAAAACCATTTTAACGGCTGCCGACGGTAAGATTCGAACCCACCATTCCCCAAATGCAAGCTCATAGCTACGCGACCCTAAACGCACGGCCAACTAACTCGGTCATCTTTGAAAATGTCTTTTTCTATCAGCAGAGGCTTTTTTAAAATCTTCATATTTTGTATAAGCTACAGGAGATGTACAGTAGCCCACTGGTTTTCTGATTAAACATAATTTATTTAAGCTATTGCATCAGTCTACTTACATACTCACTGTCCACGTACACCGGTAACCTCGTGATTCGATTATTGAAGTAATGTGCAATGATGCGACATACAAACTAAGAGAATACTGAGTGGTTCTTCCAAATATAAAACAGACAATTTCGAGTGGTCATGAGCATGACTCATAGTCATAGGGTAGACTAAATAATAATGTTATTGGCTTTATGACCCACTAACATCTTTTATGGTTTTTTTGAGACGTCGATGTGCTGGAATTTAGTCCTGCAGGAGCTCTTTTATGTGCCAGTAAATCTACTGACACGCACCGCACTGAGCTCGGCCCTGCCAAGTTGGGTTCAGAAGGCCAGCGCCTCGACTGTCTGAGCCACTCAGCCAGGCATGGAGGCTAGAGAGCTGAGTTTAAGTAATTGTCGAACGTCAACTAGTTATAAAAATACTGATTGATTAAACTAATACGGTAATTAGAATAACCTAATTGCCTACCTACTTACAACCTAGGTACTTTGGAATTGTGTTCTATCTTTTTAACACTGCAATTAAATCCATCTATTATTTAAAACTCCCTGTAAAAAGAGGACAGTGAATGCGAGTAGGTATTATTTTCAAATGAGCTGAGCTCGAGAGTCCATTATAGCATTTTCAGTGTACCATGACTCTGTATGTATTGCTTCAGAGGAAGTTCGGCTCTCCACCAATGTCCAGTGTGCCGATAATGAACCGTGTGTGTCGTGTGGCTCACTGAGCCGTGATTGTGCATGATTTGTGTGCCGTGAGGTTGCCATTCCTGTGAATCGATTCACTCGGACACTTGAATGAATCGATACACTGCTTAGAATCATGCACTCAGTAGCCTACACTAGTACAGGTACATAGTACATTACCATTAAGATAGATAGCATTGCAAAGTAATTCGTCTTTACCATAATAATAATAATAATAATAATAATAATAATAATTGTATGGCCTCAGCTACCGTGTGCAGACATTTCAAGTTGATGCCATCTGGCTGCCTGCTCGTCAATTTTGATGTTCCGAGTAAACCGAAACTCTCTTGGGCGTCTATGTCTGAGATTTAATTAATTTTGTCGGGTAAACACCAAATGTGTCACCAGAGATCTTTTACATGCTGACATCGTACGACATGAAGTGTCGAATGGACTATTTTCTTGGGATCCGGAGGCCGTCACTCTACCACTGATCTTAGAGAAACTGTAATGTACATGAAACCGAAATTGAGTTTCATTTACACAATACATACCTCCTATAAAAAGGAGATCATGTAGCTTATCCACCTTCATTTCAGCCACATAAATATTCAGCAAAAATTGCAAAATCACATTAGAGGACAAATACAATTTTTTAAGTAGAAATAGTCTGGAACATAGATTAGTGAGGTTGGACATCCTGCCCGTCATCATTCATGAGTCGCTGTTGAACATACTGTACTTGTTAAAACTACTAAGTTTCTATTTTACACAATAATAGTGAAATGTTGATGAAGACTACATACACCCAACCCCCGTCCCAGAGAAATTAACCAACGGTGGTTCAAATTCCCCACCCTGTCGGGAATCAAACCCACACCCTGTGACCAAAGGCCAGTACGCTAACCCTTTAGCCATGGGGCCGGACAATAATAGTGAAAAACCACGTTCACTGCAGCTATTGTTGACTGGATATTTCTTCTCTTTAAAGAACAGTGAGTACCACGAATTAATATCCTGTTTTGTTGATTCCTGTAAACTTTGTATGCACGGTGTTGGTTCGCCAGTTCCTAGCGTATCTACTGAATGAAAACTTTGTAGACCAATGGATTCAGTTTTATGTCTATTGCCTTCAGTCGCCACGACAGTGCTTTCAATGGCAACAGTCGCTCAATTACAAATCCTGTCGAACCTAACCTAACCCTGCGACAATCAGTGGTTTTCGGTGGATCACAACTTAACCAGTCACTATAATTTGTTTTCGGTGGATCACAACCAAACCTGTCCTATCAGTGGTTTTCAGAAGAATACAGTGGTTTTGTCACAAGCCAATACAGACTCTTGAATCAATGTGTGAAAATGGGAAAGTGCAGAAAACCCTCTTCAGGAATGCCAATCTCGAAGTCCACAGTCTTTTTTAGCGTTGTCACACAGCTGAAATTCACTTTAGAGGTAATTGTAAAAAGTCTTATGTATAGGGTCTATAGATACATAGTACATTACCAATTGCATCTCGATAGCTATGAGACGCACACTGCATAGCGGTTTCACTCTATAGATAAATCATATTATAGTGAAAAAAATTTGTTTTAAAAAAACATCTGTCCGGCATGAAGGTTCATTGGAATTCTTATTTATGTGTTCACCACCCTAGTAGGTTTAAATAAACCTTATATGTGCTTCGTAAAACCCATTCTCGAAAATGGATCTGCATGCTGGGATGCGTACAGGATGGGTTTAATAAATTCCCTAGAGAAAGTTCAAAGAAGAGCAATGCGTCTCATAACTGGGAATAGGAGGAATACCATTAATTGGGAAAGTCTTGAATCTAGAAGAATTAGAGCTCGCATGTGTGGTCTTTATAAGAGCTATACGGGAAGGGCTGCTTGGAGTTGTATTAGGAATAGGTTAGAACCTCCCTCGTACTTATCGAGAAATTATCATAAGCATAAAATTAGTGCCAGAAACCAGCATATGGATGTGGGCAAGTTTTCCTTTGTCAACAGGACCATAAGGGATTGGAATAAATTACCTGCAGCAGTCTTTGATAGATTTCCTTCTGGTATCAAGTCATTTAAGTAGACCATTAGTGTTTGTGTAAAGTGAAAAGTAAAAGTTGTAAATTACAGGCACTGAATTTGTGATTTTCTGCTTGGTTTCGATTGTGAAACTGGGTTTTTTTTTCTTGTGGTATTCTCTTTCCAGCGAATTGCTTGCTGTACTCATGTTTTTGTAATTGTTGTTGTTCTTGATTAATTAACAATGTTTTTAACTTTCTTTTATTATCACTTGTAACGTTAAGCTAGTTATAAGCTCAATCTATAGTTTTGTAAGCCATAGTGTCGAGTATTGGAAATAACTAAATTGTGTATGAAACTGTACATGATGCTGGATTTAGAATGACTAGTAGTATTTCTTGTAATTTTTTTTTTTCCATGGAATTCCTTTTTGTACTTGAGTTGTTGTAGTTGTTGGGTAGTATGTTTTAACTTTATTAGCACTTGTAGTGTTAAGCTAGAAGGTTTTTTTTTTTTTTTTTTTTTTTTTTTTTTGCTATGGGCTTTACGTCGCACCGACACAGATAGGTCTTATGGCGACGATGAGATAGGAAAGGCCTAGGAGTTGGAAGGAAGCGGCCGTGGCCTTAATTAAGGTACAGCCCCAGCATTTGCCTGGTGTGAAAATGGGAAACCACGGAAAACCCTTTTCAGGGCTGCCGATAGTGGGATTCGAACCTACTATCTTCCGGATGCAAACTCACAGCCGCGCGCCTCTACGCCTCTACTAAGCTAGAAGTAAGTTCAATCTATAGTATTGTAATTTGTAGTGTTAAGTACTGGAAATACTTAAGTTGTGTGCAAATATGTATATAATGACACTGGATTTAGAAAGTTAAATTAGTATTTCTTGCTTGTAATGTTGTTGTAGGGTAATTACGGCTTAACTTCACTTTATTATCACTTATAATGTTAAGCTAGTAGTAAGGTCAACCTATAATATTGTAAGCCATATTGTTAAGCACTGTAAATACTTAAGTTGTGTGTGAATTTGTATATGATGTTGCTCGATTTAGAATATTAAACTAGCAGTAATTCTTGTAATATTTTCCTCCCATATATCTGCTTCTTGTACTCTTGTTCTTTGCTTGTTTGTTTGTTTATTTTAGTTGAGTAATTATGTTAACTTTATTATTACATTACTGTAAGTGACCGCTGCCACCGGGATATTTCCTATTTGCAATTTATTAATATTAATAATAATAATAATAATAATAATAATAGTGAGTGACAGGGGTTTAACGTAATTTGGAAGGAACGTTTTGCGTATGATAAATGAGTACCAGGTTAACTACTGGGGGGCAAAGGCGGTCATACGTAGAGCTAACCACTCCACCCCACCAAGTGCCAACGTTATGGATAGTGGAAGCCTTCACCTTCCACCCTTCCAATGGCTTTCACGGTTTGTACGGAGATGACTTTGCTTTTTGCTTTTTAAATATTAGTAGGCTATTCATGTTTATTATGTTTGTTTATTCATACCCCTGCTTTGTAATTCAGTGACCATGGAATGGCTCTAAATGTTGTAAATTATATTTATATTTACTTGTATTTATTTCCTTTTTCCTTATTGCACACGTTTGTTGTTATTATTATTACTACTACATATCGCTTAACATGTAAATAAACTAATATTTAATACAGTAAATAATGCATCTCTTTGGATTCATTTTTTCATTGCATATTCTTTTTGCTATGACAACAGGACTTCTTTATGATATAAATTAATATAAAATAAAAGTATTTCTTCCCAAACATATTTGTTATACGTGCACCAATCAGAGAACCAACTAGGGAAGTACCTCTTACTAAGGTGCATAATGTTTTTGCATACATGTATAATTGAAGAATTGAAGATCCATATACAGGTAAGTGGGTCGCCCATGTGGTAGGCCTATTACGCGTCATAGGAAACTGAGTGAACTGGCTGTGCAGTTTGATCACATTGCCGTGAGCTTGGTTTCAGGAGATGGTGATGGATTCAAACCCCAGTCGGCAGGTCGGAAGTTTTTTTTTTCGCCTGTCATTTTCATTTCAGGCTAGTGCTGTGTCTGTACGCTTATTTACATTTTAAACATTTTAAATCCTAGCCCTCTTTCCTATCCCATTCTTGCCTCACAACCTGTCTTCATGTGATTTAAGCCAATATATATGTAAAAATCTGGTAATGTTGTTTGACTCATAGTGCTCCTGGACAATGGTTTCCGTAATGTTGTAAGCTTGAGATACACCAACTTGTAAGCTGAAAATATGTTTTAAATGCCAAATGCTGAAAACCATAAAAGTACTTAGTGGGATGTAAAGCTGTTAGCATTATTATTAAAAGGAAGGACGTATGTCTTGTGGTAAGTCCTTGAACTTGCAGAAATCTTCCCTCCCCCTTCCTTTAAGAATGCAGTTATAGTAATGCATACATCAGAATAAAGGCAGGAAATGTTTAAAATTAATTTTAAGCGAGTGAAGGAGAGAATGTACGAATAGCTCAGGTTGGCGGATTCGAGTTCGGCGGTATTTGAAAGTGCTCAAATACGCCAGCCTCATGTCTAGATCTACTGGTACATAAAGAACTCTTGCAGGTCAAAATACTGGCACCTCGGCATTTGTGAAAACGATAGAAGTAGATCGTAGAACTAATATTCAATTCTGCAGTGAGCTTGAAAGCTGACCTAATTTCCGTTCACGTAGCTTGGCACATTAGTGTTCCTATATGGTGGGTTCGAGTCCGGCGGTATTTGAAAGTGGTCAAATACGCCAGTCTCATGTCTAGATTTACTGGTACATGAAATAACTCTTGCGGGACGAAATTTTGGCAGTAGAACTTATTACATTATTATTTTCAAATCCGCAGTGAACTTGGAAGCAGACCTAATTTCCGTTAACGGAGTTTGGCACATTAGTATTCCTATATGTTTCCTGATAACCTGGAAGATATAACCAGCCTGCAGGCTGAAAATATGCCCAATAATCTCTCTCCTTACTGGTTACCGGTATTGAAGAGAGAAGGCAATGTTCGCGCAAAAGAAAGGGAAGTCATTGGATGTCTGGAACTTTCAAAAATCACACTGCAAAGACTTATTAAATAAATTGCATCATTTAACACGCCCCTCTTTTCAAGAATATGGTTATAGTACGCCTACTGTATATCAAAACAAAGACAGATATATGTAACATTAATTTGAGTGAGAAAGGGTGTTTATTTCCTTAATTCCTCCTTGAGCGTGGAAACCGACTTAATTATGAATATCTTGATTTATTTCATCTTAACTTTCATCATTTACTAGGGTAGGGAAACATTCATTATCGGTGTTTACATTGAGGTTAGTTTGTTATGGTTATGTCTGGTGATTTTAATATGTAACCAGGCAGGTTGGCAGCAGTGATCAGCCACTACAAAAAAGAGAAAAGGAGAGCATCGGGCGGCGATATTTACTTTCTGGGGTATTTCCTTATGCAGCGATTACTACAGGAAATCCTCGGTGACCCGAAGATCGACATCAAACCCTCGAATGAAAATAACGAGCTGAGCTGTGTCCGCAATGTCGGTTGATTCGTCGAGGGCGATAGAAAAGGATACAAAATTTGCTGCCTTCTCCATTAATTGCTGTTCCATATCAACAGCCATATCGTCTATTCTGCGAACCACAGTTTGAGGAGAAAGAGAGATTTTGTCAAATTTCTCAACTAGCTCCATGGGACAAATACATGCCGCCACGTCCATCTGCACTCCTTGATTACATTCTATTCCGTGAAGGGTTTCCCAGCTTTGGCAATTCGCGGCGAACATTTGTAGCTTGCTCGTAAAATGGGTCCACCAACCTCATTCTCCTCAATCTCATGTCAGACAAAAATACGGCAAGTCACAATTATAGTGTTCTTCAGATAATTCAATCATCTCTTCAGTTCTGTGTGTAAACAAGCATTTTAAGATTAAAACCATAATTATTACAGAACAGTGCTGCTGGACATTTTCTTTCAATTCTTCCAACTTTGACTGGTGACTGGCGCCTGTCAAATCACCGTAATCATCCCTGTGGTTGGCACTGTAGTGCTGTTCCAAATTGTGATTGTTTAAACACATTAAATCTCGGTGGCACATCAAACATTTGGTATGCCCGATATAAGCTGTACAGAAAAATGATATTTCCCATTCTGCTTTAAAGGCTGCTGCTTCATCACTCCTTTTTTTTTTTGTATGATGTTCAGTCATGACAACTGCGAAACTGATTTAGTTACACGCTATCAACAAAGCGCATTGGACTAGACTAGTGACAGAGGATCGGCCGCTCGCTTCGGCGCGGCAGGCTGACCATTCGGTCAGCCAGCCAAGCTCTACCCACCACTACCAAAACTACCTTCCCCTAAAGCGCTCGGAGCACTGGCTTAGAGCGTGGCCAGAGTGCTAGCGCTCGGGGAGCGCTGTTTGGATGACCCTGGTTTAAATAGTTCATGGGTGTTTGTTTTAATATGCCAGGAGTTATGTGCTATTTATCTGTGTATGTACACTCCAGTAACCTGTGCATTCCACAACGTCTGATGAAGGCGGTAGCTCTTATTTCCACGTATGATTTTTTCCATTGTGCCCTGCCATGTTATTTTAATTGTAATCTCTCATTTTTTTAAAAAGACAGTGTCTATATACTTATCAGTCACAGAGTAATACTTTTCCCCTGGCTTCAATCCTAAGACCAACTGATCGGTACTGTGAAGCTTGCCCACTCCAGCACTACCTGGTGGGGCGCACTTGAACGAGAAGTCTTCACACTTGTCCTTATATTCATCATGCTGGAACCATACTCTTAAGAGGTGTCTTACTAGACACCTACACGCCTCTCCTTTACATCCTAACTACAACCCCCTGATAACCACAAGAAGTTATCCGTAACCTTTACTTACAATCCCAATGAAGATCTTTCCTTATATTAACACCAAGGTACTTACAGTGATCCCATGAGGTAACTGAAACTTACAACCTGACTTTTCACCCAAATACAATGTTTGATGTCCATCTCACAACAATGCCGAAGTCCTTTTGCATTCGCTCACAATCCCGTACCTAATTTATTACTCTACAGAGTAGCCTATAATATCACCTGCAAAAATCCTTATCTTTTATACCATTTCTTTGCTCATAAAGGTACAATAATACTAACCTGCAGAACCCCCTTCTTAATCATTACAAAATCATTTCATTTTTCATCTGTTCGAATTGAGTTCTATTTTCTAGAAATGTAGCCACCCATTCAGTCGCACTTTGGCTTTTCCAAGAGCCCTCATTTTCATGATAGGTCAATAGCAAAGCAGTACATCTGATCCCCTGAATCTAAAATATCTCCTATATCTTGCTGGAATTCTGTAAGTTGAGCCTCACTGGAATAATTTTTCTTAAACCTCAACTGCCTTCTATCAAACTAATTAGTAAATTATGAAATACAATTTTGGACTGAGAAGAGTCCTTCAGTTCCCCACTTATGATTTAAATTTAATTTCAATTGATATCTTGATTCAATAACTTAGAAGAGCCTCTCACAAATTCATTTAATTTTCATTTCATTTAATAACTTTATTTAGAATATACAGTGTTTCCTTTTTATATTTTGATTTTATTCCTACTGTTATTCTGATTTAATACTGTATATATGTGAATAATCCTTGCCATAGAATAATTTCTGCACTGCAATTTATGAATCTTGTATAAGATTAACCCCTCAGCGTCGCAGCCGGTTAAAGAGCTTCCTATCCCGCGGCCGGATGAGATTTCAACTACGCGCGACTGAAATACATTGATTCACATAAAGCGTTACTACTAGTATAAGAGTGGCCCGATATTCACGAAATTTAGAATTCCTTATGGTAGAACTATGTACATGAAGATAATTACATAATTGTTTCACATTTCCTTAGTAATTTAGTTCCGTGTGATAGAGTTCGAAGCACTCTTCGAGACAGAGACCTAAGGCACACTCCTGGCAGCAGTACACCGATGTCTTCTTTTCACCGAGTTTTGAACACGCGATACAACGTCTCTGAGGTTTGGATTTCTCACTCTTGGGTGCTAATTTCCTGATAAAACGTATTTCCTGCTACCTTGGAACTGTATTATCTGATGCGCGCCGGCCTTGAATATTTCGTTTCCCGCCCGAGAAGCGTACTTTGTACTACGTAAACAAACCTTCCATCAGCTGAAACTGATAAGATAACTGCTCAATGTTTGTCCCTGTGACTTGTCTAAATATTATTGGAGAATCTAGGAATCATAAGTCACTGTTGAAAGCTTCCCTTTGACCTGTATGCGTATCTATAGCCTCCTACACGAAATTTCCAAGTACTGGTTCCTCCTCATCGTCACTCTCATCATTTACCACTGCTACATCATCTATTTCATTATCACTACTACTTCCAACTAAACTTTCATTTGAATTATACAATATTTCAAGCACGCTACACTCAGCAGGAGCTAGCCATTGAGCGCGGTGCGTCACACAAGCTGATGAAGCTGCAGTGGGACCGAAAGCGGCAGGACGAAACTGAATGAGGGGAATAACATTTATGACGAATCAAAACAACTCGATACATATTTCAGATTAAAAGGTCGATACATCGTCTTTCAAACGAGATATATACCATGCACAACTGCTTCTCGTGTCGTATGACAGAAAGCAGCACTAACTGATGCCTATACAGAGTACTCGTAGAGAGTTACGAAAAGACTACAAGCTGAGAAATAAAGACAAATATAATAAATAAACCGCACTCTTAATACAAAATTAGAGCAAAGAACATCACACGAAAAGACAAACTTCTCAGATCATCATTTCTTTATTTTATTCTGTGGGAAGGAATGAAGCAAACAGACTATTAAAAAAGCAGGGATTGGTGCTCAGACATAATTGACATATATTTATCCTTGCAAAAGCAGCTACACTTTAACGATTTTCAATACTTATTTAGAACACTGATAAACCCGAAAATGTCTTCTTGGAAACAAAACAATTTGCATATCCATAACACCCAAACTCTTCGCGCTATAGCCGTAAATGCGAAACCATGTATGGGTCTATACCACGTATAGAGGTCGGCGGCTACGGAAGAAAAGGGGGTCTATACCACGTATAGAGGTCGGCGCTGAGGGTTAAATGTCCACAAATATGTTTTTAAAAAAGACATTATACGCATTTTTAATAGTCAGGATGAACATCTTTACACAACTTTTTTGTTGATAAACTTTGAAATTTTTGAAATAGTTTCAGTTTACAGCATATGTTTTGCTTGGCAGTTTATCTATTCATTTTTTTTTAATGTGGCTGAAGAGGGCCTAATATTGGCCAAAACATGTACCAAAAAAATGTTTAATCATTGTTTCTTACGTGTTTTTAGTATGGTATGCTGAATTGTACTCAATAAGGTGGATGTTTTCTCATTTTTACCTTTGTTTTTAAAGAGGGAATTTTGTGTATTAATCCCTGCACCCTAATTTGGGGAACAAAAATTAAAATTTCTTTGTAATCGCAAAGTTTTCTTAAATAATTATATTGAAAACCATAAATGCTAAGAGTACAATAAACCAAATTATGATACAACTTGTTGGGTCATGATCTACTATTGTAGGCCTATTAGTCTAGCAGCATTTCAAAATATAGTGGCATCTGATCTGTATCACTGATTTGTAGAGTAAATATGAATAACTTCGGCGCAAACCAATTTTTAAAAATCTACAGAAATTCACAATCTTTTCTTCATAATGGGCCAGGAGGCATTGAAAAATGCTAATTTTGCTACAAAAAAAAAAAAAAACAGAAACAGTTAATACTTACTGTTTAAAATGACAACAGTGACCATTGTCAGCCAGAAAAATACTCCAGGCCATGAAGAAGAATCACTCATGGCAAGTGTAACAGTAAATATGAACACACACACTTCCACTATTATACTCCACACAATCCTAGTTGTCAGGTTGCCCCTGAAACAATAAAATTAAACATACCTCCTTAAAAAACAATGCAACTAAAAAGTCAAGTCCACAATATCCTATGCACAGTACCTAGACCTGATATACTTGGTCATAAAAGCTAGCCAATCATAAAAAACTAATGTAAGTTATATTATCTAATATTGGATAGTTGCAAACAGTAGACCAGGTTATGACATACATGATTACACAGGCATGATTAGCTCAGTGGTTTAGCTGCAGTTGATCTTCAGTTGAGATTTTCATCCCAAAAATCATGTGGCATCAGAAAGGGTATCCAAGCTTAAATGCTAAGCCAAAACCAAAATGAGGCTGGGTCATTCCAGCAAACCCACAAATATCTGGGATAAGATTAAGAAAGTTATGCCATATACGATTACGATTCAAGTGACATTAAAAACAGTATTTTGCAAGCTTGTGAGGATTTTAAGAGAGAAAAGAGGAGCAATTACATCCCTACTCTGTGACAAAACATTGAAATGTGTTAAACATGTTGCTGCCACAAGGAGCCTCAACTTGAAACTAGTAAACAGGAAAATTAAGTTTTGGAGTGAGAGGCTTTCCTCCTGTAAATAACGAGGTGGTGTTTAAAGTGGCAAACATCAAGGTCATTGGCCCTTCCCCTACGCAAGCTGCACTATTAAACTATTAACTTCATTTGGAAGCTGACAAGCCAAAAAAGGAAGAGAATCTTTGCTTTCTGTCAGGGTGGACAGTTTACAGGAGAATTATCTAAGGAACTGTGGCCTGGAAAACCATACCCGGGTGACTGGAGTGGGACACTGATGATGATGATGATGTGGCCTGGAAATTCCATGACATTCCTTCTCATCCAAATGTCATAAGTTATGAAGAGTTAAATTTACAAGAAGTTGAAGTAACTAATGAAGCTGAAAATGAGAGAAAAGGAAGAGTGATATCACAATGCAGAATGAAATACAGCTAAACACTGAACAGATTTCCCATAAGACAAAATCTTACAAAACTGGAGGTTCAAACCCACCATCTCCCAAATGCAAGATTACAGTTACAAGTCTCTAAATGTGCAGTCAATTTGCTCAGTGAACTACTTTTCATAACAAAAACATAACTTCTATGTTTTCACCAAGCCTTCTATTGTTTCATACATTACAAATAAATTCATATCCAGTAGAGATCTGGATCCTCAATTATTCAGACGTGAAGAATACCCCCACCCCTAATTCTTTTGTGATTTAGTCCTAATGAAAAAGATGATTATAGAGCAAACTAAAATTAGCAATTTATTCAAACTGTGCTACATTTCAAGCTTTGAGGCTTCATAATTGTTCATTAATACTTTATATACTGTATTGTGTGTTTTATTACTCTTCATGTGCATTGATCTTAAATTGTGAACACTTTTAATTCATACTTGTTCATAAAACTTTGAATTTGATTAACTTATCCAGATTTCTGCCTATCCAGATGACCCCCAGCATCAGTTAGTCTGGATAATTGAGTTCCTACTGTTCTGCATTCTCATACAAGCACAAACACTAATTCACTTACCCCATTTGTACAAATATGTTGAGCCAGTTAAACAAAAGGTTTGGTATTTGAGCTGCAAAGCCAACATAAGGCAAAAAATTTCTTGCATATTCGGAATCAACTCCAGTATATACCTTCGCCAATTTGTAATGAACAAAGTACTGAAACAAATAACACAATGTATTATTACAAGATATAAAACTAAAAAGAATCATTAGTACAACCAACCAACCAACCAACCAACCAACCAACCAAGTTCATCAATCAATCAATCAATCCACCATATTCATTGAGGACTGTCACCCAAGTGGCAAATTCTCTATCAACGGTTTACCTAGTCTTTTCTTAAACGTTTTCAAAGAATTTGGAAATTTATCGAACATCTCCCTTGATAAATTATTCCAATCCCTTACTCCTAATCCTATAAATGAATATTTGCTCCAATTTGTCCTCTTGAATTCAAACATTATCTTCATATTATGATCTTTCCCACTTTTAAAAGCTCCACTCAAGCTTATTCCTCTACTCATGTCAACCCACACCAACTCTCCACTGACAGATTGGAATATACCTTAGTCCAGCAGCTCGTCTCCTTACTCCCAAGTCTTCCCAGCCCACAATCTGCAATACTTTTGTAACACTAGTCTTTGGTTGGAAATCACCAAGAACAAATCATGACACTTTTCTTTGGATCTTTTCCAGTTCTTGTATTAAGTAGTCCTGGTGTGGATCCCATACGCTGAAACCATACTCTAATTGGGGTCTTACTAGAGACCTATATGCCCTCTCCTTTACGTCCTTACTACAACCCCTAAACACCCTCATAACCATGTGAAGAGATCTGTATCCATTCTTTACAACCTCATTAATGTGATTACCCCAAAGAAGATCATTACTTACAGTATATTAACACCTAGGTACTCTACTTACAGTGATCCAAATGAGGTACACAGTAATTAAAACGGAGAGGACTTTTCCCCTTGGTGAAACTTACATGACTTTTCATCCCATTTACCATCATACTATTGTCTTCCATCCATCTTACAACATTGTCTAGGTACTTCCGTAGTCGCTCACAATCCTCTAACTTATTTACTATTCGATACTGTATAAGAAAATCGAAAACCAAACCCTATGGTCCAACAGCCCAGAAGGGCCAATGACCACTGCTCAGCCCAAAGGCCTGCAGATTATAAGGTATCGTGTGGTTGGCATGATAAATCCTCTCAGAAGTTCTTTACTTTCCAGACTGGGGCCGCTGTGCCTGCTGCTGTGCATCAGAGGAGCGAAGACAAGGGAAGGGGTGGGGAGTGGGAGACAAGAGGTAATGCTTGTGAATGCACAAGTTTCTAGTTTGTTTCGCATAGTCGCTTCTCAGCCCGAGCAGGCGGTCTACTGTTTGTTCTACACAAACTGACTACTATGTGAATGCCGTAGAAAGAGAAAATGAACTTGCAACACGAATACAGGCAGTTGTACTATGTGCGCAGTTACAGCTGTTTAATAAACGAACTGTGGATATTGCCTGTACGAAACAAGGACAATCCTGTGCGAGTCGAACGAGGAAACCTTTGCATATGCGCAGAACATTATCTCTGTCTCCATCATACACCCCACATCCCCTCTCTCCCCTTCTCTTCCCTGAAACACGGCAATGGCTTGTGCTCTGGCATGGCAAATACGGCAAGTTTGTCAGTTTGAATCGTGCACCTGAAAGTAACAAATTAACCTCATGTTCTCAAATAGAAAAAAAATTCTCTGTCAATCAGATTGCACCATTGTTAACATAACACTAAGAACATCCCTGATTTTTTGTCCCAGTGGCTTTTCTATCTTTCAACTTTTGTATCTTTTTGTAAATGTCTTTCCTCTATCTGGACATATATGGAGAAAGAAGAATGAAGATAAGTATAATATAAATATAGAATAGTATTCAACCTCAAAGTAAACAGCCGGAGAGTTAAGATATTCAAATTTTATAACTCTGGCCAAAAAGAAATATGGAAGAGCTCATATTTACTGTTAGGATGGCCAGTGCACAACTACTGGAGAAGAACAAGACCGTTTATACTGCCTATATTGACCCAAAACAGGCATTTGAGCCAAGTCTTGAGATACAAAATCAGGAAAGCCCTACAGGAGTATGGAGTCAGCAAGCCACTTTGCAGTTCCATCAGGAGTCTCTATGTGAACTGTCGGAATTACACACGGAGAGGAAACGTGAGGTCTGCAGAGTTCACTATGTGTCAAGGAGTCTGGCAAGGCTGCAGTATTTGTCCTCTTCTTTTCACCATGTACCTTGATCAAATTATGAAACTGTGTATGAGAGAATCAAGAAGTTGGTCAGAAACTACCTTATGTTGCCAGTTCAGTGAACAAAATCTACAACAAAACATCAATGTATGGGTGGAAGAGCTGAAGAAAAAAGGCATGGAGGTGAATGTGGACAAGACAAAGACCGTGGTTAACAGTAGGAATGAGGAGAGGCACAGTATCGATGGTAATCCATTGGAACACGTTACCAAGTTCAGGTAAGTACCTTGGTTCAAATCATCAGATCAGACGGGAAGATGGAGGAGGAAATAACAGAGAGAACACGAATAGCAGGGTGCTTGTTTAATGCCATTCGAACAACCTTCCTCAACAAGGAGATCTCAAGGGTACAAAATAAGCCGTTTACAAATCCACCTTTGTATGAACATTGACCTTTGGCTGTGAATCCTAAACATTAACAGAATGCACCAAGAGCAGAATCCTGGTGGCAGAGATGAGATACCTCCAGAAAGCAGAGAAAAAAAACAAGAGAGACAGGATCTGTAATACAGCCATCCAGAGAGTACTGAATATGAAGCCACTAGAGAAAACCATACAAGAATACCAGTTCAGACGGTTTGGCCACATCCCCAGAATGTCGACAGACCACCTGCTGACGTTAATGAAGGAGGTGAGAGTGGAAGGAGGGAAAGCTTCAGAAGACCACGGAAGACTTGGGAAGAGGGAATCAGAGAAGCACTGCAGGAAAGAGGACTCTCTGTGAGAGAGGCAGACACTGTTACCAGAGATAGGCATAGATGGAGATCTTTTGAATCCTCAACACCTCATGGTACAAGAGGACTGGAGTGAGTGAGTGAGTGAGTGAGTGAGTGAGTGAGTGAGTGAGTGAGTGAGCGAGCAAGTAAAGCAAGCAGGATACTATCCAATAAAATACCTACACCACACAATTATCACACTACACAATTATTCTAAACTGCACTTAAGATTACCTTAATTCCTACAAGTGAATGGAAATAATACAAATGTAGTTGAAAACTTTCACTAGTAGTTTAACATCACACTAACATAGCAAAAGTTTTCAGCAATGCAAGGATAGGAAAGGGCTAGGATTGAGAAGGAAGAGGCCAAGACTTTAATTAAGGTACAGTCCCATCACTTGCTTGGTGTGAAAATGGGAAACCAAAGAAAATCTTCAGGGCTGCCAACAATAGAATTCAAACCCACCATCTCCAGAATGCAAGCTCACAGCTACGCGACCCTAACTGCACGGCCAACTCGATCTGTATAGTTAAAACTAAATACATTATTATAGCTGGTAGTCCTTTTTTTCTACTATGCGTGATGTAAATTAAATATATTTGAATACGAAGAGCAGCAATTATCAACAACAATACAAAGACTGTTAATTATCTTGTCAGTTAAATATGATATATTCTCTTGAGCTCTTGTTTGCCGATACCCATGTAGTAAAAATGAAATGGCGTATGGCTTTTAGTGCCGGGAGTGTCCGAGGACAAGTTCGGCTCGCCAGATGCAGGTCTTTTGATTTGATACCCGTAGGCGAACTGCGCATCATGATGAGTATGAAATGATGGTGAAGACGGCACATACACCCAGCCCCCGTGTCAGTGAAATTAACCAGTGAAGGTTAAAATTCCCAACCCTGCCAGGAATCGAACCCAGGACCCCTGTGACCAAAGGCCAGCACGCTAACCATTTAGCCATGGAGCCGGACACCCATATAGTGTATCATTCCTATACTAGATCTTTTGACACCTCGCCTCATAGCTCTTTTGTGTCAACAGGATGAACAGGATGAACACGATGTTATTCACCACATCTTTGAACATATCCGTACCAGTGTGGTTGTTTCTCCTCCATCTTGCCACTGATAGGAGTGACCATACAAGGATCCTCGCACATGTTCATTGCACATATGCATACAGAGTAACATCTGCTGACCATCGCAGCATCCATTTCATAACATGCATTTGCTGGTTGTGCAGTTTCTGTCTTGTCAATTCTTTGAGCCACACATGTAGACAGGACTAACACCTGGTTTGTATGTGTTATCCTTTAAATTTATGTGGCATACATTTGTCACATAAGACACCAATTGGTGTTTTCAATTTCATCCAACTGACAAGCAATGTGATGCTTGACATCCATGTGTAGTGCCACAGGTTGTGATGACAGAGCCCAGATATCCGAACATCTCCGTTATTGTTAGTGGCTTGCCAGCTAGAATGATGGAGGGGTATCAGCGACCTAGCACAGATTCTGTTAAGTTACAGAACATTTCCTGCCTTCACACAGCTGACACTGAGCTACTGTCTCCAGAACTGCTTGCCATCGTTCCAATACTGCTTTGATGTTTTTTTAAAGCATTTTGCCAATCCAACACAAAACATTGTCCATGAAAAGCATGATCCATGGTAGATATAATATTAACTGTTAGTCAGGTAGTTAATGATAACAATGGCATATGACCTCCAAAGAGGCCTGGTGCAGGTCTTTTGAGCTGACGCCTAAAGGCAACCTGCATGTCTGTGAGGATGAGGGCCTAGCTGTGATGAATTGTAATGCTGAAAACGAAACACACACTAAGCCCTCGAATCATCAGAAATTAAGGTTAAAATCCCTGACCCAGAGGAAAATCAAACCTTGGACCCCTTGGAACAAAGGCTAGCACGCTAACCATTTAGCCACGGAGACACTGTTGTAGAGTGTACCGGGAGGTACACCTCAACGTCGTGCATTCAAAATTAATGCCTAAAGGAACTTCTCTATCAATCAAAAGTGAAACTAATAACACAACAATCGTCGCCATAAGACCTATCTGTGTCGGTGCGACGTAAAGCCCCTAGCAAAAAAAAAAAAAACACAACAAGTTGGAACATTAATCAGAAGATGTCTCCACTGAAATATTAAGGAATTTTGTTATTGTGCAGTTTCCAAAACTGACTGAAATTCTCCTGGTTTTGTATTGATATACATCAAGAAGTTTGAACATTTTTCTACAGATGACACCACTTAAAATTACGATCATGCACTCTGGTGCAAAGTACAAGAACTTATAACTTAAAGAAGTTTGGTATTCCTAGGTTTTCCATAACTGACCTATGTTCATTTATTTTTGGGTTGGCAACCCTCATTTTTTCTTCCTGCCAGTTTTGAATCTGGCCATCAAAAATTTCTGTGATTCATTTTCAACCTATCACAGGCTTCTTGTTTGATTCTGAGTGTAACTTTGAGATTAACCAATTAAATTGAGAGGGTGTGGCTGGTGTAGTCTTGAATGATCTCGAACCTTCCCTGAGGGTTTACAAACTACGGCTTTTCACGTTTCTTGGACAAGTGATCGTCGTCTGAGTGTGTGTGTTTAAGCAGGAGGCGGGCAGCCTCTTTCATCGGCAGCAGAACATCTATAAGTTAATGGCCACATAAATTACATCTTTCTTGTGGTAGCTATCTCTGCAGCTTAATCTGAGGGGAAAGGTCCGAATCTTCAGTTATGTAACCTACTTTTCTAAAATGTAACTTTCTTCCGGCTAATGTAAAAATTTCATGAAATCTTTAACTGTAAACTGGGGATAGAGAGTGATGTACCTTATCGAGCTCCCCTTCATCTTGGTTTGAGGTGACTACGTTTTGTAACTGAGTTTCTTCCTTCCGTTATGCATTAATTGAATCTTTATTCGGGTCACCTCAGTAGCTTGGGATTAGCCCCTGTATCTCTGGGCCAAGAGCCCCGTTAAGATTTTATTCTTCATTATCTAGGAGTGCAAGTGTACACCTCCATTCATTTTGTGTTCGGGCCGTTTTTTCTAAACCTGTTCTTTTCATAAAGGCCCTGTAGGTTGGGTACTAGATGCCCCTGTATTAAACCTAGTTATTTGTAATTCTAAGAGTGTAAATTTTGAGGTAATATCGCCTTGAGCGGGCTGTAAGAAATGGAGAGCCAGTTTGCTCTTTTCAAAGTTTGTAATTGTGAAGAGTACCTCTGGAAGGCTTGATATAATATTTAGGGTGCAAATGCTCTTGAATTAAGGGGAATTCTGCCCTTGGATAAATGATTCCTTAGTTTGAATCGAAGGTTTTGTAACTGGATCCGGTATCTCTGACATTGTAAACTAGGGGCTTGAAGTCCACAATTGTTAAATTTCTGAATTTTGGATTTTCCTCATCTTGTTTCAAGATTGCTTTTGTACCTGATATGTGTTTTGTTCACTCAGTGAAAAATTGTTAAATTTGAAGTTCTAAATGAAAAATATAACCTTTTACAATTTTAATTCAATTCTTGATATTGTAGATAGACCCATTCACCGCGGCACCTTCTTTTAACCTCTTTCTGCTCCATGGGTATCCCCGTATAATACAGAATTTTATTCTGAAGATTAAATGACAGGTGTGCTTCAAACATCAGACAACCTTTACCAATAGTAATACACATTTCTTTGAAAAAGTGTTGGCATAATGCAAGTAATTACACCATGGTAGTCAGCCACATGCAGGCAAAGAGAATCTGGAATATTTTATACCAATATGAGCCTTTTAGCATCCAACACTCATGGAGAGTATATACTCTACACTGTAAGGGTCTCTCTAGATTTATTTCAACCAGTAATCCAGAGTGTCAGCAACATGTTCAACTTGTATTTCCTTCATATCTCTCACTAAAATGGAGTAGTGAATGCATACACTATTAGGCTTTGTTAGTGTGTCGAAAGAAAGTCTTTTCAAAGAACTAAAGTAATGGATTACGGATCAGATTTCATAACAGATAGCAAAAAAATATTCTCTCAGATGTGTGTACAGCTATTACCTATGTCAGGAAAATAGTTCCAACTGAAACTAAGAGTAACTACACATATTATTCATTCAAAATCCTTCCACATTCAAGGAGTGATCCATAAAAATCTTTGTCAAGTGATTAATAATAATAATAATAATAATAATAATAATAATATTCTTTTTTTGCTAGTTGCTTTATGTCGCACCGACACAGATAGGTCTTATGGCGACGATGGGACAGGGAAGGGCTAGGAGTGGGAAGGAAGCGGCCGTGGCCTTAATTAAGGTACAACCCCGGCATTTGCCTGGTGTGAAAATGGGAAACCACGGAAAACCATTTTCAGGGCTGCCGACAGTGTGGTTCAAACCTACTATCTCCCGAATACTGGATACTGGCCGCACTTAAGCGATTACAGCTATCGAGCTCGGTAATAATAATAATAATAATAATAATAATAATAATAATAATAATAATAATAATAATAATAATAATAATAATAATAATAATAATAATAATAATAATGACTTTACATCCCACTAACAAGTTTTACCCTTTTCAAAGACACCGAGGTGCCAGAATTTAGTCTCACAGGAGTTCTTTAACATGCCAGTAAATCTGCCGACATGTGAAAGCATTAATCTCTGTGTATATTCTGTGTAACACACTTACTAATTTACAATCCCATCATTAGAAAAAATTACTTGCATCATGGTTACTATTCAACAGTTACAATACCCCAACAAATCTGAAAGACTGTCATCTGAGATGTGACAGGTAAAGCTACACACTGTAAAACCATACATTGTTGTATTCCATTAAATCTTGCTGAAATAAATATTCACAAATACAAAAATTCAAATTGCTTAAGCACAACACAAATACAAAACACTAGTAGGTCCTAACTGGAAGTCTGAGAAACACACAGACTTACCGCCTTGGCATTTATGAACATGTTCCATGGCATCAGAGTCCCTACACCATGGATGAGCAGAGTAAAGTACACCAGTTTCAGCCTGCAATGAAACATAAAAGAAATTATTTAAGAAAATGCTACAATAGGAGCTGACAAGTGAAT
Source organism: Anabrus simplex (assembly GCF_040414725.1). Taxonomy (NCBI): domain Eukaryota; kingdom Metazoa; phylum Arthropoda; class Insecta; order Orthoptera; family Tettigoniidae; genus Anabrus; species Anabrus simplex. The sequence continues at coordinate 162,332,411 of NC_090271.1, forward strand.
GGTCAGAACTGATATGTCAACATGTTGCTGACACTCTGGATCACTGGTTGAAATAAATCGAGAAAGACTCTTAAGGGGATACGGAACGGTTAAAATGGTCAAAAATATCATTTTTTATATTTTTATATTTTATGAATCTCTGAAGTCTGCTTTTTAAACTGATGTATAATACATTATAGTTTAACAAATAAAAGTTGCCACAATTTTAATTTAAACTTGCACTAACAATGAGAAGAACCTGTGTGGAAAGTTTTAACTGCAGTTTTCTCAGTTTCCAATTTTTTCAAATGTATGTTCCTTTTTCTAGGTGGCTATTTATCACAGAGCTGTGTAATTTTCGTCATTAATTTGGCTCATATTGGTTAACATTTTAATGGAGGGATTTCCTGATTTATATAAAACTGTTTGAGATTTGACTGGTTTTTTTTAGGAAAAAATAATTCTATTTATTGACTGTTTAAAAAATATATGTGTCTGAGTCCCCTTAAGTCCAATTACAAAAACGCTCTGTCAGTATATCAAGTAAGGTTTGAATAAAATGTGACATAAATTTCCTTTTCATAACTTTATTAGATCCTGAGAAAAAGGAACATGAATTAAACAAATTTAACATTGGTAAGATAGGCAGCTCCGTATCCCCTTAAGAGTGTAGGGTACTGTCCATGAGTGTTGGATCGTCTGATATTTTTCTCACTGCAAGAGTACATTAAAGAAAATGCACTGTCAGAATTTTAGCTGCTAATACTGACACAAGTGTAATAGACTAATATAACTTGGAACCAATATTTTCTAACCCATGGGTAAATAATGCAAATATCGATTATTATTATTATTATTATTATTATTATTGAGCCATGTATTTGATTTCCCCTCCCCCTTATACTACTTACTATGTCTATTTTAATGGTTTTCAACTTATTTTATGCACTACTGTGTTATTTCGCCCCTTTGAGTTGTGCTCTTGGGCAAATTGTAATAAAGTATTCCTAAATTATGGTCCCAGGGTAAAGGAGCCTTTTCCACCCTGGGAGCGGCCTGCCCTGTACTTGTCTCCCTTTGCTTTCCCTCCCCTGCCCCTGCGGATGCGCCGTGCTCTTCTCACGCAGCCTGTGAGTGTCTCTTTGCGTCACGTGGTTTTGCGTCATCGCTACTCTTGGCGAGGCCGCGCTGGCTCGCTGGGAGTAGGCATTCTTGTTCTTGCCTTGCTCTCTCACTTCAGCACTTCACGAACCCGTCTTCGAACCCAGGACCGCCAGGGGTATGGGAGGTAAGCATCTAAGACTTGCTTAAACTTACAGATGATGGGAGGACATTCCTTCGATTGTAAGCCACTGGATGGACGCTGAATGTTGTTTTAAGGCATTATAAATGCCGAGTTGCTTGGAAATTGTAAAGTTGTGTGAACCCTTGGGTCTGTTTACTGTAGCTTAACTGCAGCTTAAGAGAAGTTATTGGGAGTTTGTGCCCTTGGTAGTTGTAAATATATATATGTGTTGAATGAGGTTTTCAACTTCCCTAGGAGTCTTAGGCACTCAGAAGCGTCTTTTAATGAAAGAATACGGTACTATTGTATGTTATGTTAGGGGTATTTGCGCTCCCCCTTGAGTCACTTGAAGTGGCGTATTGTTAATAAGCTTTATCCAGAATTAGCTATTATATTTTAGTCCTCTGGTGTTAAACTGTGAACAGGGCTGGACCCCTGTGAATTAGTATAGGGCACGTGTCAACGTAACCTTAGTGATGTTGATATTTAAATATTTAAATCTTCTCTACTCTTTTCAGTGTTTATCTATTTTTGTTCAATAAACTTTGTTAAGCCGATTTCCTACGGGTATCAGTGTTCTTGCCCTCTGGGTGGTTTCCTATCCTCGCAAAGTCCAGATCCTATGGAGGCCGCACCTTCCGATGGCTTGCCAGTGATAATTTACGGTACAAAAAATCGTAGCAGAGCGTTCGTTCGATCTGGTCTTGTTTCCGATTAGCCGAGGAATTTGAGCCCGTAACATTCTTTCCGTTTCCAGGATTTCTTTAGTTGTCGTGTGGCTTATATTAATTGCACCATGTCCATTCGAGACATACCTTATCTGGGATCCCTGCGGAAGGAGGAGCTTTTATATGAACTTGGGATACGTAACTTAGAGTCTAAAGGCACCGTCAAGGCTGATGAAATTCTGTTACGGAATAACTTAAATAGACCGATTACAGTGCTTTATTATACCGAAGGTGAGGTCGCTAGTGCGCTGTCCCTTATCCAGCTAACCTTTCCAATATTGCATCTGTGATGGATTTTCTGGAGAATGACGTTGCTTCTCCTCATCAACTTAAGAGACTACACGGTAGATTAAATCATTATTGTCAACGAGTGGAAGATCTCCTTTCCCTGGAATTGAAGGAAGAAATATCGAGTAAGGTTCTGGAATTAAAGGACACATCAGCTGACCTTTTAGAGAAAGTGGAGGCCTGGTTAGCTGGGCTTTCCATTAAATCAAAGCCCGTTCTTCCCCCACCTGCCCAGTTGGAAGGCGAGTTGAACCAGCAAACTCGTAGTTGTGAGCTTGACAAGGAGAGAGCTTCACTTCCACCGCAGCAGTCTGTTCATTTAAATGCTCCTTCCGATTGTCGCCCGTTGAACCAACAGTCAACCTTGCCATCTCTGAGCTCAGCCTTTAAGAATATGCCTCCCCCTTTGAATATGATGTTGAAAGGTGCCCCTCGTTACTCCGTAAATTCGGCATGCGATGTGGTTTCCTTTCTTCGGTTTCTGGTTGAATTTTTAGATCACACCTTAGTCTTTGGGTTAATGCATGTTCAAATTCTACAGATTATTTATCCATATACAGTCGGGGTTTTGTCAAATAAAATCGTTAATGCTATTTCGAGCCAATCCTCACTACATCAGTTCCATGCTCATTTACTGGCTCAGTTCATTCCTCCTAGGGCTCTTCATTCGCTAGTCCAGAAATTTTACTTTAGAGTACAGCGCCTGGACGAGACTTTATCGAGGTTTATTTTGGATATTAAGTTTTATGCCAGAGTTTTTGCGCTGAATTTTACTGAAGAGCAGATTGTGGCTATGATTGTGGAGGGCATTTCTCCAGCATACCGTTCATGTTTATGCTTCGCGTCCCAGCCTCGCAATTTTGAAGAGTTGGAAGCGATGGTTGTGTCCGCGGAGGATTTTCGACATGCTGATTCCCTTTGAGTTGAGAGTACTTCTTCCTTGCCTTGTGATAATTCTGGCTCTCCGCATGTTAGTAAACCTGCCCCATTAAAAAGATGTTTTGGTTGCGGGGCTTCTGATCATCTTCAAAATAAGTGCCCTGTTCGTTCTCCTAGCGCACAGGTGTCGGGTGCCAGTTCGGGCACCAGGGTTCAGTCTAGGGCTTCTAATGTCGTATGCTTCAGGTGTGGGGTTCCCGGTCACGTGGCGAGGCAGTGTTTGCGTAAGCCAAATGTCAGCTGACTAGACAGGGAAGCGGGAAGCAGGAAGCGCTGGCCTCCCCGATCTATCGCCTGTTGGTCAACATTATTCTAGCATTTCTTCCAGGGGACATTCTTCTGGCTGCCCCCTTCAGTGTTTAGGCATATCTACTGAGGTCAAGGGTTTAGCCCCCTTTGTTAAGGTAGAGATAAATAATGAACCGGTATCGGCTCTTTTGGATTTGGGAAGCGTAGTCTCATTTATTAGTGATAAGTGGTTTGTTCTCAATAGTTCTGTTTGTAAATTTTCTGATGTCCTGCCTGGTTCTCTGCCGTTTGTTGCTGCAAATTCTTCGAGAGTTGAGGTTTCCGGCGTAGTAAAGTGCAAAATTCGACTGTAATTTTTCTTGGAAATTTCCCCTTTATTGGCTAAAGAATTGCCGTATCCTATAATTCTTGGCTCTAATTCTTTTTGCGTATACAGGGCTGCTTTTGGATATGCAGGAGGGCTCCTGCTGGTTTAAATTTTGTTACTACTAAGATACCTTTACTTATGTCTAGTTCTGTTTCTTCATCTTTAGTGTCACCTCCTCAGGATCAAATGGAACCTGACCTTAGTCATTTGCCTGAGGATCAGGCTGGATGCATTAGGGAAATATGCAATGCTTTCCCGGAGGATTTTACCGAGAAACTGGGGATGACGAACCTTTTGGAGTATAATATCGAGGTCACGGACTCGGTTCCGGTTAGGTCACCGTCCTATCGCTTGGCTCCTCCGAAAATGCAAGCGTTAAAAGAGATAATTTATAAAATGTTGGATCAGGGCATTATTCGGCCGGCTACTTCTGCCTACTCCTCCCCCATCTCCCTGGTCCCGAAGCCTCAAGGTGGTTATCGCCCTGTGCTGGACTATAGGGAGTTGAACAAAAAAAGTGGTATTGCAGTCAGTTCCTCTCCCTGATCTGCATTCTTGCTTCTCATGGTTCAAGAAGGCTAGATATTTTACTGTTTAGGATTTAAATCAGGCGTACTATCAGATTCCGTTAGCTAAAGAGTCCCGTCATTTGACAGCCTTCGCAATGGACTGGAATCTTTACGAATTTTGCCGTCTGCCCTTTGGCATTTCCACTGGCGCTGCCGTGCTCACTAGGCTGCTTGATCAACTGTTTTCTGACATCAAGTTTAACTACCTTTATCATCTTGATGACATAGTAATTTACTCCGAAACCTTCGAGGATCATCTCCGCCATTTGAGGGAAATGTTGTCCCGTCTTCGCAAGGCCGGTCTCACGGTCAAGCCCCAAATGTCCTTCTTGGGACATATAGTGTCATCCAATGGCATCTCTGTTGATCACTCGCATCCAGGCCATTCGCCAGTTCAAACCTCCTTGGGACGTTAAAGGTGTGGCCCGCTTTGTTGGGATGGTGAACCGTTTTCGGAAATTTATTCCAAATTTTGCCAACTGAGCCAGGTCTCTTAATGCCCTCCGATGTAAAGGGGTTAAATTTGAATGGGGGCCCTCCCAACAAGCTGCCTTTGATTTAAAGTTGGCCATATCTAACGCTCCGGTGTTGGCTATGCCTGACTTTTCCAAGCCTTTCATCGTTCAGACCGATGCATCGGCGTTTGCAATTGCGGCTGTCCTTTTGCAGAACTCGGAATTGGGGAGACGCCCCATTGCGTATGCCTCTAGGACCTTGTTCACCTTAAAAAGGTTTCGTATTTACCTAGAGCATGTAAGGTTCAAACTCGAGACTGACAACCAGGCATTGAGCTGGGTTTTGGGGAAACCTAGGAAAACTGGCCGTCTGACCCGGTGGGCCATTAGGATCTCGGCTTTTCAGGTCAATGTACGTCATATTCATGGTTCGCACAACGTAGTCGCCGACTCTCTCAGTCGGATGTTTTCGGATCAGCCTATTCAGGAGGGTGAATCTTCAGCTTCTGAGGTTCCTTTGTCATTACCCCTAGCGGGGGCCATCTTGTCCGATACTCCATTATTGTATCACGACGTTGCTAAGTTCCAAGAGGAGGACCCTACTTTGTGACCTATTGTCCAAGATCTTAAGGAAGGGAAAATTATTGATCCTTATGTGTTAAGGAATGGCATTCTGTGTTGTCCCGCCCGTCACGAACATAAAAAGAAGGTTGTTATACCCTCGGTCCTCGTGCCTATGATTTTTAAATACTTCCACGAAATTCCTCTCAGTGGCCATCTAGGAGTGTGTAAGACTAGAGAGAAGATTAGGGAAAATTTTATTTGGAACGGGCTTGACGCTGAAGTACGTGAACTTGTTAAAGCATGTAAAATTTGCGCACTCAGTAAGCCTTCTCCTAACACCCGCGTCGGCTTATTGTCCTCTAGTCAGGCTACTCTCCCTATGCAGCGCCTCTATATCGATTACATAGGCCCTTTGCCGAAATCAAGGACAGATGGTAATAGGTTCGTTTTCGTCTGCGTAGATGGTTTTACCCGTTTTTCCTGGTTGCTTCCGACGAGGTTAGCCACTTCTGAGACTACTATTAGATGTTTGAAGTCCATATTTTTGACCTTCGGTCCTTGCCAGTACTTAGTCTCCGATAACGCCAAGGCCTTCACATCGAACCTGTTTAAGAAATTTTGTTTCAGCTTGTCCATTTCTCATATTACCACATCTCCCTATTACCCTCAACCTTCTTACACTGAAAGGGTTAACCGAAACTTGCGGTCTGCTCTCATTGCCTTTCACCATGACGATGTTTTGAGGTGGGACACGTCGTTGCCTTGGCTTGCATTTGCTTTCAATTCTGCGGTACACGAGGCTCATAAATTCTCCCATAATTCTCTGATGTTTTCCTTATCCCTAATTCTCTGCTCACCAATTTGTGGAACATAAATGAGTTGTTGCCAGAAAAGATTGAAAACCCTAACATCAGGGCTATTTGGAGGAAAGCTAAGCAAAACCTCAAGGTCTCGTACGAGAAGAAACGAGAGTGCTATGAGAAGGGGCGCCGTCCTGCCGATCTTGCCGTCGGAGACATGGTATTTGTTAAGAATTTTGTCCCTTCTGGGAAGCTCGCTCCTCGCCTTCGCAGGCCCTGCGAGATCATTGATTTCTTGACATCAGTCACTTTGTTAGTGAAAGATCCGGAGACGGAGAGAATCTTCCAAGTTCATCTATCCCAGGTTAAAGCTGTTTAGCCCTACCTGGGTTTGTGTGGCATTTCTGCTTGCTATGTGTAGTTTTTCTGTGCTATCCATTTCCTTGTGGTTTTTTTCTCCTTCGGTTCCCTTGACACGTGTTCTGTCTAAAGGGGAGCTATTTTCCTTAGATTTATTTAAAATTTTAGTGGTATGTTTAATGATTATGCGAGTCCTCCCGGAGTCCCGTTTCTCCCTCATCACTCCCATACCCCAGTCCGGTTAATCGAACCGTCTCTTGCCTGTGTCCCCCGTGTGCTGGGCATCTATTCGACACCATTGCTGGCGCTTGATTTATTTTACAGTGTGCTGGAGTGACTATCATCGCCCATGCCTGCTTGGGAAGGGCCCCCGTGTGGGCTGCCTTGGCGTGCCTCGTCTCCAGCTGCCGAACCTTTCGACTTTTCCTCTTGTCAGACTATGTACTGCCAGCCTACTGCTGACCTGGTGTGTGCAGGTCGCTGCTTCATTTCTCTCATCATGTGGCGTGCCTCTGCCACAAGAACTGCTCAAACGCCTGTGGAGACATTTTTCGCAGTGTTAGTGTTGGCTTGTGAGGCCAGCTTGGTCTCGTCAATCAGCTGAGACATTGCTTGTAAAACTTACTTGTCTACATCCCGGGATATTTTGACAGGAATCTTCGTCACCTTGTACAGCAAGATAAGTGTCTTATTCTTATTAATTGTAAGGCAAGATTTTGAATATATTATTAGCCTATGAGCAAGTGAATGGACTATACTGCAAGAATATTTTATTGGTGAAAATTTATTGGTCACCCTGGTTGGTGCTTTAGGGGGGGAGGTTTGAGCCATGTATTTGATTTCCCCTCCCCGTTATACTACTTACTATGTCTATTTTAATGGTTTTCAACTTACTTTATGCACTACTGTGTTATTTCGCCCCTTTGAGTTGTGCTCTTGGGCAAATTGTAATAAAGTATTCCTAAATTATGGTCCCAGGGTAAAGGAGCCTTTTCCGCCCTGGGAGCGGCCTGCCCTGTACTTGTCTTCCTTTGCTTTCCCTCCCTTGCCCCTGCGGATGCGCCGTGCTCTTCTCACGCAGCCTGTGAGTGTCGCTTTGCGTCACGTGGTTTTGCGTCATCGCTACTCTTGGCGAGGCTGCGCTGGCTCGCTGGGAGTAGGCATTCTTGTTCTTGCCTTGCTCTCTCACTTGAGCACTTCACAGACCCGTCTTCGAACCCAGGACCGCTAGAGGTATGGGAGGTAAGCATCTAAGACTTGCTTAAACTTACGGATGATGGGAGGACATTCCTTCGATTGTAAGCCACTGGATGGACGCTGAATGTTGTTTTAAGGCTTGGAAATTGTAAAGTTAGTGTGAACCCTTGGGTCTGTTTACTCTAGCTTTACTGAAGCTTAAGAGAAGTTATTGGGAGTTTGTGCCCTTGGTAGTTGTAAATATATATATGTGTTGAATGAGGTTTTCAACTTCCCTAGGAGTCTTAGGCACTCAGAAGCGTCTTTTAATGAAAGTATACGGTACTATTGTATGTTATGTTAGGGGTATTTGCGCTCCCCCTTGAGTCACTTGAAGTGGCGTATTGTTAATAAGCTTTATCCAGAATTAGCTATTATATTTTAGTCCTCTGGTGTTAAACTGTGAACAGGGCTGGACCCCTGTGAATTAGTATAGGGCACGTGTCAACGTAATCTTAGTGATATTGATATTTAAATATTTAAATCTTCTCTACTCTTTTCGGTGTTTATCTATATTTGTTCAATAAACTTTGTTAGGCTGATTTCCTACGGGTATCAGTGTTCTTGCCCTCTGGGTGGTTTCCTATCCTCGCAAAGTCCAGATCCTATGGAGGCCGCACCTTCTGATGGTTTGCCAGTGATAATTTACGGTACTATTATTATTATTATTATTATTATTACTTGTGAGGTGTGGCTATGAAGTTGTTTACATTTATTAGTATTATTATTTATGTAGTTATGCCCGGACTTTATTTGGTATAAATCACGATCATATTATTTGTGAGGTTATGTCATGAAACATCTGCTGTATACAGTATATGAGTTCATTTAATGCAAGAACATGTAATTAATAGTATATAATTTTTATTTCCTGTATATATAATGTATAATCCACTGCAATATTGTGCAACACATTGTAGTAAGTCCAGAACAACGCATGGTGCAGCTAGAATTGTATAGAGAATTCTTTACACTGTAAACAGGCTGTTGGAGACTGTCGAATTTAAGAGAAAATATGTTATGTCATATTCTTCTGGAAGCCTGGCCAGGCAACCTGTATAAAGAGGCAGTCTTGAGGATAGAGTTGTTTTGTTTTGATAAGACTTGTGTGGAAGTCGTGTTAGCCAAGTGTTTGAAATCAAGTATGTAAACTGGTTTTGTTGGGTTGTAGTTGACATGCAACTGTTGCAGTCTCTCGTTATTCTTTGTAGCAGTGTTTTGTTTCAAGATGGAAGTTTATTAGTGCGTGAGAATATGTGTAAGTAACTCGTAAATAAAATAGTGTACACAACTGACAGCATTTTGTGTGTGTCTTTGTGAATACAACAATATGCTGAAGAAGGACAACATCTGGGCTGCTAGGCCGTTGGAGAAATGACAACCCCTGGCAGCGCAGATGACAAATCAGCACTAGCCAACCATAAACTCATTAAAACACTTTAGGGTATTAATATTTCATTACTACTGCTTCACATAGGCATACAAGTGGATTTTGTATGTTTGCACAGTTCCTAAAGTTCCACCTTGTAATAATGTGGAATCCTATTAACATTTTGAGTCTTGTAAAGATGACATACAAAGAACATGACGTGAAACAGAAATAATCTGATTCTCCAGAAGAAACATCTATATTTAATTCAAACGTGTAAAACAATATTGTGAGAAAACCACCATTCTGACACCTGTGTATTATACATCAGGGGAAGGTCTCCATCTCAGGATCACTAGAAAAATATTTATTTCATTAAGTCTTTTTTTTCTGCTAGTTGCTTTACATCACACCAATTCAGATAGGTCTTATGGCGATGATGGGAGAGGAAAGGGCTAGGAGTGAGAAGGAAGCGGCCATGGCCTTAATTAAGGTACAGCCCCAGCATTTGCCTGGCGTGAAAATGGGAAACCACGGAAAACCATCTTCAGGACTGCTGACTGTGGGATTAGAACCCACTATCTCCCGGATGCAAGCTCACAGCTGTGCGCCCCTAACCGTACGGCCAACTCGCCCGGTTCATTTCCTTTATTTGTGTAAAATAGTAATTTATTCAAATAATACTCCACAGCGTCATTGTGGCACAATTTATTCCACAGCGCCATAATGGAATATTGGATGATTTCTTTGCAGCAATTTGAATAGGACGTTGCAGTTAACTATATTCGCTGGTGGATAGCCCTATGAAAGTTGTCTCCCCTGATCTCTCCATGCCAGCCCGATATAAGACTCTGTGAAATCAGGTTATCACCAGTAGGTTAGTTGTTGCTCCATGTTTGTTCTAATAAACGAAAAGAAAGAAAGAAAAAAAAGAAGAAGAAAAAAAAAAGATAAATCCATCTCAGAATATTCTATATTTCAAAAAGTCATTTGACTCAAATAGTTACTTATTCGCAAAATATGATGCTGTGGGCAGTTCATTTAACTACATTTGCCGGTAGATGGCTGTACGAGTCTCTGATTATGCGTCCGCGTAGTCTGCTGATTTTCAATGCCATATTTCATCGACTGCCACCTGAGTGTGCTGTCCATGCACAATGTTGGTCATTTCATTACACCCACACACAGTGCCATTGTACCAGTAGATGGGTATGCTCTCAGATGGTAGTTTGGTTTGTGGTTCTTTCGGAGCATACAACTAACTTCACTTGCTTATCTCATAGACCGCACCTAGCAGAAACCTATTTTTAATGGTCAGGAGCACACTTATATGGTAGTATATTTTCTTCTTTGTACCAAAAGAACTGCCGTTATTGGGTAAAACACACTGCAGAGCACATCGAGTGTTAGCTGTTTTATTCCACAGAGTCATTGTGGCACTTTTTATTCCACAATGCCATTAATGGCATATTTGATGGTTTCTTTGCAGCAAAAGTGTTATTGCATTAAATTTGGATTGCAGTGACAGAAGGACGTATTATTGAAAACTGGGCCAGCTGTGTTTCTAGCCTATATGATTTCAATTTTGTTCATGGTTACTTATTCAACTTAATATCCTGCTACCTAGCAGAAAGCCGATTATTATTCTGTTTGTCAATTTTAGCGCTAAAGAGTACATACACGCATGCAGGCACACATGCATTTTTCAATTTTCTTTTGTGAAATGTGATATGAGTTCTGTTCCTAGGAGAGGATGCCCAAGAAAGCGTGCTGTTTTATGAAGTATTGCAGATGTCAGAGTTCGAACTAGGAATTGATTTCCGCAACAGGGAAGGAAGTCCATTGGTTCGGAGCATTATTAACGATTACACTTCCATTGAAATATTCAGTGTAGGGTTATTAAATGAAAATCGTATGCACTGCCAAGCAGAACATTTCATTACAGAAATGTTAAATGGACATTTTAATTCATATTGCTACAAAGTTTAGGTTTTTTTCCGCAACCTCAAGTAAATAACGTACTTAAAGGTATGATGCTACATGATAACGATCTCATGAACCATACAAGGCAGTATATTAGTACATAGTCGCATTCCAGGATTAGGCCCTTACTGTTTTGATTCAATGGAGAACTCACGGATACATTTCAGATTGACTACCTACTGAAAATTGCCAAGCATTATACGGCCAGCTTTATGTGATAAATTCAAGTCTTGTGAATAGAATTTGTGGTAAAAATTCTATAAATTTACCAAGGTTAAAAATTCCATATGTATAGTCACGATGGAAGTGTAAGTTCAAAGGCAAATAAATGGTCTTCCTGAGTTCAGTATATTTTTCGTTGCTATTCTCACGCTACCTCTATCATCAGTTTCATTTTTGGTCCTTGTTCGCAGCTATTACTGCGACAGACCACTACAGTAGTACAGTATGTAATTTGCTACCTGATTTCATGGACAATCATTTAAATGATGTCAACATTTCTATAGAAACCACAGAAACATTAGAAGAGATAGGAAACAACAATGACAATAAAGCAATGCAGGAGCTGAGTGAAGAAAGTTTTGCCAATAAAAATCCGGAACAAGAACACTTTCCTAGCCCAAAGAAAAAGGAAGACCTTTTCTGACATAGTTTTCAGTAACAAGGGAAAGGCTGTGAAGTTTAGGTTAAATGTTAAACAGTATGTAAAACCAATTCTGTTTTGTAAAATTAGGACATGAATTGTACATATGGATCAAATGTAGTTTAACGGAAAGACTATTCAAAAGATTTCAAACTGCATGTGAGATACAATGTATCGTTACAGACAGAAATCTATAAGACTGAGCTCTTCGAATTACATCTGAGATGAACATTTGGCGATTTTCAGACTTTGTCAAGTTGGGTAAGTAGTTTCAAGTCCGGCCCCACGGTGTAGGTGGCAACGCATCCGCCTGTCTCAGAGTGGCCCCGGGTTCCATTCCCGGGCGGGTCAGGGATTTTTAATTGTAAATGATTAACATCCCTAGCCTGGGGACTGGTTGTTTGTGTCGTCCTTAACATTCCTTTCCTCGCATTCAACACTACACTTCTGCAATTCCAATAACATGCAGGTTCATACCTATTGGTGCAAGTAGGGGCAAAAGATCTCTATAGGTCGACACCCCGAACAAATAGCATTTTAAAAAAAATAGTAGTTGCAAGAAATCATACAGAATTGGAAATCAGAAGGTTACAAAATTTATTGCAAGAAAACGTGTAAAGGAGACTCCATTATTCACTGATATTACACAGAAATTTGAAGCTGATGAAACAACAAAACTTGCTGTTATGCTGTGTATAATGCAGATAAGTCAGGATTCAAGAAGAAAATGTGTGTCAACTAAACGTTATTTCGCAGTGTAAAAAAAGACAGAGTACGTAGTGCAATTAATGAATGTTATGACACATTCCTATGCAATAATGCTAGTGATAAGAATGAGCCGATCACTGCTTATTCATTTTTATATTTGTCTTCAGAACCTCAGGGAAAATTACGACCAAAAATTGAAAATGAAATGTTTAATTGAAAAAATCTCATATCCATGCATCAAAAATCTGACAAAATAAGAAAATAATTTTCAGTACTTAATTGAAAATGCTTTCTTTCCATTCTCAAAAAATAATAAAGTTATTATTGTTATTAGATTTTTGGTCCAGATGAAATGACAGCTTTGACCTTCAGGCTGACTACAAAAAGACTGTTGAAGTTAAGGGTGTTATTCAAGCATTTGAAAAAGATTTTTTCCAAAAGCAGAAAGCATTTTTTAGAAAACTGCCCAACAATATTTTTTCTATAACTCTGTACATTCATATTTTTCAACACAACGTTTTCATGATTTTAACAAGCACTATGAGAGCATTTAATTTTATTACGTTGATTGATGTTGAAACAACATCTAGTAGTTCTGCGTCAGCTGGTGGTTATTTACAGTGGTGTCCACTGACTTGCACACAGCTAACACCACTCAAGTAGATTTGGTGATTGACTACAGGATCAACATTTACCAGTTCCCGTTTTACAATTGAAATTGTAATGATTAGCAGTGATGGAGCTAAGAATGCTAACAATTTTAGAGCCTAATTTATTTTCAACTTTACTTATATAATTTCATCCCAGTTTTTAATGCCAATTGTCCAATGGTCCATAACCCATTAGAGGAGAGATCCTCACTTGGACTATGTGCAAGTAGGGTAGCATCCTGCTTCATGAATCGACCAAGCTCAGAACATTTTAAGCAAGCCTCGGACGCATGGGAGTAACGGAGTCCCACTCCCATTTGACAGGCGAGGGACTCCTTGGAAACAACTTGGCGAACGAAATGGAATTCAGTGGGGAGCTATCAATACTAATGGGGCTTATGGAAGAAAGAAAGTGGAACTGGCTGAGTCAGCAAAGAGGATGCATCTGGATGTGCTAGGAGTAAGTGATATTCGGGTAAGGGGAGATAACGAGGAAGAGATAGGAGATTATAAAGTGTACTTGACGGGTGCTAGAAAGGGAAGGGTGGAGTCCGGGGTAGGGCTCTTTATCAGGAATACCATTGCACGCAACATAGTTTCTGTTAGGCACGTAAATGAGCGAATGATGTGGGTAGATTTGTCAGTTGGAGGAATTAGGACTAGAATTGTGTCCGTGTATTCACCATGTGAGGGTGCAGATGAGGATGAAGTTGACAAGTTTTATGAAGCATTGAGTGAGATCGTGGTCAAAGTCAACAGCACGGATAGAATAGTGCTAATGGGCGATTTCAATGCGAGAGTTGGGAATAGAACTGAAGGATACGAAAGCGTGATTGGTAAATGTGGGGAAGATATGGAAGCTAATGGGAATGGGAAGCGTTTGCTGGACTTCTGTGCTAGTATGGGTTTAGCTGTTACGAATACATTCTTCAAGCATAAGGCTATTCACCACTACACATGGGAGGCTAAGGGTACCAGATCCATAATAGACTATATCTTAACAGACTTTGAATTCAGGAAATGTGTTAGGAATGTACGAGTTTTCCGGGGATTTTTCGATGATTCAGACCACTATCTGATCTGTAGTGAACTAAGTATCTCTAGGCCTAAGGTAGAGAAAGTGAAATCTGTCTGCAAACGAATAAGGGTAGAAAATCTCCAGGATGAGGAAATTAGATGGAAGTACATGGATATGATTAGTGAGAAGTTTCGAACAGTAGACAGTAAGCACGTTCAGGATATAAAAAGTGAATGGGTGGCAAACAGGGATGCTGTAGTAGAAACAGCAAGGGAATGCCTAGGAACAACTGTGTGTAAAGATGGGAAAAGGCGAACATCTTGGTGAAACGATGAAGTGAAAGGAGCTTGTAAATGTAAAAAGAAGGCTTATCAGAAATGGCTCCAAACAAGGGCCGAGGCAGACAGGGAGTTGTATGTAGATGAAAGAAACAGAGCGAAACAAATAGTTGTTGAATCCAAAAAAAAGTCATGGGAAGATTTTGGTAACAACCTGGATAGGTTAAGTCAAGCAGCAGGGAAACCTTTCTGGACAGTAATAATCTTAGGAAGGGAGGGAAAAAGGAAATGAACAGTGTTTTGAGTAATTCAGGTGAACTCATAATAGATCCCAGGGAATCACTGGAGAGGTGGAGGGAATATTTTGAACATCTTCTCAATGTAAAAGGAAATAGTCCTGGTGGTGTTGTGAACAGCCAAGCTCATGGGGAGGAGGAAAATGATGTTGGTGAAATTATGCTTGAGGAAGTGGAAAGGATGGTAAATAAACTCCACTGTCATAAGGCAGCAGGAATAGATGAAATTAGACCTGAAATGGTGAAGTATAGCGGGAAGGCAGGGATGAAATGGCTTCATAGAGTAGTAAAATTAGCATGGAGTGTTGGTAAGGTACCTTCCGATTTGGGGAAAAGCAGTAATTGCACCTATCTATAAACAAGGGAACAGGAAGGATTGCAACAACTATCGAGGTATCTCACTGATTAGTATGCCAGGCAAAGTATTCACTGGCATCTTGGAAGGGAGGGTGCAATCAGTCGTTGAGAGGAAGCTGGATGAAAACCAGTGTGGTTTCAGACCACAGAGAGGCTGTCAGGACCAGATTTTCAGTATGCGCCAGGTAATTGAAAAATGCTACGAGAGGAATAGGCAGTTGTGTTTATGTTTTGTAGATCTAGAGAAAGCTTATGACAGGGTACCGAGGGAAAAGATGTTCGCCATACTGGGGGACTATGGAATTAAAGGCAGATTATTAAAAGCAATCAAAGGCATTTATGTTGACAATTGGGCTTCATTGAGAATTGATGGTAGAATGAGTTCTTGGTTCAGGGTACTTACAGGGGTTAGACAGGCTGTAATCTTTCACCTTTGCTGTTTGCAGTTTACAAGGATCATCTGCTGAAAGGTATAAAATGGCAGGGAGGGATTCAGTTAGGTAGAAATGTAGTAAGCAGTCTGGCCTATGCTGACGACTTGGTCTTAATGGCAGATTGTGCCGAAAGCCTACAGTCTAATATCGTGGAACTTGAAAATAGGTGCAATGAGTATGGTATGAAAATTAGCCTCTCGAAGACTAAATGGATGTCAGTCGGTAAGAAATTCAACGGAATTGAATGTCAGATTGGTGATACAAAGCTAGAACAGGTCGATAATATCAAGTATTTAGGATGTGTGTTCTCCCAGGATGGTAATATAGTAAGTGAGATTGAATCAAGGTGTCGTAAAGCTAATGCAGTGAGCTCGCAGCTGCCATCAACAGTATTCTGTAAGAAGGAAGTCAGCTCCCAGACGAAACTATCTTTACATCGGTCTGTTTTCAGACCAACTTTGCTTTACGGGAGCGAAAGCTGGATGGACTCGGGATATCTTATTCATAAGTTAGAAGTAACAGACGTGAAAGTAGCAAGAATGATTGCTGGTACAAACAGGTGGGAACAATGGCAGGGGGTACTCGGAATGAGGAGATAAAGTCTAATTTAGGAATGAACTCGATGGATGAAGCTGTACGCATAAACCGGCTTCAGTGGTGAGGTCATGTGAGGCGAATGGAGGAGGATAGGTTACCTAGGAGAATAATGGACTCTGCTATGGAGGGTAAGAGAAGTAGAGGTAGACCAAGATGACAATGGTTAGACTCGGTTTCTAACGATTTAAAGATAAGAGGTATAGAACTAAATGAGGACACAACACTAGTTGCAAATCGAGGATTGTGGCGACATTTAGTAAATTCCCAGAGGCTTGCAGACTGAACGCTGAAAGGCATAACAGTCTATAATGATAGTGTATGTATGTATGTATGTATGTATGTATTGTATATTTGTTCATTTGTTTTATGTCAATTGTGTGTATGTACATTTGTTTAGTTATTAGATGTTTTTCATTAAGGCTGAAGATGGCCAGCCCATGCCGAAACTAGTCCCTAGTTAATGTAATTCAAAATATTGCATATTAAAGTATTGAAAGATCAACCATTACAACATTAATTTAATAATTATTATTGTGGTTACAACTCAATATGGATCAGAACCATGAAGTTTATATCCTATGATATAACGATCACTACATCTGTTTATTATGTTCACTGTAATAAAATGCATTCTAAAGTTGAGTGGTATAAAATCACTTATCTGTCTGACACAAAGCCAAGCTCATAACGTCATAGCACAGTTCTCTTCCCGAGCCATGACAGTTGAGTATTAAGGGTTGTACAGGTTTTTGCATACAGAACAATAATGAACTTTAGTAATTTAAAAAAAGAAATACTTCCAGTATATATCAGCAGCTAAAATTGTGACAGTGTATTTCATTTAGCATATTGTTGCAGTGAGAAAAACATACGGGCAGGTTTTGTCATGTCAGATCAGACCATTCCCTTATGACTTACACTAGTGCTGTACAGAGTTAAGTAAATAAAAATACAATAACCAGTAATAAGCACAAGAGCAAAAATGATGGATAATAATGACTGAATTTCCAAACATCAGAGCACGAAAGGAAATGTCAATTTAGTTCAGCAATGGTTTCAGATATTTTGAGCAACGCTGGTCTTCTGGGAATCAAGAATGGCTCGTAAATTTATACCTTTTCTTTTGTAATGAGCACTCACCTACTTGACCTCGTATGGCCGCTGTTGCCCCGCACATCGCTGGACGTTCTCAACATGCCACTACGTTACTGAATATGTAACAAGCACTCATCTACTTGACCTCGTATGCCCGCTGCTGCTTCGCACATCACCAGACTTGCTCAACACGCTGCTACGTACTGAACTACCACCAGCTTACATCACTCGCCACGTCACTATGTGTTGCTTCTCGAAGACCTGTGTGCTTCACAAACCTTCTTTCGCCCTATAAATTCTTCCTCCAGTATAGCACTGACACCGAGTGAGGTTGAAAGTTTAGTGTCAAAAATTTCACTTTTAGGATCCGTATTGAATCGAGATTTACACTTTAAAATGTTAGGTATAGAGATCCACATATTCAATACCAAAAATCGTGATAATTATTAAGTCATCACATATCTTTATTTATTCACATTTGTGGGACCGGCATACCTTCTTGTCGAAAGAGAGTACAAACTGCAATTGCCTACAACTCAGTATGTAGCAGCACTTCACTGAAATGTCAGAACAGACTAGGTTTCATATGCCCCCAGCTGCCCTGACATCCACAGCTACTTAGTCCCTGGAATAAAGACTGTCTCCTCTCAGAGTCGTGTCATGTTGTGTACAGGATTCAGACAAGATTCCTGTAGACAGAGTATGGTGGCCGCATATGTCAGTTGACACAACTTACATGCAAAAATTATAACTACTACTTCTTTTGCTACCACATTTCCTACACCTGTGGGGTCGTGGGTGCGAACTGCATCGCACATATGAATTTGGTCCTGTTTTACGGCCTGATGCCCTTCCTGATGCCAACCCTATATGGAGGGATGTAATCATTATTGCGTGTTTCTGTGGTGGTTGGTTGAGTGGTATGATGAAAAGAGTATTGGGATGGACAAATACATCCAGTCCCCAAACCAGAAGAATTAATCAGAAACGAATAAAATCCCCGACCCGGCCAGGAATCGAACCCGGGACCCTCTGAACCGAAGGCCGGTACGCTGACCATTCAGCCAACGAGTCAGACTTAAGCAACAATGATAACTATTGCAGTTGAACTACAATAGGACCATTGTGTGGACTGAAAGGCCAATGAATTTAGGACAACTGTTTGTCCTCCTTTCACCCAGCTATTTGCCATTTTCTGCCATTTTCCCCATCATCACCATATAGAATAATGAGTAGTTCAGAATCCACATTCTCCTCAGTACAGGATGAACTGGCTCCTGAGCATTCCGTAGATGGTGAGCTCACTGGTTTGGAGTAATAGGCCTTCTTCACGGGAGCACTAGGTTCCTCAAAATGGGATCGAGCAAGAAGATATCAAAGGGTTCTCATTCTTGCCTACTGTTTGCTGACTTTTTTTGCAGCTATTGGTTTCCCAAGAGGTATGGATACCTTCTTGGGACCATCATTATTATTCATTGCAATTATGTTCTGTTGGTGCCTATTTTACTTTTACTGTTTCTGACAAACTTGGAGCAGGTATAAAGCTTGGCGAGATCCGCACTAATAGTCACAATTATTGTTTTATTTTCCACTTAATTCAATACATAAAAATGTTTATATTGTCTCTAGAAGGACATTTTATTACAATACAAACATTAACAGAGATCCGCACTTCCATGACATTTGCAGCAAAGGAGACAGAAAATTCTGGAGCAGCCACAGATTTGAAGTTTCTCTGGGTGTCTGGTTAAAAAACCTTATCCAGAGTTTTGTTCCCCTGGATCTTCTTCTCTTCCCTGAAAGTGGGACAGTCCTCAGATATTGGAGCATGCACACCTGGAAGTTGGCACACACAGGTGGTGGTGTGCACTAGACACCAGGAAGCTCACATTTTCCACACATCACATAGGTTGTAAAACCTTGACAATGTAATGAGGCATGGCCAACTTTCTGGTGGTTATAATACTCCTCACTGGAACCGGTAAATATGGGCAAAACAGTCGAACAGTACAATGCGACTTTTATACACTCGGGCAATAACAGGGCAATGAAGGTCAAGATTAAAACCCCCGTATCAAGCAGCTTATCGCCAACACATCTCTCTAACCTACCTGACATCGGTAACGCCCCAACATGCATGGTTTCTGATATCATCAACGGAAGCCTTAATGAAATCTCTATGGAAGATAATTCCTTTGCAGAATTTCAAGGATTTGTGTTTTGCAATTTTAACAAGCAAATAATTAAACATCACAGTCACCAGTATCTACTTACTCTGTCCGGCTGTTGTCGTCTTAATGAAGACCGGACCATCACCAAGTTTCCTCATTTCATCCACTGCACCGCCAACTACACTCATGCTCATAAATTAAGGATGCATATTGTGGTGCCACACAACATGGCACCACACAAAACTGGAGCTAATAGCATAGGCACATAGTGAACACAAACGAAACATATCTGTTAGTCCACGGTATTGGTGATAAGTTGAGAAAACCGTCCCAAAACACATGTGCTACAAAACGCCACCGTTTCCTGCGCATGTACCCTGACATCAATATGGGATATGATCACCATGCACACGTACACAGGCCGCACAACGGGTTGGCATACTCTGGATCAGGTGGTCGAGCAGCTGCTGGGGTACAGCCTCCCATTCTTGTACTAGTGCCTTTCAGAGCTCCTGAAGTGTCCTAGGGGTTTGAAGACGTGCAGCGATATGTTGACCGAGAGCATCCCAGACATGCTCGATGGGGTTTAGGTCTGGATAACAGGCAGGCCCCTCCATTCGCCGGATATCTTCTGTTTCACGGTACTCCTCCATGATGGCAGCTCAGTGGGGCTGCACATTATCATCCATCAGGAGGAAGGTGGGACCCACTGCACCCCTGAAAAGGCGGACATACAGGTGCAAAATGACGTCCCGATACACCTGACCTGTTACAGTTCCTCTGTCAAAGACATGCAGGGGTGTACGTGCACCAATCATAATCCCACCCCTCACCATCAAACCACTACCTCCATACAGGTCCCTTTCAATTTTTATTTTTTTTTGCAAGTTGCTTTAAGTCGCACCGACACAGACAGGCCTTATGGCGACGATGGGACAGGAAGGAGCTACGAGTGGGAAGGAAGCGGCCATGGCCTTAATTAGGTACAGCCCCAGCATTTGCTTGGTGTGAAAATGGGAAACCACGGAAAACCATCTTCAGGGCTGCCGACAGTGGGGTTCGAACCCACTATCTCCCGAATACTGGATACTGGCCGCAATTACGCGACTGCAGCTATCGAGCTCGGTGGTCCCTTTCAAGGACATTACGGAGTTGGTATCTGGTTCCTGGTTCACGCCAGATGAGAACCCGGCGAGAACCACTGTTCAGACTATACCTGGACTCATCCGTTCCAATGACCATGGACTGTGTTCTTGACACCAGGCTTTACAGGCTCTCCTGTGAACAGGGGTCAGTGGAATGCACCTTGCAGGTCTCCAGGCGAATAAACCATGTCTGTTCAGTCGTCTGTAGACTGTGTGTCTGGAGACAAGTGTTCCAGTGGCTGTGGCAAGGTCCCGAGCAAGGCTACCCGCAGTACTCGCTGGCCGTCTGCGGGAACTGATGGTGAGATATTGGTCTTCTTGTGGTGTTGAACACTGCGGACATCCCGTACTGTAGTGCCTGGACACGTTTCCTGTCTGCTGGAATCATTGCCATAATATTGAGATCACACTTTGTGGAACATGGAGGGCCCGTGCTACGACCTGCTGTGTTTGACCAGCCTCCAGTCGCCCTATTATTCTACCCCTCATAACGTCATCAATATGTGTTCGTTGAGCCATTTTCACCACACAGTCACCATTAGCACATCTGAAAACATCTGCACACTTACTCGCTGCACCGTACTTTGACATGCACCAACACACCTCTGCGTATTTGGACTGCTTCCAGCTCCACCGTGCGGCGACCGCAGGTCAAATGTACCACATGGTCATACCCCAATGTGATTTAAAACCGCAAACCGCCCACCATAGTGTTGTTTCACCATGTATCAGCATTATCCTTAATTTCGGAGCGTGAGTGTATATCTTCTACTGAACTGGTGACCAAGAAAGGACTTTTGGGGAGAAAACTCTGACCGTCAACCGTGGAGGCAACCAGGAGTCAAGGCATCCATTCACCACTTTCACTGCTCAAAGCAATTTGTGTACACCCCTTCCTCATCTTTCCAATCTTGGAAGCTGTTTTGAGGGAGCCACCTTTTAAAAAGTTTGTTTATGAGGTTTTTTGGTCCCACGAGTAGCTAGGAAAATACATGTCAACCTTTGGCAGAGCCCCACATGCGAAGGTAAGGATGAATACTCAAGAAAATGTCTGGTATCTAGAAGTGGACCGCTAGTGACTACTCACCCAGTAGCCACGCATCACCTCGCCACGACCCAAAACTTGTGATTGGGAGAGGATGAACACACTCACTACCAGAGGCAGAAAGGCTGGCTACACCATGAGAGAAATCAAAATTAAGAAGGTTAGGATAGAAAAGGAAGAAATAGAAATTAGGAACAAGAACACAGAGACCTCTCACAAAACTATGAGGCCAATCCAGCACAGGTGACCATTAGCTGGTACAGCCCTCGGGATCAACGAACACACAAGCCCCCACAACAATGTCAAGGCCATGATGTCGCTAGAGGGGGAAACAGGAAATAGATTTTTTTTTTTTTTTAAAGACTGTAATGAACAAGGCACACTAAAAGTCCAACTGGATTAAACTGTTAAGATAAGTTTCTGATAATAATGAATGATAATTTACACTACTTGTGTCACCTGTGGTTCTTATGTGCAGGCAGATGGCAGACCTTTTAGCATGAAGAAAATTTTACACATTTTAATTACAAGATAGGGAGAAAATGGAAGTCAGGAAGGCTACAGCCTTAATACTGCTAAAAATGCTGCATATGTGTGCGTGCATATGAAAAGGAACCACATGTCGGGTATTGAAATAAAGGTACTGTCGTGTTCCGTAATATGTAACTAATATCATATAATGGAATTGAATGCCTCCGAAAGAAATTAAGGCCTTAAATTAAGCATGTAATGTTACAACATAAGATTTCATAACTTTTCAGTAGAGATGTTTAAAAATTTGATTACTTTGTGACACAAATAACTACTAAACTATTTGGAAGTTATGCTGGTGATAACATTTTCATCTTCACCGGTATTCTGACATAGAATTTTTTTTTTACAAAAATTACCAATAGATATTATTTATGGTCTAAATTTTTCGTGGAGATCTATCTATTGATGCTAAGTCTCTGAGGTTTTATGACTTGCAGAAGGTCACTGAAGACAACTAATTGCAATACTATTGCACTTACAAAAAATATCACATACCTTAACGATCGTTAATCACAGTTAGCATAAGACAGGGATATCAGTTATTCATGTTGAAGCCTGCGTTTTGGATATATTATATGGCATTTCACCGTTTGGTCCCAATGTCCTACCTCTCCATAATAGCTGCAGATGGGTCAAGACCTCTTCTTTGGGGAGAATTTTCTTGGTGTTGGTGGTCTTCTCTTCTGAGCCTTACTTGTTTTTTTTAAGCGTTACACTTTTTGAAGAAGATGATGGTGGTGTAATTATTGGCAGAGTAGGAGAAACAGAAGCTGGCTCCGTAAGATTTTCACTTAAAGTGGTTGGAACAGGGAAAGATGTTACAGCAGGACACAGTACATCTTTCTTATCTTCTAATAAGAAGGGTCTAATTTTTTCATGGAGATACATCTGTCTATCGATTCTAAGTCCTTGAGGTTTGATGACTTGCGTAAGGTCACTGAAGTCAGGCAGTGGATCTTCTGAAAGGATGGTGTAGGGAACTTCGTCAGAAACTATGATTTCTTTGTCAACACTACACCAGGGTGGCTCTTTCATATATACAAAGTGACGTATCTCAGTTATTTGTGGAATGTTTTTCATTCCAGCACGGAACTTGTTTTGCCAGTCATAAGTAGGAATTGTTACATTTCTGGATTCTGTACCAACAGCGACAGGAATAACAGAGCTAGAAACCTGACAACTTTTACAGGCGACATTAATTACATCTTCAATAACTTCACTTTCATTTTTCCAGAATGCTCCCTTAAAACAACCAAAATACAAATCAGGTTGAAATTTCGTGTGGCCCACTGGCAAACATGAAATTTTACAACTGCTGTTCTTTCCCGTCATAACTCTCCACATAAGGTATCTCAGTAAGAAGTTGTTTTTATTTTGCCCAACACAGTTATCAGCATGGAATTCTAAATGCTCCTCACCTACAGAAAAATTTTCCAAGAAGTGATGTACAAGAGATAAGACAGTATTTACTCCTTTACCTGCAATACAAGCTTCTGGAATTATACACAAAACAAATTTGTTAAGTGGTTCACGCGCTACACCAAAGAGACCCACTTTATAGCTTGTAAGAAAGAAAATGGGTCCAACTTGTTGCAGATCGTATGGTCAGTGCATGTGTTGGGCAAAATCAAAACTATAATGCATTGTGCCTTTGTATGTGTTACAGATATGTGGCCCAAGAGACAAAGGCGTTTCCAGTTGTCTAATTCCTTGTCTACAATTGTCTATGGTGTTTTTATAAGCAGTCCGCTCTGCTTGAACGTGATTAAGATGTTGTATAGCCTTTTCCATCAGATTTCTTTTTTTTCTTTTCGTCCATAATTGAGTTTGCCTATTACAGTTTGATTGCTTCTACAAGTCATACAAAGATCAGTCTTGGGTTTCTGAACTACTATGTTACTGCAAAATGTACGTTAGATGGAATACCAAGACGAGAGTGATACAGGAATTCTCTCTATTGACTTGCAACAGCCAGAGTATGATGTATGAACGTACTTCTTAGACATGCTGGTTGGGAGAAGCATGAGATCACTTCTTCGTATTGTAGGGATCCGGCCTGGCATGGCAAGTGAATTTTATTCACTGAAATTATTCATAAAGTTCACTGCATGTTTACGATCATCAAAAGGAATAGATTTTATCTGAGAAGCCTTTAATACGTTTCGGTGAATTTTTAGGCTGCACCCCTTCTTTCTTGAATTGTTCCTTTAAAATTTTTTGGCTCTTAGAGCCACAAGCGAATAAAAAGAAAAAATGACCGACACACCTCCTACCCTCTGAAGTGATAAATTGTTTCTCTTAGTAACTGTCGTCATTGGCTGGTTTCGTACTAAAGCATTCATCGCACCCATCATTAATACGTGGTGGTGACTGACATGTTCGCCACAATTGTAATCCAGTTTCTGACATTCTATTTTCGAAGAATGAATGAAGCTTTCGCGAAAAAGACCAGTGCAATTTCTTGTACAGCCACAACCCTTATTGATAAATTCTTTAACCTCCTCCGTATATTCAGAGGCTATTTGAACTTTGGGAACATCATGTAGAACACTTACGTCCGCATCAACACAAAGACTGCATCGGTATCCGAAATATTTGGAGCAGAGAGGAATTTTAAGAAACCTATTACCTTTATTAAAAGTGCCTAGCTAGGTTTTCTTTATCATAAGATAAGATATCCGAGTCATCTTATGCTCGCAGCTATGAGTGCGAGTAAGTGTGTGGACCCTCGCTTACGATGTGAAAAGTGTTCCTTTTTCTTAGTATTAAATAAACCTCATGTTTCAGCAGTGATTATTGTCAGAGGCCCTTTAAATTCACGCAGTAAGTACATGACGGTCTAAGCAATACTTACGTATCAAAAATGAAAATTCGACATTTTACTCCCTTCAGTGGCTTTTTACAATTATTTCGTGAACTGTTGACCGAGAAGTGGTCCCTTTTCTTGCGCATGCACACATGGCAATATACAAGGACTGATCAACAAAGAATGAGATTGATTTTTTTTTTTTCTCTCGGAGATGTTTATTAATCCATTTTAATGTTTACATGATATTTTTCAAAGTAGTCCCCTCCAACTTCAATGCACTTTTTACAGCATCTCTGCCAGTCCTTGAACAAATGCTGCAGACCATTCTTTGTCAGGTCTTTGAGAATCGCCTCACATTTCTTGAGCACAGCTTCAGAGTTCTCAAATCGAATGCCCGTAAGCTTTGCCTTTAGTGATGGGAATTTTTAAAAAAATCACAGGGTGCACGATCAGGGCTATAAGGTGGATGCGGTACACAGGTAATGTTGAATCGAACCAGAAACTGCACGAGTTGATTTGCGACTTGAGGCCGTGCATTGTCATGATGAAGTCGCCACCCAGTCCGAGAAAGCTCACTTCTTTGCAGTGTGCTTCCTCAGTGTAGCCAATACTGACGTCCAAATGACATTGTATTTATGTACTATATATTTGTTGATGAATAAATGCCTATAATTTAGTATGCTGCTGTAACAGTAGTGTAAGGGGGGGAACTGCATGCTGGTAAATCACCATCACTTTCCCTGCAGATGAAACAACTTTTGCCTTTTTGGTGTTGGAGAACCAGGCGATTTCCACACTGTACTGGCTTGTTTTCCTTCAGGATCATAATGATGCAGCCATTACTCATCACCGGCGAAAATCAATTTCAAAAATGCATCTCCTCCATCAGCAAAGAGACACAACACCTCACAGCTTGTCTCCATTTGCACAGCCTTTTGTTCGGGAGTCAACAGACGTCGCACCCAACAGGCACAAATTCAGGGTCATATGGAGATGATCGTGCATAATCGTAAAGACACTGCCGTATGAAATTCTGAACACTTCACTGAGGTTACGTAATGTTATCCCCCGATCCTCATGGACAATCACAGCAGCTGTGTTGATGTTGACTTCAGTCACAGCAGAAGCCGAAACACCAGCCCCACCTTGTTTAACACAGATAAGTCGGCCTTCTTTGAAGTCCTTAAACCACCTAAACACTGTTGCACGAGGTAGTGCATCTTCACCATACGCTTGCTTCAGCTTTTCATAAGTTTCAGTGGCTGTATAGTTTAAACGAAAACAGAATTTGATCGCGCTGTATTGCTCCTCTCGCATCCCCTCCATTGTCTGGTATGCGAAATACACGTAGCGTCTATACAATAGAGCATTACTACCAACCTACCGATACAAGAGTGCTGCCACCTACGGACATTATACATAAAAACCCGCTCTTTTCAAATATTTATGTTACAGATAGGAAATTATCACGGAAGCTACAGGAAAAAATCAGTCTCAGTCTTTGTTGATCAGCTTACGTACAAGTGCCAGGATCTCTTGAAGTGAATCACAGCACAGGGTGGATATTTTGAGAAATTTGTGTATAGTACACGAACCTTTTCTTGAGTCCAAGTTCCCATTCAGCACTATGGAGCTCAGGGATCAGGTGACACCTTGACAGTCAACCATGGAAGGTCTTTTAAGGAATACTCCACCGGCTGAACCAAGAGTTCCGAGAAGGCAGGTGTTAATATAGCAAAGGAAACATCTTAACTGGGGTAATCACATTAATGAGGTCTTAAATAAATAAAATAAATAAATAATAATAAAACTGATTTTACATCCCACTACTACTTTTACGGTTTTCAGAGACGCTGAGGTGCTGTAATGTTGTCCCACGCGAGTTCTTTTACGGGCCAGTAAATCTAATGACACGAGGCTGATTTATTAGAGCACCTTCAAATACCACCAGACTGAACCAGGATCGAACCTGCCACGCTGGGCTCAGAAGGCCAGCACTCTGCGTCCAAGCTACTCATCCCGGCATCTTAAATAAAGATTACAGATCTCTGCATATGGTTATGAGGGTATTTAAGGGGTTGTAGTATGGATGTAAAGGAGAGGGCATGCGTATAAGTCTCTGGTAAGACCCCAATTGGAGTATGGCTCCAGTGTATGGCACCTACACCAAGATTACAGGGTACGAGAACTGGAAATTTTCCAAATGAAAGAAGAAAACCAGCACAATTTGTTCTGGGTGATTCCCAACAAAAGAGTAGTGTTGCAAAAATTTGTAAACTTTCGACTGGGAAGCTTGGGAGTAAGGAGACAAGCTGCACAACTAATCAGTATGTAATTCCAATATAAATGATCTGTTAACTCCGCCATTGTCCGGTCCCAAGTCCGGAATGAGAAAGG
Source organism: Anabrus simplex (assembly GCF_040414725.1). Lineage (NCBI taxonomy): Eukaryota > Metazoa > Arthropoda > Insecta > Orthoptera > Tettigoniidae > Anabrus > Anabrus simplex. The sequence goes on from NC_090271.1 coordinate 162,359,759, forward strand.
AGGAGGGTTTGCCGGTATGGCACCCAGCTGTAAAACTGCCAACGCCGAGTGTTGGGTGGCGGGAAATAACCTGACTCCCTAAGGGGGCCAACGGCTTCGGGCGAAGGAGCCCCTTTGGGTGCGGTGATGGTCCCCACAGTGGAGAAAATGCCACTGGAATCCATTATGCAGCGTCTGTTCTCCAGGTTAGTGGCGGCTGCACAAGGCGTCTGTACTCCAGAGGAGCGGCCTCATTATCACCTCACTGGATCACATCCAGAGTTGTTAATTCGGGACCTAGTCTCTCACAGGTGACACCTTGACAGTCAACCATGGAAGGTCTTTTAAGGAATACTCCACCGGCTGAACCAAGAGTTCAGAGAAGGCAGCATTTGGATACGTTGGGCTGCCATCTGAAAGATACTGTGAAGTTGGAGGCACGGAAATACCCCAGTACCACATACACGAACGAGACAAAATCAAGAATCAAACCAAAGCAGATAACATACTTCTCTACACACAATATAAACTCACTCATGCAAACCGGTAAACTAAAAGTGATCACCGACATAATGGACCAACACAAAATTCTTATCATGGGATTACAGGAAATTAGAAACACTGACCAGGATGCCTTAGAATCTCAAGGGTACAGACTTTATACAGGTATACCCGGGAAGAGAGTGATGATGAATGTCCCACAATTTGGAACAGGTTTTTTGGTCAGCCTTAAAATAATAAACTCAGTTCAAGAATTCAAATCACAGTCTCCATGACTCTCAACGCTCACCTTAAAGGCATCTAATAAAATCTATACTATAATAAATGCCCATGCTCCCACTAATGATAAAAACAACTCCTCAAAAGACCATGAGGAAACAGAAGAATTTTGGGACCTATTGGACCAGACCATAGATAACATCCCCAAACACCATGTAAAATTTTTTTTTTTTTTTGCTAGGGGCTTTACGTCGCACCAACACAGATAGGTCTTATGGCGACGATTGTAAAATTATTAATAGGCAACTTCAACGCTCAACTAGGCAGAGAAAGAAAATACCGTGACATCATCGGAAAATGGGCAGCACACAAGAAAACAAATAAAAATGGAGAGAGACTAGTTGACCTGTGTAGAAACCATAATTTAATCTCAAAATCTACATGTTTTAAGAGGAAACCTCAAAAAAACAAAACATGGAAACACCCTGAATACACTAAAGGAGAATGGCAACTGGATCACATCTGCATGGACAAATACCACCACAAAGAGATCTATAACATCAAAGTCCTCTGAGGAATAGACACAGGTTCAGATCACTACATAACTTAGTTAAAATTAAAATGAAACTCACTCCCCAGAAGAGACAACAAAAGCAAGCCCTTAAAACTAAAAGAAAAATAGATCCTACTCAGCTAATCAACAACAAAAATTACCAGAAAGCAACTTTGAATGTGATGAAACAGTGGAGAAAAGACATCAGGCATGGCTATTACATCAGTCCCAAAAAAACAGAAATATCCTATCAAAATCTAGTAAAACAGAGAAAAGAAACTACCCAAGTCTTAAGAAGAATAAAAAGACAACATCATAAGGACACACTGCAGTTAATTGAAGAACAATTCAATAAAATTCAATCAAGGGACTACTACAAAACCTTCAGAAAGCAGCTCCAAAAATATGAAGACCCGACCCTACTGATAAAGGATGAAAATGGTAAGCTGGCTCATAACAATAAAGACAATGCACAAATTCTGGCTAAATATTTCAACAAGCTTTTAAATTGTGAGGAACCTACAGAACTCCTTCATTTGGTCACCAACACCCCAATAAAAACACCACCAGAGAACATCAATCTCCCCACAATAAAGGAAGTCTACCAAGCTCTGAATAATTTTAAAAAACTACAAAGCGCCAGGAGAAGATCAGACCTTTGCGGAAATCTGGAAATATGCAAGAACATCAGCAAAAGTTGCCCTCCATCAACAACTTGTCTATCTGGATTAAAGAAGAACTACCTGAGCACGGGACAACAGCCCTCATTCACCCTCTGCACAAAAAAAGGAGACAAAACCGACCCTAATTACTAGAGGGGAATCTCGCTCCTAGACATAACATACAAAATATTTTCAATAATCATCCTTAATAGGATAAGTTTACAACTTGAGAAAGAACTAGGAGAATATCAAGGAGGTTTCAGACCCTGGAGGAGCTGTCCTGATCAGATCATGGGTCTTAAGTTGATAATGGACTATAACAGGAGAAGAAACAGAGATATGGTGATAACATTTGTAGATTTCAAGAAAGCTTATGATTGCATCCATAGAGAATCTCTATTTAAAATTTTAAGACACCTTGGACTACACCCCAAATTAATAAACATGATAAAATTGACTCTCACCAACACCAAATCAAAAGTGAAGTTTAGGGGTGAAACATCAGAGACATTTGAAATTAAAACTGGACTACGGCAGGGAGATGGGCTCTCACCACTATTATTTAACTGTGCTCTAGAAATGGTAATGAGGGAATGGTTTAGGAAATGTCCCCCCAAAATAAAGATTGGCCGAAAAATCAAAACAAATTGCCTGGGTTTTGCTGATGATTTAGCATCACCAGCAGTGGACATAAAAGAAGCAAAAACCCAAATAACAGAACATCAAAACATTGCAAATAAAATTGGCCTCAAAATATCATTTGAAAAAACAGAAATTATGCCCCAAAAACCAACACAACTAAAAGAAGTTAATAAAATCAAAATAGTAACTCAATTTAAATATCTTGGAGAAGTAATAACACATAACCTAAATGAAAAAATCTCAATCCAAACAAGAACAAATTAGATTTGCTAAAACACAAAAATTAACATGGGATATCTACAAAAGGAAATGTCTATCAATATATACAAAAATAAAACACTACAAAACAGTTATAAAACCGGAAGCTACATATGCAGCAGAAACACTTTACCTGAATAAACAATCAAGGACTGACAGACTTCAGAAAATTGAAAGGAGGATTGGAAGAACCTGCATCAACAAAAAATACCAGAAAGATGGACAGTGGCGGTTAATACCTAACAAGGTCGTGTACAAAGGGCTAGAACCCATTACAGATACTATGCGTAAGAGGAGACTGGGATTCTTTTGACATATCATGAGGATGCAGGATTCGAGACTTCTGAAACAACTAGTACAACACAATCTCGTCTCAAAAAATACCACAACAGCTTGTAAATGGATCAGAGAAGTAAGAGAGGATCTGAAGGAAATAGGCCTTACAACAGAAGACACCACAAATAAGATAAAATTGAATACAAAACTCCGCATTACCCTTACACAAAACAAACCAACAGCACGCATGTTTTCAACTGAGGAAAGGGCACGAAGATTGGAGCGTCGGAAGAAGTACTGGAAGGACCGCAAAGCCCAAACAATCCCTTCAAAGAGACCTGAATGACGGACTGACTATAGTGATCCTATGTGGTCATAAAAGAAGAAGAAGAAATGGTCTGTTATTGGAAATTATATATGCACTAGCTATGCGTCTTGGTAGGTGTGCTAGTTACCTACTGATGAGCCCAAATTGGCATACTGTGGAAAAACACTGACAACCAAAAATGAGTTAGTTGGAAAATGTATTATTTCCAATAACGGACCATTTGTATTGGAATTATGAATTTACTCGTTCGGGATAAATATTTCAGGTTCCCTATGGGAATCAATGTCTACATCATAAGCAGTACAGGTTTTGAGCTATCAGTGGAGATATGATGTGGAATGACATTACTAAACGAATAAGCTTGTGTGAAACCTTTAAATGTACAAAAGTTCACAATATGAAGATAAAGTTGGAATTCAAGAGAACAAATTGGGGCAAATAACTTTTTAGGAAGAGGACATGGGGATGGGAATAATTTATCAAGGAAACTGTTCAATAAATTTCAAAATTCTTTGAAATCATTTAAGAAAAGACTAGGTAAACAACTGATAGGGAATGATGACTAAATATTTGATTCATTGACTGAATAACTAACATACACTTCGTGTAGTTGTTAATTTACTAGCTGCCAGTGTACGTAAGAAGCGCTGCCTAGACAAGGCGGTAAAGGCACAGTTGGTTCATTTGGAAGGATGCAGGTTCAATTCCCTATCAAGAAGCTGAAAAAATTTAAGAAATGAGATTTCCACCCATCTGGAAGTATACATGGTCTTGAGGTTCACTCACCCTGCTCCAAAAATGAGTAACATTAATGGGGTTAATTTGCACCTTAGAGGGTAACTTTGGACCACCTTTGGAAAACGTTTTGTGACATTAGAGTGGCATTTTTGAAAATCAAAATGGTTTGCTCTGCACTTACAACATACTTGTACATTATTTTAGTCCCACAAACACTACTCGAACGCCGCAAAAATTTTTCCAAAGGTTGTACAAATTTACTCCCTAAGGAGCAAAGCAACTCCGGTTTACAGTACGAAGTTAATTCCTCAGGGATAAAGGTGGCCAGGCATAGAACTAGTCACTGTATCCATCGTAGTGTCAAGGTTACATATAGAGGAGGCCTTTACCTTCCACTCCTCCAAAGGCCTTCATGGCCTGTATGGAGAAGGTTTCGCTTTTGTAATATATGAAAGAAATTATGGCATTGCTAGGTACGGTAGCTAGAACTGCTAGTGTATCCTCTGCAAATAAAATGAAGATCTATGAATACTGGGGGAAACTGTGAAAAGAGGGTGTTAACATTAAACCTCACCCAGATTTTAAAAACCATGAGAATGGGAGCGGTCACCTTTTGAGACTGAGAAATACAACCCAGAGTCCTGCAGTGAGGCCCACCATGCAGCACTCGCAAAATCCATGGACTCTGGCAGCCCACCCCACACAGTGTCGTTCTCTTCTGATGCGGCCGCTTACTGGCTCACAGCACTTGTCCCACTCAGCCCACCGCAGTCCTCCGCACTGGGTGGTTGAGTAGTCCACCTTGACTACTTCCTCACAATAACGCATGCGCCGTAAACAACAAAATGTTCATTTCACACTTCTATTCGGATCACTAACTATACGAATTCCCGTACACTAATGACAAATTTTACAGTACACTAATCGCAGTTTGAAGTAAAATGATATGATTATTATTTTAAGAGGTGGTACAATTGGGCAACCATCCTTTATTAACGCTAATCAGAGAGAGAAAATGGAAGTGACCTGATACTTCAAAAAAATGAAGATATCAGGCAAAGAAAGGCAAGGGCCACGAAGGGCATGACGCCCAAATACCAACGGGATCGGAAAAGAACAAGAGTTGACCAAGGAAGGTCGGATAGGATAGATGAAAGTGAGGAGCCTGGCACAAGTGGGAAGAACGCTAGGACTCCGGTACGGGCCCCGTGGTCGCCAATTCACACTCCCAAATTAAGAGTCACTGGGCCCCTTTTAGATGCCTCTTACGACAGGCAGGGGTTACCGTGGATGTTATTCTACCGGCCCCACCCACAAGGGGTGTAAATTCAAGGGGCCTCTCTCGCGTTTAACTCAAAATGAACTAAAATACAAACTCAAAATGAACTAAAATACAAACTAAAACGACATGAAAAAAACCTGAACATGGTTGTTAGTTGATGTACGTAGTTTACTGGTCATTGATTAATGGTGGTAAAATTACTGTGAATAAAAAGAAGAGCATCGACATTGTCTGGGTGTAGAAGTGATCACCATGTGTTGAGAATGAAGCCCACTGAACTGAAATTTGTCTCTGAAGCTGAACTTTATTCTCGTACACATTGTACTTTCTTGGCGATCTGGTGAAGTTCTTTTGTTCATTTGTCCTACAATGCTATATATTCTTCCATTGCACAATTTTGGTTTAAATATCTTTTCAGTTCAACATCTTCAATGTCAGCCCACAAAGAAAAATCATCCATTACTTTGGCATATTATATGGCATAGTCGTGGAGTTTGATGACCTGGGAAGATTGGAACATTCGTCATTCATACATGCCTTGGTCAGATCATTCAGTACACAAACTAAACGTCTTCCTCTTAACTCTCAACTACAGGCCTGAATACCGACCAAATACGACTTCTGATGTGAAGATTCGGTTCAGAAGTCTTGTACTGTCCGGTTTCTACTTTTTCCTTTACTTCACGTTTTCTTGCCAAGGTTTCTGTTCTTCTGAAGCCACAGTCCGCATTCATTTCTGAAAATAGGATAGATGGGAAAGATAAATAGACAACCACAGCAAACGTGATCGTCTGCACTCGATCGTAACACAACGCACTACGCTGACAAGCAGTACAACTGTCAGCCCATAGTGCTTCACAGCGCTATCCTGGGCTCACCACGTACGAATGACATAGGGCTGCCCAGCCCAGCCCGTGCGATGAGGTCACGGGCTTCTTATGTTCAAGCCTTTTAAAGCCAACTGCCGTTTATTGCCGAAGCAGCTCATGGGCTGGGCCACTGTGCAGGACTCTGATACAACCATAATATTGACCAGATTGACAAAAGAAAGTGACACAGACATACTGCAGTTAATGCCAAGAGACTCCAAGTGAAAAGAAGGTGGAGAAAGGAGACTAAGTATGGATGTTCAATACTGGAGGATTGGAAGCTAGAAATGGTGTAGGTATGACTTTAAGAAAACACAGGAATACATGAAAGTGGTAAGGTACATAAATGAGAGGATAATATTTTCTCTGATAATTCAGATGAAGAAAGAAACAAGGTGGTTTATATAATTATATAAAAACAAAAACTTCACAAATTAAAAAAGATGATGACCTAGAGTAGTTCCAGGAAGAAGTGGAGAAATATATACCAGACAGGATAGAGGAAGATAAATGCACAAGTGGGAGTGTCTGAAGACTACTTTGGCAGTGACCTCAGAGCAGTAGCGTAGCCAGAATCAGCCGATGGTGGGGGGGCTATGGTTACAAAATGATGGTAGAATACAATGAAGGTGCATGCATGACTTGTCATTACAAGGGCACATATATAAGTGAATTACAAACCTTTTGGTTCCCCAATTATGTCTCTGAATGTTTATTTAGTTTATTGTCAGTTTTGTTTATTTTCTTTTGTAAAAATTCCATGGAGGGTTCTAACCTTCCAGTAACCCCCTACGCCCCGGCCTCAGAGCAATGATAGTGATGATATCATAGGTTGCATAACAACAAGAAAGTTTTCACTATCTCCCTATTGCAAAATTATAGCTACATAACTGGTGCAGCCAACTTGCTTCGTAAGGTAAATCAGAAGAGAAACAAGAACAGTACAAAAATAGCAAGAAAAGCAGATATGGAAGAATTTGCAAAAGAACTAAACCTAATATCAAAGAATTTAAAAGTGTATATGTCAGCAGTGCACAGTCTGTAGTGGATCGTATGTGAGAGAGAGAGATTTATTTTTATATTACAATCTGCTTTACGTCGCACCAACACAGATAGGTCTTATGGCGACGATGGGACTGGAGTGGCGTAAATTTGGGAAGGAAGCTACCATGGCCTTAATTAAGGTACAGCCCCAGCATTTGCTTGGTGTGAAAATGGAAAACCATGGAAAACTATCTTCAGGGCTGCCGACAGTGGGGTTCGAACCCACCATCTCCATAATGCAAGCTAATAGCGACGTGACCCAAGCGATGCAGCCAGTTGCTTGGTGAGAGAGAGTGAGGCCATAGTGGAATGACAAATGAAAGAGGTTGGTAAAAGAAGATATTTTGGAGAGAACTGAAAATAGTAAACAATGAAAACAAGAGTTGGTACATTGAAATAGAGGGAATATGGAGAAAATCTGGCAATGATTCAGTAAGAAGATATGATCAAAATAGTGAAAATAAATCAAATGGAATAATTTTAAAAATAAGAAGAGTCAACATTAGATATGAGTAAGGCTGGAATAAAATCACCATGCCTAGAAGGAGGAAGAAGAAGTGGATGAGACGAGTGTTTTATGACTTGCTAAATGTGTCATCTTATATAAAACCTATTTTCAACAAAGGATTATGAAAGAAGTAATATGCAGAAATCAAACAGCAGCCATAAAAGGAAAAAAAAATGTATAATAGAGGAACTAAAAGAGGTGGGGGGTGGTGATGAAAGAAAGGAAGGAGAGCAGGAAACATCTGTGAAAACAGAGAAGCTGATTAATGTAAATGACTTTTGGCATTTGCAGTGGGCAATGAGATTGCTCAAGATTATATTGGAAAGACAGTCTAGATTTATCTCTGGCGAGATACACAGTGCATTGTGGATTGTGAAAGTATTGCTCCCATGTTTGGTTAGTGCTTTTCAGCAGGCTTGGCAGACTGATACACAACAGCAACTTCTGGCTTGGTGAGAAAAACAAAAAGGAACTATGTCACTTCTCATTTCCTTAGTACACCTCTGGTTTCGTCCAGGCCACCTATGGTAGCTGATGGTGGATGTGTTCGAAGATCAAACCAGCCTTCAGACTGAGGACTAAACATACGTATGGAGAGAAATAAGTTCACAAGATTAATAAAAGGTAATTAGAAAACCTATATCCAAGAAAGGATTATGAAAGACATAATAAAAGAGATCATAATTCATAATATAAACCTTCCATAGTGCCAAAATAATAGAAAAATATAAGTTACAGTGCCTTCAACTATTCACTCTGCAGAGCACCTGTGCTTTTAAGGTCTCTGCAGCCTGCTTGACAACTTTCTCTGCTTCACTAGAACAGTCCCGCACACACTACCTGCTGAGATGTGGAAGACAGCCACACTTTATTTTTAAATCAGTACAGTTTGCCATCTTGTGCAGATATTTTAATTACTTAGGAGCGTAGCTTCTTAGTGGAATATGTGTTTTGAGAACAGGTCAAATACAGTGAAACTGTCAAAGAAAAGTTTCAGAACAAATTTCCAAATACCCCTTTGTCACATCAAGATATGGTGTACAATTTGATAACGAAATTTCAAGGAACTGGAGCTATATTTGATACACCATGACCCAAGAGATCCTGCGTCTTAACAGGTGATTAAATTGTGAAATCTCAGATAACCTGTCCAGAGCCCTTCCAAATCACTTAACAAATTGTCTCAAGAGACCAATGTATCGATAGGTACAGCCCATGAAGCTGTGAAAATGATGATGATGATGATGATGCTTGTTGTTTTAAGGGGCCTAACATCGAGGTCATCGGCCCCTGATGGTACGAAATGAGACGAAATGCAATGACAAAATAAAAATCCCAAATCCTCCACTGACCAGAATTGAAAGTGTGAGGACGAAAAATGAACGGATGGATATGACGGTTAAAACAATCAGTGGAGCCGACCCGCAATGCCTCAGTCTCAGAAAATGACGGAAAACAATAGTAATACTGACCAAGGGACTACTTCTATAGCTCAATATTGAATCGAGGATGCTTGCAAGCTAAAGGGGTCCAAAATATAGATCATCGGCCTCTCATCGCTTGGACAGTAGAACCATGCTATCTGACATGGTGCGGTACTAATCAAAAGTATCGTAGACTTGTGGTATTCCACACATTATGGTACTACTCACAGGTAGTGAAATTCGCACATGTAATACAGACCTATGGTGTTTCACACATAGCGGCGCCATTCACAGGCAACGAAAACCTATGGTTTTCATCACCGAAATGTACTAACCACAAGGACTCATACTATCCCGTGGTGTTCCTTATATAGTGGGTACTAATCATAGGCAAGCCAGAACCCTGGTGTCGCTCATATAGTGCTACTAATCACAGGTACCGTAAAAGCCTGACCGCACGGTGCTCCTGATTGCTACTAATCACACACCTATTTGGTACCGAACATAGTGGTAGTACGCGTAAGTAACAGCGACCCATGGTGTTCCCAGTGTGGTGGTACTAATCACAAGTGGTTTCATGGTTCTAATCCAATCATCGCTTGGTCGCCCCTTTTAGTCGCCTCTTACAACAGGCAGGGGATACCATGGGTGTATTCTTCGTCTGCGTCCCCCACCCACAGGGGTTGTGTGTTTGGTCCGCGAGAGGTATTTTATTTCCCTCAAGTCCGCCGGCAATCTGGTTAGGACCCCCCTATCCGCCACCTGGGACGCGCCACGTGGGAGTATCACCTCTCCCCCTGCTACGCCAGTGTAGCAGGTTCGTGGAAGCTGTGAAAAATTTTTTATGTCAACATGCCCATAAAGTAATGACAGTTCATGAATAAAAAGCCCCAGATCACGAGAAGAGAGTTTATTATTGCCAATGGTTCCAAAAGTTTGTCAGCACGAAAGGTACTGTGGATTTATCTGTCAGTTAATCATAGTGATCATTTAAATATCTCCCTTGCACGTAACCCACAAGAGTCGTTGCTTTGGGGGAGGTGATGTGCAACCACTTTGACATGCTACTGTGAGCTTTAACAAACGACTGCTGGCTGCAGAAAGAATAGCTGAAGGCACTGTATTAGATATAAAAACTGAAGTAAAGGTGGAAATATGAACACAAGTTTCATTGTGATAATGAGAGATTAACAGCAGGGAACACAGCCTGCGGAAGCATATGAGAGGATTGAACAATGAGCAAGATGATGATGATGATGATGATGATGATGATGATGATGATGATGATGATGATGTATGTAAGAGGATATGAGTGGGTGCTCGCAAAAACGGGCTAATCATCATTTTTACAGAAACTGAGTTATGTTGTGCCATCCATGGAAGAAGGTGTGAACCATCTTCTATGAAATGGGCTAACATCAGAGAGGCTTATTTAACTAAGGAGAGGACTTTGAAGTTTATACTATTTGGAAATCACGAAAAATTCATTGCCAAAATGGGCTAAGAGAAAGGCACATGGGAACATTGATAGATAGCGCAGTTACACCAACAGTGTAGCAAACTGTACTGCATTGACAGAAGAAACTCGTACTTAATATGATAAACAAGTATAATTCAGTATTTTAAGAAATGATTGACGTTGTGATTAATAACGATTCCACTTTATTTCTTAAGATGTTCATGGTTACAAGACAAATATTACAAACACATTCTCTAGTTTTATGCAGTTCCATTGGCAAATGTGATTGTTTAGGTCACACGCAAGGATGGCTGCGATCGGCGAAGAGTGTCGTATGTATAAAAAAAATATTTATATTTCCAATGGAAGTTATAGAAAACAGAAAAGTAATGATAGTACGTGGGAAAGAAACCTACAGAGAAGAAAACTTAACACTGGTGAGTATTTCAAAACCTACAAGGGTGAAATAAAGCCACAAAAACGCATGGGAGATGATGGCAAATGCCGGCGAAAATGATTTCAGAATGTTTCTCACGGAGCAAGAGAGGATATTTTCCGTAACTTTTAGAACTTGAAAGAACATGATTTACAAAATTCATATATTTCTGGTTGTATACACTTGCAGGAAGTGAAAAGACGGTTTGTGGATAATCCAGGCAAAAGTAGGCGAAAATGTTTGGGTGTGTATAGTGGGTTTCTTTACAAGTTGTTTTACGTCGCACTGACACAGATAGGTCTTATAGCAATGATGGGACAGGAAAGGGCTGGGAGTTGGAAGAAAGTGGCCATGGTCTTAAATAAGGTACAGCCCCAGCATTTGCCTGGTGTGAAAATGGGAAACCACGGAAAACCATCTTCAAGGCTGCTGACAGTGGGGTTCGAACCCACTATCTCCCGAATGCTGCATACTGGCAAACAAGTGCAAGTCTGTAAGAAAACATTTCTGTCAATCCATACAATTAGCACTGGAAGGATTTCCAGGATTTGGGCTCAGAAAACATTGTCAGGAACACCGAAGGTATGTAGACAATTTATACCTAAAATATAACTAATTTAATTTTCATACATACATGTTCTAACATGAACACCACACTGTAAGGCTGTGATAGTACATATATCACACCCTCGCACTGTATGTAGAAGTGTGAGATATTGTCAGTATTTGATTTATTATTATTATTATTATTATTATTATTATTATTATTATTATTATTATTATTATTATTATCAGTATTTCATTTGTATATTTTGTCATTTATATTTGTAAGCTGGAAGATATCCACATATGTGGGAAAACATTGCTATCTTGGACTCGGGTAATTCATATGACCCATGCGGGCATCCCAGTGTCTGATGAGATGTGTCTGTTGATGTTGTTGTACTAGGAAAGTTCTACAAGTCATGTGATATACCCCAGCGTTTGTTTATGTCTTGGGAGCATGAAGAAGTTGAGGGCAACCCTGAACGGTGGATCACTCATGATTGGCTGGCAAAGACCAATCCAGACGTATTATGTGAGAGGAAGGGGAATGCTGATGCCTGTAAAGGTTGATCAAATGGCGGGAACCACAACTGACACTCGGTACGGACAAGAAAACAACTGACACATTGTACGGGAATGAAGTAGTGCTGATATACGGTACGGTAGTGACACGGTTGCAATAAACTGGACTGGACTTCAAACGTTCGTGGAACGTAGTCTTGTTATGTTCGTGGAAAGTGGCTGATCAACAAATTATGGAGTGTTTACGCATTAAGTATTGTAGCACTTGTGGCGGCCTGGCATTATATGTTGGTGAAAGCTATCTCAGACTTTCCATAATTTATGTTCAGGATCGATAAGCGTGTGTTGCCGATAAGCGTGTGTTGCTCAAATGTATATATCTTTACAACAAGTGTTAATGTCTGTGAACACAGTATTATGAGGTACAGTATCTGTGTGATGTTAGAAGTGCTGATTATGAGATTTGGCAAGTAGTATTGATATAAAGACAGTGAAGGGTATTTATCTACATATGTGTACATTGTTCATCGGACTATCTACAAATGGTAGTTTAGTTCTCGCTTTCGTTTTCCCACTGTTTTCATTGTTGTTGTTGTAAATATGGAGTCTTCCAGCAATATTTTATGTGTGTATTATATGTATAATGTTGTGTGTTGATGAGGTGCTCATGCACAGATTTTGTTAAGAATACTGTTAGCTGTTTTAGAATCAGTGGAGTTATTGATAAACCTAGGTGCAGTTCCTACCTATTTAGTTGTTTTCAGGAGGTTAGGTAAGGCCTACAGCAAATGTACCAGTACGCAGCATTATGTACACGCCCTGGGATATAAAGTTTATCATGCTCTATCAAAATTCAAGGGATCCATTCTGGTGAAATCTGGCACCCATACTACGGACATTTCGGTTCATTATGTTTATTAATTTTAGTAAGTTTTCGAGTAATTTTATTCATATATTCTTATTCATGATTTTATTTATTAGTATTCATCAAATTGTTACAAGGTACATGAAAACATTACTGTATGCTCCAGGTTGACAACAGGGGCATACACATGAATAGGCCAAACAAAACAAGTGATGAAGGTGTCCAGCTTATCCAAAAACACATCAATAGCCTCCCTACAAAGACTAGTCATTACAGTAGGAGGCATAACCCCAACCTGAAATATTTGTCCAGTGATCTGAATATCTCTGTCATGAATAACTTAAACATGTGTGCAAAGATAAGAACAGAGACCCAGTTACTTTGGCCATGTATAGGTCCACTTTCCACAAATATTTTAACTTGTCATTTAGTAAACCTAAGAGCATCACTTGTAAATTGTGTGACAGGTCCCATAAAAATACAGGCCTTGAAAAAATGAGTTAAATAGCCACACTAAAAATGCACAGGTAGCATATGAAAATTTAAAAAATGACAGTGAGTTTGCAAAACAATGCAGTGATATTCATGTTATAGCTATGGACCTCCAACAATGTCTACCTACTCCCTATCTCACTGTTACGGTTACATTTTACAAACGGCAGCTTTTGACCTATAACTTTGGGGTCCATGATGTTGCCACAAATGATGCTTAAATGTACATGTTTTGCTCAAAATAAAAACAGTGTAGTGTACGGTAGTGTAGATACATTGTAGTATAGATACAGTACATTTAGATAGTGCCGTATCTTGCCTGCTATATTCGTGTGTTATCTTTCGTGTGTATTAGACCGTAATACTAATAATAATTTGTCTAAGCATTTAGCTTCGTTGGTAATCTTTGAGTACAGTAGTTCTTGCAAATTTCATTTCTGTTTGTGCTTAATAGTGACATACGGTACCAGTGTTGTAATTAGGATACATCTGAAAGTAGTTTAAAAATTACTGTAGTGTACTGTACAGTAGTATACAAGTAAAATCCTATTAGAATTTAGTGTGCTTATTTTATTATTGTAAAATATTTGTGTAGTACTGGTGTAGTAGAGGTATCCGTAGAAACTCGTACTAAAATACTGTTGTTGTAATTAGGATAGGCTTAATTGCAGTTTGGAATTGTGTAGTTCTTGTGTATTATTTTCGATATTCAGTAATAAACAGCAGTTTTTATCCTGTTAGGGGTTGTAGGATAGAAAACAGAGCACGACTAAGTAGTATTGTAGTGTAGTCGTATATTAATTACCTTATTGTGTGATCTTGGAGTACTATCCCAGACAATATATCCCTCCGTTCATTTATTTTTTGCAAATAAGTTATTTTATTTTTAATTTCATTTTTGCCGTAAAGAATGGCTAAGGAGGGTGAGTGTACGAACTGTGGGTGTGTTGAGGGGTATGAGGGAGGAGTTGGAAAGTTTGAGGGAGATAATTAGGATTCTCACAGAAGACAGGAAGGAAGATAGGACTCCCTCAATGTAGAGGTTACAGTAGGTGTACAAGAGGGAGGGGAAGGAAAGGGGGGAATTGTAGAAGACAGGTGGTCTAATGTTCTAAGGGGAAGGAGATTGCAGGCTAATGGCTCTATTCAGGATAAGAATTCAGGACAGATGTCTGTGAGAAATCGGCACGAGTCACTCCAGGTAGAACAACAGAGGGAAGGTGAGGGACAGGGAACTGCTGGTGAGATATGTGGAAGTAGGAGGAAGGGAAAAGGTAGGAAAGGGAAATGTAGAGTAGAGGATAGGAAAAGACAGGTGGAACAGAGTCATGGGAAGGAGAAAAGGGAGGAGGAAGTAGCTTCTGCAGCTATCAGGAAAGACAGGGCTGACCAGGAGGGGAGGGGATCAAATGAGGTGGGTAGGGTTGAGGCTCTGGTCATGGGGGATTCCATCGTTAGACACGTGGGGAAAGTGTGTGGAGGAAAGGGAACCAGGGTAGAATGTTATCCAAGAATTAGGTTGAGGCAGACGTTGAGGAAAGTAGAAGAGAGGGAGGAGGGGAAGGAGAAGGTGGTAGTGTTTCACGTTGGTACGAACAACGTAAGGCAAGCTGATATAAGTACCAACATAGTTGGAGATGTGTGGGATCTGGTAAATGCAGCATGGGTGAAGTTTAAGAAAGCGGAGATTGTTATCAGTGGAATACTGTGTAGGAGGGATACTGACTGGAGGGTGATTGGGGATTTAAATGAGACTATGGAGTGGGTATGTGGGAAACGGAGTGAAATTTCTAGATCCTAATGGGTGGGTAGGAGATAGGGATCTGCGCTCAGATGGCCTTCATTTAAACCGCAGTGGTACGTATAAGTTAGGAAATTTGTTTGGAGAAATGGAATGGCCTAGGGAACGGTGATAAGGGAACAGGGAACTGGAAATCAAGTAGGGATGACATAAAATTGTTAGTGTTGAACTGTAGAAGTATTGTAAAGAAAGGAATAGAATTAAGTAATTTAATAGATATACTGTATATTTACCAGATATTGTAATAGGAGTTGAATCATGGCTGAGAAATAATATAATGGATGCAGAAATCTTCTCACCGCACTGGAGTGTGTATCGTAGAGATACGATAGGAATGGTGGGAGGGGGAGTGTTCACTCTGGTGAAAGAAGAATTTGTAAGCTACGAAAAAGTTAAAGATGAGACACATGAAATTCTAGGTGTAAGCCTCATTTCTAAAGATAACAGGCAACTTGATATATTTGGAGTGTACAGATCGGGAAAGGGTAGCACTGACGCGGATTCAGAATGATTTGATAGGATAGTCAGCTATGTGGGAAACGACATGGAAAGAAATGTGATTGTAGCGGGAGATCTGAATTTGCCAGATGTCAATTGGGAAGGAAATGCGAACGACAGGAAGCATGACAAAAAAATGGCAAATATATTAATATGGGAAGGACAGCTGATTCAGAAAGTGATGGAACCAACCAGAGGGAAAAATATCCTGGATGTGGTGCTGATAAAACCAGATGAGCTCTATAGGGAAACTGAAGTAATAGATGGTATTAGTGATCATGAAGCTGTTTTTGTGGTAGTTAAAAATAAATGCGATAGAAAGGAAGGTATTACAAGTTGTCCATTTCATGACCGTATCGATGTTTAATCAAGAAGTAAGTATAAATAACCACCTAATCGATACTTTATTAATGCCTCAGGCAAAATTGAATAAAGTATCGATTAGGTGGTTATTTATACTTACTTCTAGAAAGGAAGGTATTAAAAGTAGGACTATTAGGCAGTACCATATGGCTGACAAAGCAGGCAAGAGGCAGTTTCTAAAAAGTAACTATGATCGGTGGAAAACGGTAAATAAAAATGTAAACAGACTCTGGGATGGGTTTAAAGAAACTGTTGAGGAATGCGAAAGCAGGTTTGTACCTTTAAGGGTGGTAAGGAATGGTAAAGACCCACCTTATTATAATAGAGAAATAAAGAGACTAAGAAGGAGGTGCAGACTGGAAAGAAATAGAGTTAGAAATGGCTGTGGAAGTAAGGAGAAATTGAAGGAACTTACTAGAAAATTGAATCTAGCAAAGAAGGCAGCTAAGGATAACATGATGGCAAGCATAATTGGCGGTCATACAAATTTTAGTGAAAAATGGAAGGGAATATATAGGTATTTTAAGGCAGACACAAGTTCCAAGAAGGACATTCCAGGAATAATTAATGAACAAGGGGAGTGTGTATGTGAGGATCTTCAAAAGGCAGAAGTATGTAAAGATTGTTGGTTACAAGGATAATGTTGAGATAGAGGAGGAGACTAAGCCCAAAGAAGTAATAAAATTTACATATGCCAACAATGACATTTACAGTAAGATATAAAAGTTGAAAACTAGAAAAGCGGCTGGAATTGATCAGACTTCTGGGGATATACTAAAGACAATGGGTTGGGATATAGTACCATATCTGAAGTACTTATTTGATTATTGTTTGGTCGGAGGAGCTATACCAGATGAATGGAGAGTTGCTATTGTAGCCCCTGTGTATAAAGGAAAGGGTGTTAGACATAAAGCTGAAAATTACAGGCCAGTAAGTTTGACATGCATTGTATATAAGCTTTGGGAAGGCATTCTTTCTGATTATATTAGACATGTTTGTGAAATTAATAACTGGTTCGATAGAAGGCAGTTTGGTTTTAGGAAAGGTTATTCCACTGAAGCTCAACTTGTAGGATTCCAGCAAGATATAGCAGATATCTTGGATTCTGAAGGTCAAATGGACTGTATCGCGATTGACCTGTCTAAAGCATTTGATAGGATGGATCATGGGAGACTACTGGCAAAAATGAGTGCAATTGGACTATACAAAAGAGTGACTGAATGGGTTGCTATATTTCTAGAAAATAAATCTCAGAGAATTAGAGTAGGTGAAGCTTTATCTGACCCTGTAATAATTAAGAGGAGAATTCCTCAAGGCAGTATTATCGGACCTTTATGTTTTCTTATATATATAAATGATATATGTAAAGGAGTGGAATCTGAGGTACGGCTTTTTGTGGATGATGTTATTCTCTATATGTAGAGTAATAAAGTTACAAGATTGTGAGCAACTGCAACGTGACCTCGAAAATGTTGTGAGATGGACAGCAGGCAATGGTATGTTGACAAACGGGGTTAAAAGTCAGGTTGTGAGTTTCACAAATAGGAAAAGTCCTCTCAGTTTTAATTACTGCGTTGATGGGGTGAAAGTTCCTTTTGGGGATCATTGTAGGTATCTGGGTGTAAATATACGGAAAGATCTTCATTGGGGTAATCACATAAATGGGATTGTAAATAAAGGGTACAGATCTCTGCACATGGTTATGAGGGTGTTTAGGGGTTGTAGTAGGTTTGTTCCAACAAGCAGTTTGCATACGGTTTGGTATCGATTCATGAACTAATGAAAGCGCATGCGCGAGCTATGTACTCGTTGGGAACCGTCGCTGAACAGCAGTCTGTTGGAACAGTTCGTGAACGGTCAAGTAAAACTACAATGTGCATGCGTTCGCAATCACGGGGGAGATTCCTGTTTGAGGATAAACAAACAGCTGTTCTTGTTCATCTCTGCTAAACAACTTGTTAGGCCTACTCGGTAATTGGCAATAAAATGACTCAACTAATAAAATTATAGACTAATGGACACGTTTCTAAAATAATAATTACTTTATTTCAGAATTACGTGATTTTATAATTCTACTACGAGTACTGGCAGCGTACAAACCGATGATGTAGACGGTTCTCTTCAGAGGATAGCCACTGTCACCTAAAAGAATATACTGATCACATTTTTTTTTCTGAATTATTGCCAAGAGGCAAACTTCTAAATACTCAGCCAGTCCAGCCCCGCAGTGTAAGGTGCAATGCGTCTGCCTGTCACCCGGCGGCACCGGGTTCAATTCCCGCCCGGGTCAGAGTTTTTTTAATTGTAATGACGTCCTTTGTGGCGTCGTTAGTCTTCCTTTCCTCACACACAACATTCGACACTGGCGCCATTTCAATTACACAGTAGGGGCAAAAGATCCACATGGGTCGATGCCCCGAGCAAATAGCACTTTTTTTTAAATACTCAGAAACACATCCAACATTTTTTGTCTGTGGTCACAAACAGCTTGCATTCAGTAATTCATTAAGACATATGTTGATAAATAAAAATATACCTGTATGGAATAGTGTCCTTTTCTATTTATGTAAGAGTCGGGATCATTTGCAGGCTTATCAATTTCAATATGACAGCCACCTATGGCACCAATGACACCTGGAAATCCACTTTCCCTGAAATTTTGCTCAATATTTTTCTCATCTTCTGTAGGCCAAGTGATCACTTGTGGAAATAAGTTGCTAATGAAGACAGTCAATTGTTTGACAATGCTATGTAGAGCTCAAAGAAATGTCAAACCGATCTGCAACATCCCGGAAACTTGCAGTCTGATGCCCAATAAACCACAGGAAAATTTGAACCTGTATTGGAAAAGCAACACTTCACGATTATTAAAATTATTATTACTGTCATTATGTCCGCCTGTGTGGTGTAGTGGTTAGTGTGATTAGCTGCCACCCCCGTAGGCCCGGGTTCGATTCCTGGCTCTGCCACGAAATTTGAAAAGTGATACGAGGGCTGGAATGGGGTCCACTCAGCCTCGGGAGGTCAACTCAGTAGAGGTGGTTCGATTCCCACCTCAGCCATCCTGGAAGTGGTTTTCCATGGTTTCCCACTTCTCCAGGCAAATGCCGGGTTGGTACCTAATTTAAGGATATGGCCGCTTCCTTCCCTCTTCCTTGTCTATCCCTTCCAATCGTCCCATCCCCAACCAAGGCTCCTGTTCAAGATAGCAGGTGAGGCCGCCTGGGCGAGGGACTGGTCATCCTCCTCAGTTGCATCCCTCGATTCAATGTCTCATGCTTCAGGACACTGCCCTACGAGGTGGTAATGGTGGGATCCCTCGCTGAGTCCGAAGGAAAAGCCAACCCTGGAGGGTAAGCAGATTAAGAAAGAAAGAAAGAAAGAAGGAAAGAAAGAAAGAAAGAAAGAAAGAAAGAAAGAAAGAAAGAAAGAAAGAAAGAAATGATTACTGTCGTCATTATTATTATTATTATTATTATTATTATTATTATTATTATTATTATTATTATTATTATTGCAGCAGCTGCAGACAAACCTGACTCGGTGCAGAAAGTGCTGATGTTTGTACTGGTCACTTCATTCATACAGTTCTGCAATATTTTCCATTATCTCCCTACTGACGCAAAAATGCTCCTTGAACATTTCATTGTCATAGCGAGGTACTGTTTCTTCTATAGGCGGAGAGCGAGAGAGAAAGAGAATTTTGGTTACTAAATTATGAGTTACTCATACGTGTAGTGAAAATAAATATCATTTAAACATAATTGCAAACAAGTAAATAAAAATTATAATAAGTTGCCTAAATAATCTTCATTTTTCGCTTTTGGGATATTATAATATATCCCTAGATCATCTTCACTGAAGTCTGAGTTCATAAGATCATCATCAGAATTTATTTTACTTATTTATTTATTGGTTATAGAATGTCCCTCCCAGTGAGTATCATTCTCATTTTTATCTCGTGCCTCTTTCTTTATTAGTGTGTAGTCAAATATGACTTTTTAACTTTTACTGTATAATTGTATAACAACGCCGTACAATTGTACATGTAACGTGTCGTCAGCTCGCGCCAGATGATACCGATCAGCTGTTCACGCTTCATCAAGTGACAGCTATGGACCACAATGCACAGCTCACACTTATTTTGGTGTACTGCACACGTCTCTGACGAACAGTACTTGTTCTGGAGCACAAACTGCTTTGCCAGTCTGCAAACTGTTTTATGAACGGTCCATAGTCTGTTGGAACAACCGACTCCGAGTCGGTGTTTGAGTTTGAAGTTTGTTGGAACTTTCTTTCCGTTCTGCGCATGCGTCAGCCAGTTTGCAAACTGTTCCCGTTCTTGTTGGAACAAACCTAGTAAGGATGTAAAGGAGAGGGCATATAAGTCTCTGGTAAGACCTCAACTAGAGTATGGTTCCAGTATATAGGACCCTCACCAGGATTACCTGATTCAAGAACTGGAAAAAGTCCAAAGAAAAGCAGCTCGATTTGTTCTGAGTGATTTCCGACAAAAGAGTAGCGTTACAAAAATGTTGCAAAGTTTAGGTTGGGAAGAATTGAGAGAAAGAAGAAGAACTGCTCGACTAAGTGGTATGTTCCGAGCTGTCAGCGGAGAGATGGCGTAGAATGACATTAGTAGACGAATAAGTTTGAGTGGAGTTTATAAAAGTAGGAAAGATCACAATATGAAGATAAAGTTGGAATTCAAGAGGACAAACTGGTGCAAATATTCATTTATAGGAAAGGGAGTTAGGGATTGGAATAACTTACCAAGGGAGATGTTCAATAAATTTCCAATTTCTTTGAAATCATTTAGGAAAAGGCTAGGAAAGCAACAGATAGGGAATCTGCCACCTGGGCGACTGCCCTAAATGCAGATCAGTATTCATTCATTCAACATAAATCTTCTGAGTTACTGGTCACATCTAATGCAGAGCTGAAGTTTGACATAACACAGCAGAAGTATTTCGTTTCTGGCCATACCTACCTCCCTGGTGACCAGGACTTTGATGTAATAGAAAAAAGAAACGTGCTGTTTCTTACACATTTCTGCCATTCCATGTAACAAAAATGACGAGTGATATGTTTGTAAGTAATCCATTGTTAGAAAAAAAAATCACTAAAAGAACGGTATCCGACAGTAAACAAAAAGTTTTACTAAGTATCTATGATAACTATAAAAAAAGGATGAACCTTTTAAGTATTTCTTTAAATATTCCTATGGGTGCATTGAAGAATATGATGCAGTAGATATTTCAAGAAAAACAAAAGTAGGTAGACCATCTCTTGCCAACATTGTGCTGCCAAGAAATTATAATGGCAAAAGACCCGTAACAGCAGCCAAGTTAAAGGATTTGTTAGAACTCTTAGAATATGTTCCTCGCTGATACCACCAGTTTTATAGAGAACAGACCCAAAATAATTCCCTTGAGACAACAGTGGAACCACTGTTTAATGCTTTAGGTTATGCGTAATGTAGGCCCTAATGTTTCAATTGGACATGTCCCATGTAATATTTGCAAGTTAGTGATCAAAATTATGTTAAATTGAGAGACAGTACGTCCTATAACGAGAATAAATACAGAAAAGTTTTTTTTAAAACAAACACAAAAGTCCTTTTTCTCAGCTTTACCTAGATGATGGTCAGCCCATTTTTGCGAGCACTCACTGAAATAGAGAAAGAATGAAAGGAACTTTCATAAAAAAGAACAATACATAAAAGAGCATATGTAATTTTATTTATTTATTTATTTATTTATTTATTTATTTATTTATTTATTTATTTATTTATTTATTTATAAATGACCTATAAAAGTAATCAAAACCGACTTTCAACCTATTAGGTCGTGTTACGTACATTGAGTACGTGTTGAAGAGTTGTTAAGTACAGAACAAAAACAGCCAATCGGACACCAGTGGGATCCGAACCCACAACCTAAGGTAAAACTCATATTATATTCCTACCTATTGTGACATATGGCCAGTGACACAGAAGAATGAAAATTAAATAGAGGCCTAGGAGACTTTAGCCAAATTCAGTATTTTACAAGGAAAGTGAATCGATCATTGACATGATGCAAAAACGGAGGATTGCATTCTTTGGACACACATACCGCTTGTACCAGACTCCCAAAACAAGTTTTTTATTTCTTTTGAAATAGTAAAACAAAAACACGTGGTTTAAAGAAATACAAATGGATTTAGATGAATTCAAAATTACTAAAGATCAAATTGAAAATAGTGAAGAGAAACCGATTCTAAATAAGAAGTACAGTACACAAGACTATCACTAAAAATATTGCAGCGTAAGCAGTATATTATATCTGCAGAAGAAAGGGCCACGAGATCATCCAGTATGAAGAAGTTTTGGGAAAGGAAAAACTTGTCAAGTGTTAAAAGCTGAACTTATTCTTTGAAGACTTTGTTGCATAAGGTTTAATTTTGGTACTCCAATGTGGGCGTAAACAGTGTGAATAAATAAATACATAGGCCTAGAAAGCAGAAATCGCATAACACAATCGAATCACAAAGGAAATGGAAAGGGAGGTTGGGGAAGACCTAGATGGATTTGCTTAAAAACATTATATGGCAGCAGGACTTGGAATATAGCACAGTGATAGATGAGGCATGATGGACATGAAAAATGAATATGGACTACTGGTATGTTTGCCCGAAACCAGTTGAACCTGAATAAGAGAAAATGAATATGATGATAAATATCTGTGTGCGTTAGTATGTACAATGTAACTTTTGTCATACCAGTTGGCTGATTACTCATGCAGTGTGTGCGGTACAGTTATTTCCTGTAACCTTGAGACAAACACAATGTGCGTGAGCTCATCCTTATCTGACATTCCTTCATAGCATGCTAAGCCACGCTGACCTTTGTGATGTTAAGCTGTTGGATTGCAAAATCTACCCAGTATAGGAACAGTTCACTGCTACACACATATACAGTACATTTCAATATCTACGCCTAGCTATAAAGTAAAACTGGAATGACAATAAATGAAACTCATTGTACCCAGTTCAAAACAGAAAGCCTACATCATGGGTACATTTTTCTACTACTATTTCCTATAAAGAAACAAACTACAATAACTCAATTCAACCCATTCCTACCGAGATATAAAACATGAAAGAAGCATCAATATTCAACTTGTATGACGGTTAAGGAGACGAAGTGGGTGTTACTTCATCCCTTACAGCACCCATTTTCAAACTGTTTTCTTTGGACCACTGAGCAAGTGTAATGCAGTCATTAGTACCACCTATCACAGAAAAAATTACTTCACACCTAAAAGGAAAGCAAGTAAAATATTTCAGATGCCTTATTTTTATTTCTGTCATACTTGTTCACTGATTTATAACAATACTTAAAAACTTCACGTAATACAAGAACCGAGATTGATGAGAAGAGAGCCAATCTATCTGAAGATGGAAGTATAAGATGTGGAGATTGTCCTTGTCCTTATGTGTTTGCTTTCTATTCACAATTAATAGAGGCACCCAGTGAGAGCAGGAACTATGCCATGTGAACAAGAAACTGAAAAAAATCGAGTTTTCTTAACAGTTCATGTAATTATGTTTCTTCACACAAGGAGAACATTTTCCCTTTATGAACATATAGGCAACATACTCACCAATGACCTGCATTTAAGATGGTCACCCAGGTGCCAGAATCTCTATCAATCATTTACAGTCATTGCTACGCACATGTACAGTACACTTCAATATTTGAAGACGGCATTATACGAAGATGTGGAGTTTCTCCTATTTCTGTTGCTCTCTCTTCACAATGACTACCAGTAATGGCGACTGGGAATTAAAAGTGCGGGGGCAAAAGAATACACACAACAAACAGTACCCAGGTTTGCGGGACATAGCGAATGGGTGGGGGGGAATTCATCAAAACTGAACAAAAGAGCTACAAAGTGGTAAGCTCTTTGATGCTCTCTGAGCGAATTTCGACAGAGAGATAGAGGTTGACAGTTTACCAATTTAAGTGCGGTGTGAGATTTTGATTCAATGCTATACAATAAGTTTTCACCATAGGAACAATATTACACATTTATTACAATTAAATAAAAGTATGGCGTGATTATACAATATTGTTCACTACACACTAAGAAACTAAAAGACACTAAAGAGACTTACAAACTGACAAATGTGCACGGCAAACGGGTGAATTATACCTCAGTGTCCATGACCCTGGTAAAAAAAATGTACCCTGCTACCCTTCCTTACAGCACATTCAAAGTGTTCACTACTTGCTTTGGCGCTATACAAATCGGTTATCTGGGACGAACGACATTTTGTGCATATTTCTGCTAATAATTGTGTTAATAATTACAAAATATAAAGGAAAGAGAAGCCTCCGTGGCTCAGGTGGCACCGCGTCGGCCTCTCACCACTGGGTTCTGTGGTTCAAATCAGGGTCACTCCATGTGAGATTTGTGCTGGACAAAGCGGAGGCGGAGCAGGTTTTTCTCCGGGTACTCCGGTTTTCCCTGCCATCTTTCATTCCAACAACACACTCCAATATTATTTCATTTCATCTGTCAGTCATTAATCATTGCCCCAGTGGAGTGCGACAGGCCTCAGCAGCTGGCACAATTCCTATCCTTGCCACAAGATTGGGGGCTTCATTCATTCCATCCCTGACCCGGTCAATGACTGGAAAACAGGTTGTAGGTTTTCATTTTTCAAAGGAAAGAATCAGCTAATAAGACAACAGGGCTTGTACAAATTCCTTTTTTTTTAAATAATTCCTATTTTAAGCTGGCTAAAATGGAATAAAAAAGTCATATTTTTCTTCACAAAGTGGGGGGGGGGGCAACTGCCCCCCACACTCCCTTATTCGCTGCTACTGCTGACTGCCTGATTGCCATTGTATTCATCTTGTTACACGTGTTCCTTGTTTATTCCCCTCTGTCTTTCTCTCCGAGTAGTCTTTTCTTAAATGATTTCAAAAAAGTTGGAAATTCATCGAACATCTGCCCTGGTAAATTATTCCAATCCCTAATTCCTCTTTCTATAAACAAATATTACCCAAATATGTCCTCTTGAATTAAAACTTTATCTTCATATTATGATCTTTCCCACTTTTAAAAACTCTGTTCTAACTTATTCGTCTACAAATGTCATTCCACGCATCTCTCCACTGACTGCACTCTAATTGGGAAGATAGGAATTTTAAGTTGTACGAGTTTTTCAGTTAGCCGTGCGGTTAGGGGCACGCAGCTGTGAGATAGCGTTCGGGAGGTCGCGGGTTCGAACTCCACTGTCGGCAGCCTTGAAGATGGTTTTGCGTGGTTTCCCATTTTCACACCACGCAAATGCCGGGGCTGTACCTTAATTAAGTCCCCGACCGCATCCTCCCACTCCTAGCTCTTTCCTCTCTCATCATCGCCATAAGACCTATCTGTGTCAGTGCGAAATAAAGCCAATTGAAAAAAAAGAGTAATTCTAGCACTACCAAATTTAGGTACAAATAAACAGATATTTTGGAATGGGATAGAATATTCTGGGCTCACATGGGTATGGTGATAGAAATGAAGATGGAGAGAAACTGTTGGAATTTTGTATCAGAAAACCTGATGATAAAGAACACGTGGTTTATGAAGAGCCATAAGATCAGCCGATATAGTTGTGATGGACAGTATGGAACACTCATT
Source organism: Anabrus simplex (assembly GCF_040414725.1). NCBI lineage: Eukaryota > Metazoa > Arthropoda > Insecta > Orthoptera > Tettigoniidae > Anabrus > Anabrus simplex. Next base: position 162,385,704 of record NC_090271.1, read on the forward strand.
GATTTTATAATAACAGACCGAGAATGGGGAAGATATGTCATGAATACAAAAATAATCCCCAGTGAATTGTTGGAAGGTGATCATAGATTATTAATTGTGGAATTAACCCCTTCGGTGGCGGGTTTTGGGAGACCTCCTGTGCCAGAAAAATGAGGTTAATCGGAGGAAATTATTTATTTTTAGGAAGCAAGGAATGAGTAACAATTATTAAGGGAACACATTCATATATTATTCAAGGTTAATAAATTCTTACTTTACACTCTATTTACACTTTTTACAGTAAGCCTGTGATATAGTGTCATAAAACATCATAAAACATTGGTGTTTTGAGTAGGACCTATACTGTCCTGTGAGCAATACATTCTTATTTTAGGCTTTTGTATTATTCCCACCAGCAACACTAACACAATTAATTGCCAAATTTTGTAAGAGTTTATTTTTTCCAAAACTGTGCCCTTCCATGCAGAGATTTATTTACAAGTTTTTCAATGCAATTTTAGAATAGGGCACTGTCAAATTTACAATTTCATCTGTTAGAATCAGTTCAAAACAGTCAATCGCACTCACCTCTGATAATCCTCACACCAGGATTTGCCGTAAATGGAATAATATTAGGTCGCACACTATCCCCAGGCTTACACTTTTTCCAAACGAATGTATATTCAACATCTACCATCACCTTAGCTTCTGACGTAATATCTTCTTCACTTTCACTACAATTACTGAGGCCATCGTCTGAAGAATCAATAGTACCATTATAGCTACTATCAGAAATACTAATGTCACTTAGAGATTCATCTTTGATGTAGTTCCTTATTTTGTCTTCAGATAAACTTCTCTTCCGTTTCGCGCTCACCATTTCTGTTTACCTCGTTAGGTGGCCAGAGGTTGTATATGTAAAGTAGAGAAGATAAGGCATATTTTAGGCCAGACGCTTCGTTAATATAGCTGGAAATCCTCCCGCCATCTGTCGAGAATGCTTGAAAACATTTTCCAAAGCGATTAGAGTACCTGAGAAATCATTGGGCGATCGCGAAATGAACACTGCAGCTAAACGAGAATTTCTCGGGCGGTGACGTTATGGGCAGGCGTGCGCCACCCGAGAATTTCTCGGGCGTGCCGCTGAAGAGGTTAAAATAAGTAAAAAGCTAAAAATTGTACTAAAGAAGAAACCAAAGATCAGGATTTGAGAATTGGAGGAGGAGGATAAAAGAATGACATTCCAAGATTGGATAAAAAGGAAGTTGCCTAAAACGGAAATAAGAAGTGGAGAAGAAGAGTGGGACAATTTAAGACAGACATTTGTGAAAGCAGCAATTGAGGTATGCGGGAAAACAAAAGCAAAGGTTAAGGTCAAGGGAAAGGGGACACGGTGGTGGACAGACAAAATAAAAAAAAAAAAGAATTAAAAGATGATTGACTGATTGATCGATTGATTGATGCTTGTTGTTTAAAGGAGCCTAACATCTAGGTCATCGGTCATCGGCCCCTAATGGTACGAAATGAGACAAAATGAAATGACAAATTAAAAACCCAAAATCCTCCACTGACCACAATTCAAAACATGAGGACGAAGAATGAATGGATGGATATGAATTTAAAACGATCAGTGGAACCGACCCACAGTGCCTCACATGCACAGAAGCTGGCGTACAACAATAGTATTACTGACCAAGGGACTGCTTCTATAGCACGATGCTGAATCGACGGTGCTTGTAGTCGAAAGGAGTCCAAAATCCAAGTCATCGGCCCCTCATAATGGTACTTATCCCTAGAAAATTAGAACCTTGGTATTTGTTATGTTGCGGTACTAATCATGAGTAGCGTAGACTCACAGTATTCCACACATTATGGTACTACTCACAGGTAATGAAATTCGCACATGTATTACAGCCCTACTGTGTTTCGCACATTGCGGCCCCAATGACAGGCAATGCAAACTTATGGTGTTCATCACCTAAGTGTACTAACCACAGGGACGCGTACTACACCGTGGTGTTCCTCATATAGTGGGTACTAATCAGGCAAGCTACTAAGATGGCAGACGTCTGCAGGCCTGTTGTGTGTTCCTGATAATAATCTTCTTGTGGTCCAAGAGCTTTTATCGCGGTTACGTGTGAATGAAATTGAACCGACTAGCGAATACTTTGATGTTAAGTGTGGTGTAACTTGTTGGGAAGATATACTCTCCAATAATAAGCTGCAAATAAACGCCCACGTGTTGTGTATTAACGGCAAGCAGCAGCGAATGGCGTCGAGTCAGCATGTAAAGCACAAGCCTTTGGCCAGTGACACATCCATCCTGACGCTGAGTGTTCTAATACTAGCAGTTGCCGGCGATGTCCAGCTGAACCCAGGACCGGAGGTAAATACCAGCCTTAGCATCTACTACCAGAATGTCTGTAGTCTTAAGAAATCACTCGTGAACTTTAACACCGCTCTGAGTGACATGCATTACGACTGCGTGTGTTTAGCAGAGTCCTGGCTCGAATCTTCAATCGACAATAGTGAAATACTGCACGACAATTATGGTTTTTTTTTTCCGCTAAGATAGGCAAAATATCATTACTAGTAAGAACAAGGGAGGTGGGGTTTTAATAGCAGTGAACTCTGCGTACGGTGCAGTGCAACGGCCTGAATTAACGGGAAACTGGGAATGCGTTGTTGTGAAAGCCACCCCATCCCCTGGCCGAGCGCTATACATAGTCCGCTGTTACCTGCCCTGGACGAGGTGACAGTACGGCCCACAGACTTACAAGAAACCCTGGCTCGAATCAATAGCGTAGCAAAACAAAATGACACTATTATCATGTGCGGTGATTTCAATATAAGCCAATTAGCCTGGGCCTCAGACGGTTCGGAATCTATCAATCCTATTCTCACCCATTAAATGAAATAAGTTTCATAATGATAGATCCGTATTGAACTGTGATTACAATAGAATAAATTAATGTATTATTTGGGTCCATCTTTTCAATACGTTAATTTACTCTATTGTATTCTCACCCATGTCAACGAGGAAGCCTGCTTTCTTTTAGAGATCACCAATGAATTTAACCTTCACCAAGTTTGCAATTTTCCAACACGAGGAAATAACTTCCTGGACCTTGCTTTCATGTCTGAAGAAGTCACTTATAATACCCTGTGTGAAGCAACAGAACAGTTAGTACAATCAGATCATTCTGCGCTTCAGCTCAGACTTCATATTTCCCGTGTTTCTCGTTTACCACAGACTACAAAATCATTATTTGTTTGGACAAAAGCAGACTTTCCTCATCTACGAAATATCTTATCCCGCTGTCCGTGGAACTTGTTCGAATCCTGTCTATCTCTTGATGCCGCAGTTGACTTGTTTAATGACTTACTGCACAGCGCTCTTAAGGATGCTGTACCTTCCCGCATAATGAAGACTATGCATCTTCCCTCTTGGTATGATTCTGAACTTACACACAAAATGCGGGCAAAGGAAAGAGCAAGGAAACAAGCTGCAAGGTCTTCACTTCCTTCAGATTACATTGAATTGGTGGTGCTAAGAGAGGAATACAAACAAATGCAGCAGAGAAAGTACAGGGATTATGTCGGGTCTGTTGAATTGAATTTATTGATCATGATTTACATGCCACTGAGGCTGAAAAGCCCCTTTATGTAGCGTCTTCTTATAATACAATACAGATTTATGATCACAGTAACTATATTTTATAATATTAATGTATTAAACTAAACATGAAACATAAAAAAAATGAAAATACAGATACCAAATCCAGTAAGGTTAAGACATACAATATATAATAAGTAAGAAATTAAGTCATTAAGCCCTTCTGTTATTTTGGACTTCATGGATTTAAAGAATATAAACCTAAGGCAGAGAAACAATTTTCTTCAAAATATACATATTTCTGATTGTTCGACACAAGAATGCCTGATCTCAGCCTCTTGCGTACTCCTCCAGAAAGATAGATGTTAAGAACTGCTTTAGTTGTGTACAGTTAGTGTTATTTGCGAAACGGTGAAGATTAAAGACGTTAAAGATACGTGATGCAGTGCAAACAAAGGATTTGTTAAATCTAGTGGTACGATGAAGGGGAATTTGAAGGGTGGTTTTTGTAAACCTATTATCTCTGTTATGTACCGACTCCATAGGTTTAAATGCATTATAAAGGTAGGATGGTGTCTTCAGTTTGAGAATTTTCTGCGTGGCAACAGCTACTGAGATTTCTCGACGTTCATGGAGTTTCAACCATTGTAGCTGCATGTAATAGGGTGTTATGTGTTCATCACGCCTGGCATTTGTAACGTAACGAACACATGCGTTTTGTACCCTCTGTAGTTTTATGTTCAAAGTTTCAGATAAGTCATTGTATACGACTGCACCATAGTCAATTATTGGAAATATAAGACTTTGAACAAGTAGTTTTCGCATGAAAGGTGGTGTACATGACACGTTACGTTTCAAAATATGCATGGATGACACAACTTTTCGGATTACATTTGACGTATGATCAGACCAGGATAAGGTTCTGTCGAAAATTAGACCTAGATTGTTAACGGTGTCACTATATTGAATATTGAATATTTTTATTGCTGGGAGGGATTTGAGGTCAACAGTTTTCAGGAGTTTTGTGTAACCTATGCAAATAAGCTGGGTCTTAGCCACATTTAATTGGAGGTTATGATTTGCACTCCATTCAATCAACCGAGAGATGTCATGGTTAAAATGCGTTATACAAGAAGATGCGTTAGTGGGACAAAAGTGGAAGTAAGCTTGTAAGTCATCCGCATACATGTGAAAGGTACTGCTTTTAAAGACTTCAGATATATCATTAATATAAATAGAAAAACATAAAGGACCGAGGACTGATCCTTGTGGTACGCCACAGTTTACTGATTTCCAGCAAGAGAATCGACCGTCAACGAACGTGACTCTCTGTGATCTATTTGACAGATATGATTCAAACCACGACAGAGCACTCTGGGAGAAGCCAATTGACTTCAGCTTAGCAAGAAATAACTCATGATTAACAGAGTCAAATGCCTTAGAAATCAAAGAGACATAAGATAGTAAGCTGCCTCTTATCGGTGGCCGCGCGAATATCATCTGTAACCTTCAGAAGAGCAGTAGTAGTACTATGGCCCTTCTTGAAGCCAGATTGGTAGGGATTTAGAATGTTGTATTTAGACAAATATTCACATATTTGCGCATGAACAATTTTTTCTAGTGCCTTACTAAGTGCACAGAGGATGTTGATAGGCCTAAAATCACTACAGACTGTTGGTGTTTTCTTTTTGGGCACAGGACGTACATTGGCACGCTTCCACTCTGAGGGATAAACTCCATTCTGTAGAGAGAAGTTAAATAAGTGCACAAGGGCAGGAAGAAATATGTCCATGCAGGTAGAAATCATGGATACTGGAATATTATCTGAACCTTTAGCTTTAGTTCATATTGATCTGACTGCTTTTTCTACCTGTGAAGGGTGTACGTACATGAAATAGAATTTATCTCTGTTACTCGGAGTGAGATGTCTATAATGTTTGGCAGTCTCTGACACTTTCGGAGAGTTGGAGTTAGAGACTGATGTCATGTAATATTCACTTAATTCAGATGGAGTAACAGGCATCTGGCTATCTAGAGAGTGACTGACTCCAATACCAAGAGATTTTGCTGCACGCCAAGAAGCTGAGGTGCTCTTACAATTACGGAAGATGTTGTACGTATACTTCACTTTAGTGTTCCTAATTACTTGTTTTGTCTCGTTACGTAAGATCCTGAATTGCTCGTAATCATCTGGAAGTTTAGTTTTAATCAATTTCTTCCTAGCTCTGTCCCGTTTACTTATCAATTCCTTAATACGCTTATTGAACCATGGTGATGACCGGTGTTTTACGAGAATTCTTTTTTGGGGCGCATGCTTGTCATAGAGTAAAAGTACAAAGCTGTTGAAGAGAGATACTTTTTGATCTACGTCATTAGACTGAAAAAACATATTCCAGGGTAGTAATTCAGCGTCAGCACGAAGGAAGATATTATCAGACATCCACAAAAATTTTGGAAATTTATTAATTGCAAATCAAAATCTAGGCGGCTACCATCTATGAGAATTAATGAAGACAAGGAAATTAGCTCAATGAAGGAAATTCTGGATAATTTTGCTGAAACTTTCAAAAAATTCCATCCACCCAGTGTTCCCTGTAATTCTCACACCGAACAATTCGGGGAAATTAACTTATCATCAGTGGTAAATTCGACATCGGAAATCCGCAACATCTTGAAGTTGATGGATACGAAGAAGTCTTGTGGTCCAGATCACATTCCAGGAATTTTGTTACGTGAGTGTGCTGAGGAGCTAGCAACCCCACTAGCCACGATAATCAACTGGTCTCTTCGTACAGGCAATTTTCCGTCCGAATAGAAGAAAGGATATGTTATTCCAGTCTTTAAGAAAAGTGATAGATCTTTATTTGTCAATTACAGACCAGTAGTTCTTCTTTCACTCATTTCCAAAGTAGCAGAAAGAGTCGTATACAAAGCCATGTACAGGGCAGTCAGTAGTTCAATTAATATTAACCAACATGGTTTTGTCCAGAAACGCTCAACAACCACCAATCTTGCTGTGTACTCCCACTTCATATCTAGTGCTCTGAACAAGTGCAAGCAGGTTGATACCATGTACACGGACTTTTCCAAGGCTTTCGACTCAGTGCAGCATAATGCTCTTCTGACTAAGTTGTCAGCACGACATTCATGGAAGCTTGCTTGAATGGTTTAAATGCTATCTTTACGAAAGGAGGTAATCAGTAAAATACGAGGGTATCATTTCTCACCCTTATCAGACTGTCTGGCGTTCCACAAGGTTCACTACTGGGACCTTTATGTTTCCTTCTATTTATTAATGATCTGCAATCACAAATCCATTCGAGCAACTACCGACTAGGCGCAGGTATGTCAACACACGTTTCATACACAAATGTATCTGTAATTTCCTTAACTGTCCCAGTTTACTCCAGTTGCTACCAATTCATGTTCCTTCCCGCAATACCCAACAAGCTGTCACCTTTCACTTACCCAGGTGCAGAACGGAATCACACAGGAGCTCTTGGTTTATGCAGACCCTAACATCCCTGAACAAAATTAGCAGGATAGTGGATATATTTCACTCGTCAAACTAGTAAAATTTGCAGACATCTTATGGACACTTCATAGACAGTGTGTTCCTTGTATCTTGTTCTGCGCATTTGGTAACAAAGTTATACTTCCTTCCTTCGGTCATTTCATATGTATAAACATGTTCCTGTTTTCATGTTTTTCTTTTCCTCCTTATGTGTTTTGTAAGTATGTATATATTATATATTGCTAGTAATAATTATTAGTGGTAGTAGTAAGTGCTGTTAATATTGTTATTATCTGAATGTATTATATCATCTGTAATTGGAGAATTAAAAACTCTGTTGATGATAAATAAACAAATGAAATCAAATCAAATATAGTGCTACTACTCACAGGTACTATAAAAGCCATCGCGCTCTCGTTTGCTACTAATCACAAACCTATTTGGTACCGAACATAGTGGTACTAAGTGCAAGGAAAAGCAATCCATGGTGTTCCCCGCGTGGTGGTACTAATCACAAGGAGTTTCATGGTTCTAATATAATCATCCCTTGGTCACCCCTTTTAGTTGCCTCTTACAACAGGCAGGGGATACCGTGGGTGTATTTTTCGTCTGCGTTCCCCAACTACAGGGAGTTGTGTGTTTGGTCTGCGAGAGGTATTTTAGTTCCCTCAAGTCCACCGGCAAGCCGGTTAGGACCCCCCTATCCGCCACCTGGGACGCACCACATGGGAGTATCACCCCTCCCCCTGCTACGCCAGCGTAGTAGGTTCATGGGGAATTAAAAGAAAGGAACAAGGTGAAGAAAGAAATGGATAAGGAAAAGCAAAAAACGTATCAGAAGGATGAGAAGAAGATAAAAAGCTTACATGTGGAATACAAAAGATTGACACTACAAGTAAGGAGGAGTATCAAGGGAGAAAAAGAGAAATGTTGGGGAAAGTTTACGAACAAAATTGAGCAGGACAGTCGAGGAAATCAGAAACTATTATACAGAATAATAAAATCAAAAGGAATAAAACAAGAAAAAATCAATGATTGTTTAGAACTGCAAGTTGATTTAAATATCTTGTCTGAGTGGAGCAAATTTAACAAACAAATGCAGGAAGATCACTTTTTCAATGAAAAAAGATAAGATAAATTTTATATACTCAATTAATGACAGCCAATTGCAACTAGTAAATGAAATTAATGACTTAGGAGATTAACTACTGATTTAAGTTTCACTACTAATATTGAAAATGTTGTGAATAAGGCATACAAGAGTTTTGGGTTTATAATAAGACATTTGTATAGCCTAAGTAATAAATTTGTATTTTGTTTGAATTTTTCATTAGTTTGATCAAATCTGGAATATGCCTCTGTTATTTGGAATCAATCAACAAAATTTCACACAGATTTAATAGAAAGGATCCAAAAAGTTCTTGAAATATATATACTTCAGGCAAGGTGGAGAATATCCTAAATATTTATTTATCATATCATAAGATGATTGAAATGTTTGATTTTGAAAGGCTTGATATCAGAAGAAAATGTCAGTCGATAATGTTTCTCTATAAGTTGGTTAACAATTAAATAGACAGTACTGATTTAACTTGTGAAGTCCTATTGTATGCACCTAGAAAACCAGCAGGGTAAATTTAGGGTAAATTTAGGAATTTGTTTTTCTTGCTAAGAGTTAACACAAACAAACATGTAAATACACCCCTAAACAAAATGATGTCACTGTTTAATAAATTACATCCTCTGAATATAGGTTTCAAAATAACTAATCCGAATTTTTGAAATCTTGTAAGCATTTATTACACATAATTAGCTAGATGAATGATGCCATATTGCCGTTTTTTTTTTGTTTTGTTTTTATTCTTCTTTTTATTGTATTCTGTATCTTTATCACTGCTGTTATACGGTAGTTAAGTAACTCTTTATTTCATACTCTATTTTGTGATTATCTTATTTCTTGTATTTTTCTAATTATATTTTATAAGATTAGAAGTTATGAGCAAATATTGCAATTGGGCTAACACCTGTATATTTGCATAAAATAAATAAATAAATAAATAAATAAATAAATAAATAAAAAGAACAAAAAAAATCAAGGCATTAGAGAGAGAAGATGGATCCATAGTACTTGACGAAAAGGGTCTGTCTGCAGAATGTGATGGCAAGGTATTTTGAAAAACTTTACAATGAGGATGACTGCTCGGAGGAAGGAGGAGATAAGAAAATGGAAATAACAGATGGAGAAAAAGAAGAGAATCCGATAACATGGTTGGAACTCGAAAGGGAAGTGAAATCAATGACCAAAAGTAAAGCAAATGGAAAAGACAAATTCGATGCTGAAATGATTAAGGAAGCAGGAAGCATTGGACTACAGTGGCTACACTGAGCCCTCAATGCCATATGGAAGGATGAATGGATACCTGAAGATTGGCAACAAGGAAGCAGTGTACCATTGTTCAATAAAAGGAAATAGGAAGAAATGTGAAAATTATAGGGGTATAACACTATTACCACATGGGCTAAAAATAATGGAGAAAGTCATAGACAAAAGACTGAGGGATATAATAGAAACACAGTTAGAGGAAGACAATATGGCTTTAGACCAAATAGATCAACAATAGACTTGATATTTACAGTGCGATTATGGAAAAACATCTGGAAAGGAACAAGGAAATCATCTTTGTATTTTTGGATTTGGAAAAAGCTTATGATACAGTTTAGAGAAAACATGCATGAAAATGCCTACTGAAAAGGAATGTACCAAAATCATTAACAAGATAAAAATGTTTTATCATGCGAGTAAAAGCAGTGTACAAGTGGGGAGTAATGACTCTGAAACATTTTATACAAAAAAAGGTCTCAAGCAAGGAAGTACACTGTCGCCATTATTGTTTATTATATTGATGGATGAAATCACAAAACGTGTAAAACAGAGTATCAGTAGTGAGGAAGTGAATGCTTTGGTATTTGCAGAAGATGAAGTGGTGATTTAGGGAAAGAGAGAACAGGAAGTACAAAGAAGACTGGACATTTGGAATTAAAATCTGAAGAAGTTTGGAATGGTAATATTAGTAAAAAGAAAACTGTAGTCATGTACTGTGGAAAAGGGAAAAAGGGAAGCCAAGTGAACACAGATGGAGAACGGTTAGACAATGTAGAATAGGTTACATATCTGGGTAGCATTATTAATGGAAGAAATGAAATCAACCCTGAAATTAATTTTTATTTGCTTTACGTTGCACCGACACAGATAAGTCTTATGACGACGATGGGATAGGAAAGGCCTAGGAATGGGAAGGAAGCGGCCGTGGCCTTAATTAAGGTACAGCCCCAGCATTTGCCTGGTGTGAAAATGGGAAACCACAGAAAACCATCTTCAGGGCTGCCAATAGTGGGGTTCGAACCCACTATCTCTCGGATGCGAGCTCACAGCTGCACGCCCCTAACCGCACGGCCAACTCGCCCAGTCTGAAATTAATTACAGACTAAGTAAAGGTACAACATTTTATCAAGTCAGAGAGCTTTTATGGGATGACGAAGTACCCAAGAGAACAAAATTAACATTATATAAACAGTATTTCACACCAATTGTAACATACGGACTAGAAACACTGGTAACTAAAAAGAGAAAAGATAGTAAGATCCAAGCAGTAGAAATGAAATTTTTAAGAAAATCTATTAAAAAGACAAGAAGAGATAGAATTAAAAATATTAAAATCAGAGAAGAGCTAAATATAGAACCGTTAGTACGGAAGATACAGAAAGCAAGACTGAGATGGTTCGGACATATAAAAAGAATGGGAAAGGAACGGGCAGCAAGAAGGGAATTGAAAAGAGAAGTCAAGTGAAAGAGACCAGTTGCAAGACCGAGAAGAATGTGGATGGATCAGATCTGGAAGGACATAAGAGAAGCTGGACTGGATGTGGCAGAAGTAATGGAGCAGGAAAAGTGGAAGGACATAAAGAAGTGGAAGAGGCTTGTTAACCACACCCGGGCGACTCGAGTGGGACATTGATGACGACGACGACGATGATGATGATGATGATGATGATGATGATGATGATGATGATGATTTACCAAAATAGAGATATGTAGATGTATTAGTCTGAACTTTTTTTTCCAGTTTTCTCTTATACAGTACTAGCAAGATATCCATGGTTTGCTACAGTTTTAACCCTTTTAGTACCAGTCGCTTATAGGTGGTGTATGCGAAGAATACCAGGCTGATTTTTAAGAAATTTCAAATGTTTCAGTAAAATCATTATAACTTTCATATTATTGAAGATATGCCTCCGACATTTTAACTTATCATAGAAAAGGAGGTTCTTTACATGTTTTTAAATTCACAAGCTATGTTATATTAACGCTATAACATATAAAAAATTATTAGTTTAACAATTATCAAAATGAAAATTGAAAAGTCATAATTGAGATAAAGAAACACAAATCAAAATTAAAATTATGCACTGAAAAATATTATTGTCTGCAGATACATGCTCTTGGTTCACTATTTGCAAAATTTCAATAACCTAGCACCAAAGTTTCTAATTTAAAAAATATTTTATGACCGGGTGTTTCGAGATACAGCGGGGAGGGTTTGAACCGTGGGTCATTTCCAACTGAAACTTCACTGAACACTGTGTTATGCATGTAGGCATAGTTGTCATTACTGCCTGCATCACGGCCTATACTGTCTTCATTTCCGTCACTTTCTGAATCAGCATCACTGTCACTTTCACTAATGATAATACCACGAGATTTATTGTACTGTGGAATGTCATCGCTACACTTACTTCCTGTCTCTGAAATAACATCACCAACATCATTATTACATGACCCTGATATAGCTACATCTTCATCAGACTCAATATAGTCATCATTGGCACAGAGTCTGTTAATATATTCAGCTAAATCGTCATCATTCTCGAACACATCGCGCGCGGCAGAGGCAGCCAATTTCCTACTCACAAACTTTTACGGTATACAGAATAGAGATCGCTTTGATAAAATCAAATCTCCGTAAATAAAGCAATTGGCGCGATAGTTGTGGTAGATTTAGAAACTACAGGTTCCGAAGAGTCTAGATCACCTTCATTGTGCTGCTATATGTCCAGAAACTAAGAACTACAAGCAAATACAAAACTGCTTGCGTAAGGTGCGCTATTGCGTTCCCGGCAATTTTCACTCGCTCGCCGAGGAACGCTTTTGCGCTCTCTGGTATTCTAAAGGTTAAACTGAAAGTTCTTTCAAAGCTTTAAATTTTGGAGTCCAGTTTTGATTAGCCTATAAAATATACCCTCAGTTCTTAGATCAAACAGTTTTCAAGGAAAGATTATTTATTTCAGATCGAATACTCATTTAAACACCATACAATTGAAATGTTTTAAAACCCTATGTTATTTAACATCTAATGTGTAGATGTGACCAACCTGTGAAAATTTGACTTCGTACGCCGAACAAAAATGGAGGAATGAATATTTTGTTTTAGAGGTAGAATGTTTTAAAAATATTTCTTATTTAATATCCACGACATAGAAGACCAACTTTCATAAAATTCATACATAAAAAGTTTTCAGAAAAATTAATTAGGGGAGAAACATTTAGAAGCTAGGCTGAGTGACTCAGATGGTTAAGGCGCTGTCTTTTTGAGCCAACTTGACAGGTTCGCTTCTGGTTCAAACCGGTGATATTTGAAGGTGCTCAAATATGTCAGCCTCATGTCTGCAGATTTACTAGCACGATAAAGAACTCCTACGGGACTAAATTCTGGCACCTCGGCATCTACAAAATATCATAAAAGTTGCCACTGTGATTTAAAACCAAAGACATTATTATTAGAAACATTTTGAAGTATATCATTGTTGACACCTACAACATAAAAGAATAACATTCTTGTAAAATTACAACTTTGCACATCAAACGTTTTTGGAGGAATGAATAATTTTGTTCTGGAGCTAACCTCATTTAACCCCTTAGGAGTGGATTAAATATAGATTTACCGCCATATGAAATGTTGTCTTCGTACGTTAACCAACTTAGGTGGAATGAGTATTTCAGTTTTCAGGTCTTAGCCCCCATTTAACACCCTTAGAGATGAATCTTTTTGCAGACCAGGCAAATACAGGGGCTGTTCCTTAATTAAGGCCATGGTCACTTCCTTCCCAATCCAAGCGCTTTCATATACCATCATAGCCGTAACACCCATCTGTGTCGGTGCAATGTAAATTGTAAAAAAACAAAAAATTCAAATATGTTATTGATCGCATATATTATTTGAAATAGCGTGCTCTTTTGTGGTAATATTTGCTTCACTTTTGGGTATAAAATTCACGGCATTAAATCCATCATAATTAATAATATCTCTTGAGCACTCCATGCTCACCATTTACATTTGCAACCTGCAGCACAAGGCTACACGCTAACTCAGAGAAATCAACTGAAGCGCTCTGAATTTCATGACTTGCACACTTCCCATAGCTCCCTCTCTCGCTGGGTGTCTCAAGTAGGAATCCCTGAAGGTAGTCAGTCAACTGCTGAACTCATCAGTTATAAGTTCCTGGAAATGTAGTTTAAGATTAATCCAGTGTGTACTATATTAAAGTGGGCTACAGATACATCAATCCTTTCCTTGCACCTTGCTGCAGACATTCTAATCTTTTCCTTGTCCTGTTGCAATTGGTTCCATAGATATACTTTCATTTTCATTGCAAGAATACAGAAGGAAATAGTACCAATGAAGATACAACTGACATCTATAAATTGTTATGGAATAAGGCATTTAAGCCCCTTCCAAAAAACAATTTAGAACTGGCTATTGTGCCGTGGAAATTATTTTCATTTAATGCATTAATATGGTTCATGTTTGTGGGTTACTGTAGTCACGTCTTAGTTCGTGAACCATGGGCAACGGCTGCGTGGCCTAGTAAGGGTCCTGAGACGGGATACCAGTTGCTATTGAATGGGAGTGGGCATCTCGGACATATTCTGAGTCATGGCCCTCCTTGTGCTCAGGCGGCTAGGACTATACAATTCACCGGTGGTCCATAACCCGTTAGAGGAGAGATCCTCACTTGGACTATGTGCAAGTAGGGTAGCATCCTGCTTCATGAATTTACAAAGCTCAGAACATTTTAAGCAAGCCTCGGACCTGTGGGAGTAACGGAGTCCCACTCCCATTTGACAGGCGAGGGACTCCTTGGAAACAAGTTGGTGAACAAAATGGAATTCGATGGGGAGCTATCAATATTAATGGGGCTTATGGAAGAAAGAAGGTAGAACTGGCCAAGTCAGCAAAGAGGAGTAAGTGATATTCGGGTAAGGGGAGATAATGAGGAAGAGATAGGAGATTATAAAGTGTACTTGACGGGTGTTAAAAAGGGAAGGGCAGAGTGTGGGGTAGGGCTCTTTATCAGGAATACCATTGCACGCAACATAGTTTCTGTTAGGCACGTAAATGAGCGAATGATGTGGGTAGATTTGTCAGTTGGAGGAATAAGGACAAGAATTGTGTCCATGTATTCACGATGTGAGGGTGCAGATGAGGATGAAGTTCACAAGTTTTATGAAGCATTGAGTGACATCGTGGTCAGGGTCAACAGCAAGGATAGAATAGTGCTAATGGGCGATTTCAATGCGAGAGTTGGGAATAGAACTGAAGGATACGAAAGGGTGATTGGTAAAGGTGGGGACGATATGGAAGCTAATGGGCCTGGGAAGCGTTTGCTGGACTTCTGTGCTAGTATGGGTTTAGCTGTTACGAATACATTCTTCAAGCATAAGGCTATTCACCGCTACATATGGGAGGCTAGGGGTACCAGATCCATAATAGACTATATCTTAATAGACTTTGAATTCAGGAAATCTGTTAGGAATGTACGAGTTTTTCACGGATTTTTCGATGATACAGACCACTATCTGATCTGTAGTGAACTAAGTATCTCTAGGCCTACGGTAGACAAAGTGAAATCTGTCTGCAAACAAATAAGGGTAGAAAATCTCCAGGACGAGGAAATTAGACAGAAGTACATGGATATGATTAGTGAGAAATTTCGAACAGTAGACAGTTTTTTTTTTTTTTTTTTTTTGCTAGGGGCTTTACGTCGCGCCGACACAGATAGGTCTTATGGCGACGATCGGATAGGAAAGGCTTAGGAGTTGGAAGGAAGCGGCCGTGGCCTTAATTAAGGTACAGCCCCAGCATTTGCCTGGTGTGAAAATGGAAAACCACGGAAAACCATCTTCAGGGCTGCCGATAGTGGGATTCGAACCTACTATCTCCCGGATGCAAGCTCACAGCCGCGCGCCTCTACGCGCACGGCCAACTCGCCCGGTACAGTAGACAGTAAGCACGTTCAGGATATAGAAAGAGAATGGGTGGCATACAGGGATGCTGTAGCAGAAACAGCAAGGGAATGCCTAGGAACAACTGTGTGTAAAGATGGGAAAAGGCAAACATCTTGGTGGAATGATGAAGGGAGAGCAGCCTGTAAACATAAAAGGAAGGCTTATCAGAAATGGCTCCAAACAAGGGCCGAAGCAGACAGGGATTTGTACGTAGATGAAAGAAACAGAGCGAAACAAATAGTTGTTGAATCCAAAAAGAAGTCATGGGAACATTTTGGTAATAACCTGGAAAGGCTAGGTCAAGCAGCAGGGAAACCTTTCTGGACAGTAAAAAGAATCTTAGGAAGGGAGGGAAAAAGGAAATGAACAGTGTTTTGAGTAATTCAGGTGAACTCATAATAGATCCCAGGGAATCATTGGAGAGGTGGAGGGAATATTTTGAACATCTTCTCAATGTAAAAGGAAATCATCCTGGTGGTGTTGCAAACAGCCAAGCTCATGGGGAGGAGGAAAATGATGTTGGTGAAATTATGCTTGAGGAAGTGGAAAGGATGGTAAATAAACTCCATTGTCATATAGCAGCAGGAATAGATGAAATTAGACTGAAGTGGTGAAGTATAGTGGGAAGGCAGGGATGAAATGGTTTCATAAAGTAGTAAAATTAGCGTGCAGTGTTGGTAAGGTACCTAGAGATTGGACAAAAGCAGTACTTGCACCTATCTATAAGCAAGGGAACAGGAAGGATTGCAACAACTATCGACGTATCTCATTGATTAGTATACCAGGCAAAGTATTCACGGGCATCTTGGAAGGGAGGGTGCGATGAGTCGTTGAGAGAAAGTTGGATGAAAACCAGTGTGGTTTCAGACCACAGAGGGGCTGTCAGGATCAGATTTTCAGTATGCGCCAGGTAACTGAAAAATGTTAAGAGAGGAATAGGCAGTTGTGTTTATGTTTCGTAGATCAAGAGAAAGCATATGACAAGGTACCGGGGGAAAAGATGTTTACTATACTGGGGGATTATGGAATTAAAGGTAGATTATTAAAATCAATCAAAGGCACTTATGTTGACAATTGGGCTTCAGTGAGAATTGATGGTAGAATGAGTTCTTGGTTGAGGGTACTTACAGGGGTTAGACAAGGCTGCAATCTTTCATCTTTGTTGTTTGTAGTTTACATGGATCATCTACTGAAAGGTATAAAATCGCAGGGAGGGATTCAGTTAGGTGGAAATGTAGTAAGCAGTTTGGCCTATGCTGACGACTTGGTCTTAATGGCAGACTATGCCGAAAGCCTGCAGTCTAATATCTTGGAACTTGAAAATAGGTGCAATGAGTATGGTATGAAAATTAGCCTCTCGAAGACTAAATGGATGCCAGTAGGTAAGAAATTCAACAGAATTGAATGTCCGATTGGTGATACAAAGCTAGAACAGGTCGATAATATCAAGTATTTAGGTTGTGTGTTCTCCCAGGATGGTAATATAGTAAGTGAGATTGAATCAAGGTGTAGCTCCCAGACGAAACTATCTTTACATGAGTCTGTTTTCAGACCAACTTTGCTTTACGGGAGCAAAAGCTGGGTGGACTCAGGATATCTTATTCATAAGTTAGAAGTAACAGACATGAAAGTAGCAAGAATGATTGCTGGTACAAACAGGTGGGAACAATGACAGGAGGGTACTCGGAATGAGGAGATAAAGGCTAATTTAGGAATGAACTCGATGGATGAAGCTGTACGCATAAACCGGCTTCGGTGGTGAGGTCATGTGAGGTGAATGGAGGAGGATAGGTTACCTAGGAGAATAATGGACTCTGCTATGGGGGGTAAGAGAAGTATAGGGAAACCAAGTCGACGATGGTTAGACTCTGTTTCTAATGATTTAAAGATAAGAGGTATAGAACTAAATGAAGCCACAACACTAGTTGCAAATCGAGGATTGTGGCGACGTTTAGTAAATTCTCAGAGGCTTGCAGACTGAACACTGAAAGGTATATCAGTCTATAATGATAATGTATGTATGTATGTATGTATGTATGTAGGCTAATGTAATAATGTATGTGGTGTCACCTGTACTACAAGGAGATTTTGGAATTACTCATCTCACATTAATTATATTTCTGTCTGTGGACTGAAAGCGAACTCCTTGAAGGCTTCATACATATATTTATTAATTAAACTGGCCTTTTCCTACAGCTTCTGCAGAGTGCTGTGATCTTGCGGTAGCGATCTACACTGGTCGCCCCTCATACATCTCACCGACCAATCAGTGCGCAGCACCTAAGCAAGCTGGTGAAGTTATCTTAGCAAGCAACGTCCAGCCGTGATGTGAATGGACTTTGTGAGTGGAAGCCACGGTGTGCAGACGAATTATGTGGTCTCCGACGATGATAGCGGTGGCTCGGAATATTGACCCGGGATAAAGGTCTTAAGTTGAGGGTTTTAAGACCCTAATTCATTTCTTGAGTTTTCTATTTGTCATCGTCCTACTCATATTGAATTAAGGTTTTTAATTGTGACCATGTGAATTGTGACCATGAACATGTCTGTGAGTATATTACAATCTGGCTTATTCTTCGCTGACTATTGGATTTATACATGTAAGTCCTTCAAGCCTAGTTAAATCTAACTTCAGCGATCATGAACTAAAATTGTTCTAGGAAATGACTTCATGGAAATCCAGTGCTTTAAAGTGATCTGGAACTAACTTTCTCCACGCAGCGGCTATTGAATGTTTGATAATGATTTAAAAGAAGTGAAAATGTAGTTGTAAAATTTTCAACAAGAAGTATGTCAAATTGATAATTATGTTATTGGTCGTAAAAAAACTGTGTAATTTTCTAGCTATCATAACACACCCACGAATAAGTTTTACTTGACAATGTAAATTAAGACTAAAGGTTTTCGCCTATGGAGGCTTAAAAACTACGTGAGGTTCCACAGGTGCATGGAAATTCTAGTTTCCTATATTTTATTTTATCTTTAAATGCACCTTATATTTAATTTTATCTGGTAATTTATAGCTTGGGTGGGTTTGATTTTTATTTGTTTTTCTCACATAATTGACCTGTGTTGTGGTCTTATTTTGTGATTGGTCGTTTAACTTGTTTTTGGTGTGTGTATTCGTTGCTATGATGATGGATTGTTTTTTAATGTGGGTTTGGCCCTGTTGGTTTCGCGAGCTGGTCATGTAACTACTTCCTGAATATAAATATTTTGCTAGTGAAGCTTGTACCAATCCTTTTTCCTCTTTCGATTTAATATATTTTCGGCAATTCCTGCGAGTTTCCCTTTACTTTCAAGTTATTCGGGTTCCTGAAGATAATTGTGAAGCTAGAATTTAATGCTCTTGAGAAAGCTCACTTATGCAAACCTCACTGAAACGTTGCTTATTAATTATTTTTCCCAAGGTTACCATCTTTCTCTTTTCTTAAGTTAGTCAAGAAAGACAGGCCCATGTAATTTAATCTTTGATTTGGCTTAATTTATTAATTTTCAATTTCAACTTAATTCCTTTGTTTATCCTTTAAGGGACGGTGACCATTTTGGTTATTTATGTTTTACTCATTCTTTTACTGATTTAAAGCTTTTGATTTTACTGAAAGTTGAGTTTTCTTTCATGGTCCTAAGCAATTCAATGCTGAAAAGGCTAAACCTTCTCCATGTCCTCTGAGTTTGATGGGGCCTCTTAATTGGTAAGTTCCTGGTTTTGTGCTTGTTTTGCCTTTGTTGTTTGTATTTCTGTCTTTGGTTTTCATTGCCCTTCTACCACCGGCTTAGAGGTAGTACCGGCCGGTGCATTTGTTGCTGACCGTTAGTGTAGCTGTGGGATATACTGTGCTGGCGGGTCAGTTAGAACCACACCCTGCTACCACATGGTAAGTGCATGTCAACAATAGGTACAACAGCTAGTTATTAATAAAATCAGGTTTTCAAACCTCAAAATAAATTGATGTCAGAAGTAGACGAAAAATAAAATTATACCCAGAATATTCAACAGGAAGCACAGGGTTAGAAAAGAGAATATATAGTCGTTGTCCATACCATTGCCCCACCATTGCTCTAAAACTACTACTACTACTACTGGCACAATAAAGGTCTAGTTCACCTGTCTGTGGGAGGATTCATCTCCATGTCCACTTGCTCCATAGTAACACTCTTGAAGTTGAGCTCATCATTG
Source organism: Anabrus simplex (assembly GCF_040414725.1). NCBI lineage: Eukaryota > Metazoa > Arthropoda > Insecta > Orthoptera > Tettigoniidae > Anabrus > Anabrus simplex. The sequence goes on from NC_090271.1 coordinate 162,405,337, forward strand.
GGAAGGTTGGTTTCTTCCCATGCAGGAGTTAATCTTACTGGTTCTGAAGGTCTTTCAAATAAAGGTTGCTTTTCGTGGAAGTCCACATCTGAGGAACAATAAAAAATGAAGTAGTACATTATTAAAGATTACAGTTCTTTATATGTGCTCTTGAGGTATATACTGGTATAAAGTACACTACAAATTAATATATGTGAAGTTGTAATGTAAACACCTTCAAAACACATGTATACAGATGAAAGACAGTAGTACAAAAGTTAAAAGGGAAATTAGTTGCCCCTGAAATTAAGATTATGTTGCATGGTCACAAGAACAAAATGAAGGAGCTCTCCTGCATACACAAATACATCTTCATTATAAATGTTACATCTATCAGCATAGCAGAGGGAAAGACGTATCCACCTATGTCTCTCACACTCATGAACAACATAAGGGGTCTCTTTGCAACTAGTTCTGTGGCCAACACAGAACCTGGTTTCATCCATCAAGTTCATTCCTAACTGCTCAGCCTTTATCTTCTAATTCTAGGTACCTCTGGCCATTTCTCCCACTGGTTTGCACCAGCAATCATTCTCATTACCATCATATATGTTACTTTCAACTTTCAAACTATCCTGAGTCAACACAACTTTCATTCCTGAACAGCTAAATCCACCTGTGAACTTCCATCTGTTTGTTGGTTTTGGCCGGCCCCGTGGTGTAGGAGTAGCGTGCCTGTCTCTTACCCGAGGCCCCGGGTTTGACTCCTGGCCAGACCAGGGATTTTTACCTGAATCTGAGGGCTGGTTCAAGATCCACTCAGCCTACATGATTACAACTGAGGAGCTATCTGACTGTGAGATAGCGGCCTCGGTCTAGACACCCAAGAATAACGGCCGAGAGGATTCATCGTACTGACCTCAAGACACCTCGTAATCTGCAAGCCTTTGATCTGAGCAGCGGTCGCTTGGTAGGCCAAGGCCCTTCAGGGCTGTAGTGCCATGGGGTTAGGGGGTTGGCTAGTTTCGTCCTCCCAACTTCACATTTAATTCCCTTAGGTTTACATCAGTTCAGTCTTGGAAATGCTCATTATCATACAAGGACTCCCATTCCAAAACTCGCTAATTCCATTACTAAACAAAAAAATGAGTTACCTACTGCATTGGGTAACTAACAGGGCTAACTAATAAAATAATAATACTGTTCCAAAATGTGTCAAAACCTATTTTAACAGTGTTTTCAAATTCAGCAATCATTCCAGAACTCTAACTCCATCGCCGATATTGTTCCGAAACCTGCACTGCATTGGTATCTTGAAGCCACCAGCAGTGCCAATGCACTTCAAGTAGCCTATGCAGTGGCCTCCACGGTATGCACTAGCCTTGCGTTTTGGTAGGTATGCTAAGTACCAACTGACGAGCCCAACTTAGCACACGAGGGCGAAACGCAGGTAACCAAGAATGAGTTAGGTGGAAAATTTATAATGTCCAATAATGGACCATTATATTGGTAATATAAATTTACTCATTCAGGACAAATCTTTCATGTTCCCTATGGGAATCAACATTTATATCATTCGAGAGTGAACCGGGTAACTAAAAAAAATTGAAGTTCTCATGCACCGTCTATAGACGGGTGCAGCAGTGGTGGACCAGCTGTGTCAGCCCGTCTATAGACGGGCGTAGCACTCATTGGGTTAAAACAACATTTGACAAAAAACGGATTGTAACACAACTGTAACACTATCCCCAGTAGGGAAAGGACGAAAAAGAACAAGTGATCTGAGTAAATGGAAGAAAACATTTATAAAAATGACAAGGTATTGAAAAGACATCATCAGGCAGGATAACTGTCAGTGGAGAACCCCATTATAATACAAACAGGAGAGGAAAGATCTATGATGAAGAGGGAGGGTGACGGTTTGATGACTGCGCCCCTTAAGATATGCTACGAGGTGCAGTTCTGAATCCAGTGAAAGTTACGGACATCAAGAACTTACTGGCCAGTCATTTTGGTGAGAAGATTAATATTGTCAGTTTTTCAAAAACCTATTCAATGACATTGAAGACACAACACAAAGTGATACCTGTGACAGTGAAGAAAGTTTGCAAGGTGAGATGGTGGTGATTACAAGACGAGGACTTAAGAATCTAAGGTGTTTATTTCCAGCATTTGACATGCATTTAACTCTTTTTCAGGATCTGAAGTACCTGTATTCATCAGGGACCTTATTCTTGAAAATGGCATGAGTAAGCACACTGGTTTCTAAATACACTCGTAACAGAAACTCGGGAATCTGTTGCGCATTAAGCCTCCGTGGCTCAAATGGCAGCACACCAGCCTTTCATCGCTGCATTCCGTGGTTCAAATTCTGTTCACTCTATGCGAGATTTGTGGTGGACAAAATGGAGGCAGAACAGGTTTTTCTTTGGGTACTCAGGTTTTCCCTGTCATCTTTCATTCCAGCAACACTCTCCAATATCATTTCATCTGTCATTCATTAATCATTGACCCAGAGGAGTGCGACAGGCTTTGGCAGCCGGCACAATTCCTATCCTCGCTGCTAGATGGGGGCTTCATTCATTCCATCGAATGACTGGAAATAGGCTGTGGATTTTCATTTCATTTTTCCTGTCGCACAATGCGAGTGTTGAGTTGAAATATGTTAATGATGTTATTGGTTTACGTCCCACTAACTACTTTTATGGTTTTCGGATATCAAGGTGCCGGAATTCAGTCTAGCAGGAGTTCTTTTACATGCCAGTAAATCTACTGACATGAGGCTAACGTATTTGAGCACCTTCAAATACTACCAGACTGAGCCAAGAATGAACCTGTCAAGTTGGGGTCAGAAAGCCAGCACCTCAACCATCTGAGCCACTCAGCCCAACTCTTCACATATATATGCTGGTCAACTAGGGTGCACAGAAACAAGCACCACTGACAAATTTCCTTTCTTGGTAGATTTTCTTTCTGTGATCATTTTGCCTTTCCATCAGAGTTTCTCCTTAACAGTGAGGTGAAACCCATAACTATGGGTAATCCATAATTGTTAGCACACATTAAAAGCTTTTAAAACACTGGGCATTCTAAAAGGAACATTAAGAAGGTAAGAGTTATTGTCGTTCAAATGTACAGTATAGTATTTTTATAATTTAAATTTTAGTTTAATGAGAACAAGGCAATTACAAATTAATGGGGGAAAGTTATTATCTACAAACATTTAAATTAATTATCAAAGTTGAGAACTGGGGTTACATTATCACTCACTCTATCTCTCTCAAAATACTACCCGCTGCATATGACTCGTGTCGTATCTACATATCAGTCTTGCTTGATAATTTCAATCGGATCTAGTCTTAATTTTGATGTGACAAGTTATTTCCCTGTGTTTTCCCTGTATATTTTCTGCATTGTTATATCCCTGTGTATTCTCTGTTTTCCCAGAGAACAGATACCTTGATTTCCTACAAAACAAATTCAACAAGTCCTGAGTGTCAGATGTATCCTATGATTCTATATCTTCGTTAACATCAAATTTAGCCAAACTGATCTCCTCTCAGCAATTCAGTTCAGTGTCACTTCATTCGAGATTCTATCTACCCATCAGCATTCTTCTGTAATACCACATTTCAAAAGCTTCTATTCTCTTTCTTTCTGAGCCAGTTATCATCCATGTTTCACTTCCATGCAATGCCATGTTCCATACAAAAATCTTCAAAAACAACTTTCTAATACCCATATCAATGTTCAAAGTGAGCAAATTTTGTTTCTTAAGAAAGGCCTTCCTGCATCTTATGTCCTCCTTACTTTTGCCATTATTACTTATGCTATTACCCAAGTAACAATATTCATCTACTTCCTGTAAGACTTCATTTCCTAATCTAATATTTCCTGCATCACCAGACTTTGTTCGACTGCACTCCATTATTTTCATTTTGGATTTATTGATTGTCATCTTGTACTCCTTCTCCAAGACTCTGTCCATACCATTCAGCTAATTCTCCACATCTGCACATTCAGATAAAATAATATCATTGGCAGAGTTTTGATTTCTTCTCCGTGGATTGGGATTCTCTTTCCAAATTCCTCTTTGATTTCCTTTACCTCCTGTTCTATATAAACACTAAAAAGGAGAGGGGACCAACTGCAGCCTTGCCTTACTCCTTTCTGGATTGCTGCTTCTTTTTCAAAGTTCTCAATTCTTATAACTGCACTGATATTTGTACAAACTGAAGATAATTATACTTCTTTCATGGTATCTGATTCCAATCACCTTCAGAATCTCAAATAGTTTGGTCCAAGCAACATTACCGAATGCCTTTTCTAGATCTACAAACACCATGTAAATGGGCTTGTCCTCCTTAATTCGATTCTCCAAGATCAGCCGTAATGTCAGGATTGCTTCTCATGTTCCCACATTTCAATGTTCTGCCAACTCAAATTCAACTTATCTTACCATTCTTCTGTAAATAATACGTGTTAAAATTTTGTAAGCGTGAGATACTGAACTCATGCCGAGGCTGTACCTTGATTACGGTCACGGCCACTTCCTTCCCACTCCTATCTCATCGTCAGAAGATATAGATGTTGATTCCCATTGGGAATCTGAAATATTTGTCCCAAATGAGTAAATTTATAATACCAATATAAATGGTCCATTATTGGACATTATAAATTTTCCAGCTAACTCATTCCTGGTTGCCAGCATTTCGCCCCGTGTGCTAGGTTGGGCTCGTCAGTTGGTACCTAGCACACCTACCAAGAAGCATGGCTAGTGCATACCGAGGCCACTGCGTAGGCAACTTGAAGCCACCAGCAGTGCCAATGCACTATGAGAGACTTTGTCTCACTACCAAAAATTGATGGCTGCTTGGCCATCAGAAGATATAGATGTTGATTCCCACTCTGGTTTAATGCCATAAAACCTTACTTAATACAGCACAGGACATCACGACTGATCTTTTAATGTAAACAACAGGATTTTATATACGGCAAGCTGTAATCTCTACACTTCCTTCCAAGCCTCAACTGAATCTAAACTACTTCAATGTTTTGCCTTTTAGAGATGTAGTGTTTCTTATCCTTCGTGTATATATGGTGACCAAAATCATTTAAACGAGATATTGGTATTTTAAAGTGTAACTCATATCACAATTCAAGCCATTGAGTTTTTAATGTAATGAACAGTTATGGACAATAAGGCTTAATTATAGTAGTCAAACTGAAGAATCAAGAAACAGTGCAGGCCATAAACTCAAAAATTTACAAACATGAAAGTGTTTTACATATATGTTGTTATTATTTTATGCATACTTATAAGTTAGTTTTAAGTTCAGGAATATCCACTTCTCATAGATGTGCACTCACACATGTCCCATAGATAAATGATGACCTATACTTAACTTCCAATTTGACGAATGCCCTACTCATGAGTACAACCTGACATGTTACCGTCACATGATACTCCTTTCTAGATAAGGTAATGTTTGCAATTGCACGATGATTTATATGTATGTGTGTGTTCAGCTTAGGATGACCCGCTAGGGTCATAACCGGTCCTGTATTTTTAATAATAATAAGCAAGTATTGATTAGGTGGAATTCTTCTCCTCTTTGCATTTGTGTTAATCATCAATATGGATATGAAGCTCACAGATTACGATCTAATAGATTCTCTCGACAAGTGAGTCGCCAAGGCCATTCAGATAGCCCAAGAATTGTTTTCAGATATGGAAATGGAGGGAAAACTAGCATACATCAAGGCAAATTTCCATTCATTGTCGACTATTACACATCTTCAGGAGAGAGGCATGGCTCTTGAAATAATTATCAATTTAGTCAGAACGTCCGCAGACAAATTAAAATGCATTCGTGGTGATTCTGGTTTGCCAGTGTCAAACTGAAATGTGTTCTCAACAAGAATTTGGGCTTTAATGTTTTATGCTCCATCTCTCGAGTATTGACGGGTGAAGATTTTAGCATCACTGGAATTGAAGAGGAACTTCCATCCAACCAGTGACATTGAAAGGAGCTTCTCAAAGTACAAGAACATGCTGGCCGACAACCGCTGTACTTTTTCCTGGGAGAATCTCTGAACGGTCACTATCATCTACTGTAAATGTCTGCTCCATGGTTAAATGGTTAGTGTGCTGGACTTTGGTCACAGGGGTCCCGGGTTCGATTCCCGGCAGGGTCGGGAATTTTAACCATCATTGGTTAATTTCGCTGGCACAGGGGCTGGATGTATGTGTTGTTTTCATCATCATTTCATCCTCATCACAATGCGCAGGTCACCTACGAGCGTCAAATCGGAAGACCTGCACCTGGCGAGCTGAACATATCCTCGGACACTCCCAGCACTAAAAGCCATACGCCATTTCATTTCATCTACTGTAATGCGTAATGAGGTAATACTATATATCACCCTTTAAATGCACATTTTTCTTGTACACTATAATCCAATAATTCATTAGATTATCTTCCGGTAATTTTTTTTTTATTTTATTAGGCTATGTTCTTTAAATGTTCCCGACTTAAAGGACAACATAATAGAAAAAATTCTTGAAAGAGACAGGGGCGAAGCGTCAGGGGAGACAGGGTAGACAGCGTGTACCCTTAACATTTTGTGAAAGAAATATTGTCTAGTTAATTCAATTATTTAGAACATTAATTATTTCCAGATTCGTGACATTATTGTATTCTCCGCCTTTCTTATTTTCGTCTCACTTCGGCAATGCTAAGGCTCGCGTTAGTTACACGAAGCACGTAGGCGAAAGTAAACGCTGTCCATTCTGTGTATTTTCCCTTTGATTTTCAAAGCTTTCAGATAGAGCAACACTAACGCTATCTGTAGGTGCTGACTGTAGAACTATGACTTTTCTATAGCGAGATGTCTCCGCCCAGTAGACAGACTTACCAGCGTCTCTTCTTGCTCTCATTGGCTAGTATTTGGATCTCTCTTATGAAGGTGCTCTTATTAGCTACCATCTTAGATATGATTTTAATGTTATTAATTTGAATTTACTTTATTATAAGACACATCTAAAAAAATTAATAATATTTAAATACGAAATATAGTAAACTTACACCTAATAAATGAATGGCAGCATGAAAACCCTTCAAGTACGTGTATTTTCTTGGCCGCCAATATTAGTTGCGGTATTATAACCCCAACAACTATTGGCTTCCAGTCTTAATAAGCTACATTAGAGTACGCATACGGAAAAAATTGCTTAACTTGATGATGTATATTCCGTTAAAGTCAGTTTCTAGTGAACGCGCTATGAGTGCATTCAAATGAATTAAAACGTATTTAAGGAATTGGATGACCAACCAGAGACTGTCTAACTCAGGAACTCTAGCTATAAAGAAGAAATTTCTGTGGAATTTTAGCAAGATGTCTGACTTCAAGACGAGAGTAATAGATATATTTGCCGAAATGAAGGACAGGCGGATTAAACTCATTTACAAGAATATTGTTTAAGGTGACTTGTACGAACAACTATTTATTTCTTATTTATCTTATTAAATCTACATAACAATGAAATATACTGCTATTTTTATTCTAAAAGTATGTTGTTATTTCACAACTCCCGCGGCCTATTTCGTCTAAATTTAAAAATAAAGCAAGTGCACGTAGGGTTATAGGTTGTTATAGGGTTTGTCTTATTTTCAGAGTCATTATTATAACTTAACACTGAATACAGATGTATGCGTCGATAACATAATTCCATATAATAATATGATTAAAACAGTTTAAAGAAAAGAAATCTCTGTCTACCCTCTTACTTCGTTCGCGCTTCGCCACTGGAAAGAGAAACTAAATTTGCAGTATTAAACAATGGGCTGAAATGTTAACCAGTATATAGTGTAGATCTTGTAACAATAGACGCTGTATCTCTAGCCATACGCTAAATAAATATAATCTTCATCGAAGTATGAAACTGGATTGGAAATTTATGTCAGTATAGAATGACACAGTCCGTTTGCATTTGTCTGTGTGTTAAAATTATGTCAACAACATAAATATAGGCTATACCAACTTGATTAGTAAATTGATAGTAAAATTTCATTTAAAATTTATGTCATTTTTTAAATATTTCAGATGATTTTACTGGGTATTTGCCATCATTTTTTAATCACTTTTTAAACATTTTTAGGTCATCAAAATCCTGGCCCTTCATTTAACACATGAGTAAATTTAAATGGGACCTGGAACAAGATGCAAATAAACAAGGCTAAAACCAAAATCCTTGTTGCAAGTAGGTCTTTCTTAAGAAACTACACTTGCTCACTCTGGAGGGAGAACACCAACCAGATTATGGAAGACTTAGGCTGCTGGATGTTCACAGAGCTGAAAAAACTAGCTGAAAATTGCACAACATGGGAAACTGCCACCAGCCAATCTTAGGATTGTAAACTAAACAGAGAGAGATACTGTCTAGACTTATAATTATCATTACTACAATGGTGTAGGACTTTTATAAAAGTATGTTGTATTTTCTTTTTATAAATTGCTTTACACAGCACCGACAGATAGGTCTTATGGCGACAATGGGATAAGTAAATGCTAGTAATGGGAAGGACGCAACTGTAGCCTTATTTAGGGTACAATTGCAGCATCTGCCTGGTGTGAAAATGGGAAACCACAGAAAACCATCTTCAGGGCTGCCGACAGTGCAGTTCGAACCCACTATCTCCTGAATGCAAGCTGATGGCTACGTGATCCAAACCGTGCAGCAACTTGCTCGGTGAAAGTTAATGTAATTAGCTAATCGAAACCGACTTTCAACCTATTAGGTCGTGTTACGTACATTTAGTACGTGTTGAAGAGATGTTAAGTACAGAACAAAAATGGCCAACCAGACACCAGTGGGATCCGAACCCACAACCTCCCGGTTTCGATTACAATGCGGTCGTGAAAATTCAATATTCATTAATTAGCTAACTTTCAAGTATTTATTTTCAATTTTATTTCAGAATTTAAAAACTGCTTACTAGTACTGTATATTTAATTTCACAGAAAATATGACATAGTACCTTTGTGAAGTAAACCCTGTGTTATCATTGTCAACATTACTTATCCACAGACAAATCACAATCCTTAGCTTCATACCCTGTGTTATCAATGTCAACATTACTTATCCACAGACAAATCACAATCCTCAGCTTCATACAAATTTGTTGATTTAGAATGTTGAGAGACCACTATATTTTTCAGAAGAGTGCTTATCATTTTAAAGAACTTTAGGCATTCACGATCCTCGTAAAATGTTTTCTGAATTGACGACAGTTTTTCTCTTTGGTCCACAAACTGTTCATCTGTGAGAAAACCCCCTCAATGGGAGCATTTGACCCAGGCAAACAAGCAGAAGGATACTTTATCATTCTTACTGCCGAAAGTGTGCAAAACCAGACCAGAGAGGGCAGGAATTTAAAAATTTTGCCTTAGATATTTTGGCTCCTTTAGTGAAAAAGAAGTAACAATCCAGAAAGCAGTGAGGCAAGGCCACAGTTTGTCCCCCTTCCTTTTCAATGTTTGTATAGAACAGGCACTAAAGGAAATCAAAGAGGAATTTGGAAAGAGAATTAAAATCCAAGGAGAGGAAATCAAAACCCTGAGAGTTGCCAATTATATTGTAATTTTATCCGAGTCTGCAGGAGATCTGGAGAAATTACTGAATGGTACGCACACAGTCTTGGGGAAGTAGTACAAGCTGAAAATAAATAAATCCAAAACAAAAGTAATGGAGTGCAGCTGAATGAAGTCAGGTGATACAGGAATACTAGACTAGGAAATGAAGTCTTAAAGGAAATAGATTAATATTGTTACTTGGGTAGTAAAATAACTAACGATGACAAAAGTGAGGAGGACATGAAATGTAGACTAGTACAAGCAAGGAAGGCCTTTCTTAAGAAACTAAATTTACTCACTCTGAACATTGATATAGGAATTAAAAACATGTTCTTGAGGACTTTTGTCTGAAGCGTGACATTGTATGGATGTGAAATATGAATAACCAACTCAGAAAGAGGATACATGCTTTTGAAATGTGGTGTTACAGAAGAGTGCTAAAGGTGAAGTGGGAAGATTGAATCACAAATGAAGAGATACTGAGTCGAATTGGAGAGAGAGTGATATGGCTAAATTTGACAATAAAAAGGGATAGAATGAAAGGGCACATGTTAAGACACCCAGGATTATTGAGTTTGTTTTTGAGGGAGGTGTAGACTGTAAGAATGGTAAGGGTAAACCCAGGTAGGAATATGGCAATCAGATTAGAGTAGATGTAGGATGTAGTAATTACGTAGAATGAAAAGGTTAGCACACGATAGGGTGACGTGGAGAGCTGTATCAAATGGGTTATGGACTGATGAATCAAGCAACAATGAAAAACAGCACTTGCACATTTTGCATCCCAGATATGACTCTGTTGGGCCACCAGGACAAAGTTCCTAAAAACAAGATTGTCCTGGGTAAAACACGACATATGGGGTCCGTACATTAAACTGTTCTAGTCAGAAAAGCAGTGGCAAACTACCTCACTCAACATATGCCTCGTTATGGTGCTGCGATTTTTCTGGTTTCCTCACAACCACTTTTGGTGAATCTATCTGAGGATCCAACCAGCCTCTGGGCTGAAGACTTAGCAGATGGAAGCCCTTCTAGTGAAGTATACTTTCATAGGAAGCACAGGAGGAATAGATTTATTGTGACACAAATTTACTCAAGCTAACAAAGCCTTTCTTTCCTCAAAAGATCCATTAATGAACTGAATTTATGGATTGTAATTGAAATAAATAGCCACACTAACAAGAGAGACTTTGATAACCAACAAATTACATAAGTGCATATTTGTTTTTTGACATCTGAATGTATTTAACATATTATATTTTTAATTAGTGGTAAAAGGCAGAGAAAGAGGAAAGGCCAACCATTACAGCAGACCTTCTAAAGGTGCTAGTGACAACACTATGATACTGTTGATGGACGATGAAACCGCACCCACATTCTTCCCAGACAGGGTTCCACATCAATTTGGCTGGCCTGTTGTTGAGGTGAATCACTTGATTGAGTCTGATTGGATGTAATTTAGATGTGCTGTTATGTGGGCTGTAGGAGAGAACGTAATATGGACCAGTCTTCAAACTAAAAAGACTTTAAAGGGAAGAATCAGAAACTGACAATGAAGAAAATGTCAATAACATGACTGTTGAATTAAAACTTATTCCAATTTAAGAAAAGAAGGAGAGCAAGTCCGAAAAACTGTGCGTCTGGGAACGTTAAAAATGAATGCACTGCCTGAACTATTTGTCCCATTAAAATGGGAGTCATACACATCTACTTAGAATTCAGTTTTCTACAAAAAAAAATACCCACTTTCTTCCTTACTATATCAGTCTTCGAGGAAAAAATAACTTCCTGTATTTTGGCACATGCTTTATCTGATAAAAAACAAAATAATGAGTAAATAGTTACTTGTATCAAAAAAAAGGAGTAAGTTATACATGCAGTATTTAGAATTCAGAAAACAAAATGAATAAACTGTTACTCGTATTTTTAAAAAAAGGGAGTAAGTTATAACTTACATGCAGTAATTAAAATTTCTATTTTCTACACAAAATAAGTATTTTCTCCATAAACCTAGCAGTTTTCCAGGGAAAATGTTTTTAGGTCTTTTTAAAGTATACTTCATGCAATATAAACTAAAATGTTAATTGTATTAAGCAAGAACATGCATGCAGGATTTAGAAAATTCTCTACCAAAATTGCTCTATATGTATTTTCTTCATAAGTGCACAAGTTTGCAGATACTTAGGTTTTAATGTGTTAAAGCAGCACTTCAATCGTATAGACTGGAAAGCTTGCTTGTCGAGCATGGTGCAGCTGGGTGGATTAGGGTGTAAATAGTTCATTAGTGGTCCAACCAAGAACTGTTAACACTGTTTTACAGTGAAAGGGAGATAATGAAAGAAAATGTGATGCAAGCCAAAGAAAATGTATGTCTGGCCCTTAAAGGATACTACACTCCCCAGTTTGTTAGAAGTACGAGTAATATTCCATGGTTACAGAAACTGACAAGCTAATTGATGTAGTGGCTGACAAGAGAGATGAAATGTGACATACAAGTTGAGCAGAGGTACTGTAAGTCATTGGACTGTGACCTCACCCTTGTAGCCTAACCTATTATTAGACTATTCATATTGTTACCAACAGTGTTCATATCAATTTCTGACTTCAATGAGAGCAGAGCCACGGGTCATGCTAAGTCTGTCAGACAAGTCTAAATGAAAATCGTGATTTTAAGTTACACTCAGGAAAGTTTTGTCAGAGATCATCCTTCCCACATAGTAGAACAATATTTACTTACCCTTTCCTACAGCTAGCCTACATACAAATTTTAACCAATGTCCATAAAACAGAGAAATCAATGTCAACATTCATTCCTTCATTTCTTATATAATCCCAGCAGTAAAAATATGCTACAAAATAATATTTGAAATTTAAGTATAAAACTAATTTACAGTAGCCTATTATCTAATCCCTTTTTCGAAATTGCATTTTGGGATATAAACTGAACAGAAAAAAGTAAAAACCCATGGTAACCAATTCATAATAATCTTTCAGAAACACAGCAGACATGTTAATAATTATGGAGTGTACCAATTTCTTTGCCCAAAGGAGTACGTAATATACAAAACTACGTGATCTTTGATTTTCCATATTTACGTGCTGTCATACAATTAACATTTCAAAGAAACTAGTAAGCAACTTTGATATTTCACATGACAGTCTTGGGATGTGAAGGCTGACTCTCTACCATAGAGATACAGAGGTAGAAGTAGACAAAATTTTTGAAGGATGGTAAAACGTCCATTCTACACTACATGTCGTACAAGGTTAACATATAAGACCTCTGGTAACACATTCAGTATTTACCCAACAAAACTAACTGAATCGGTTATTTGAGAAATCACACATGTTCACTACTACTAGTTTTGAGAAAAGTGGAAAAAAAACTGCCTACAGCTTTAAACATTTGGAATTTGTGTCTAGTTTTTATACCAACTGTTTAAGGGATCTTTTGTAATAATTCAGATCATTTTTGTTAAAAATAGGTTTTAAAAAAATGAGTGATAAAGGTACTGAAAGTTTCTGGACATGTGTGATTTCTCAAATAAATAACCTCTTGCTAGTAAAAACATAACAAAATGAAATTATTTAATATTTCCAAACATTTAAGCACACTACATATCACACTTTAGTTATGTCATTAAGTTTTATCTATAATTTTTCCTTCACACAACAACGTCAAAGTCAAATTTCAGAACATTTTCCTACATTGTATGTCTCGTAACCATACAAAGAGTGAATCTTTGATTTGATTAATTATAGGGTTTATAATGGTTATGATATGGTTCTCAATTGTAGTGTCTATATGTAGTGAAGTGCAAAAAACTACCACAGTCTATAACAGAGTTATGTATGAATACTGAGTGAACCTCAGTGATCCCCTTTAATGAATGTACAATTTGTGTGCTCTATTACTACTAGAATTGTAGTGTGTATAGGAATATAAATAAAATAGGTATTTATTTGTTGATTGCGATAATTGTGTGATGTTTATTTGTATGTTATTTTGTGATTATTATGTAATAATTTGGCCATGAATATTCTATGTATATATATAAAATAAGAGTTTTGTCTGTACATTGCTCAGAATTTAAAAAGGATGGTATTTCTGGATCACTCGTGTCCGCAGTAACAAGGAAATGCACTTTTTAATTTTCCATAATTTCTGTCTGTCTGTATGTATGTATGTATGTATGTACGTATGTATGTACACGCATCACGAGAAAACGGCTGAAGAGAATTTAATGAAAATCAATATGCACAGTCGGGGAATAAGTCGCTACAATCTAGGCCATAAATAATTTTGCCATTGATGCTTGCACGGCCCGTACTTATAGACATGATACTGTACAGGCTTAAGGGCACATGCTGTGTAAAGAAAATAAGGTGAAATTCTTTACGTTTCGCTGAGAACTGGGCTCTGCGTCATCAGAAGAAAATCTTGACTGTCCACGAGAAAGGCTTCTTAAACAATAACTTTTGAAATTTAGACGTTATAATAGAAGTGGAAATGGTACATTCATTCGTCACCAGATGGCTCCCCAGACGTGGCACAGCGCTAGCGTTCGAAGCGGAAGCTGGCCGAACCATCAGAATCAGTCTAAGAGGATCAGATAACATGTGTACGTAACATATGACATTGACAGGTGTATGACATTGACACAAGCCCGGAATGAAACATCTGGCGATGAGGAACGTACGAATTTGGAAAGCACCGAGACGAAATAACAATAGTGAAGGGACAGGGAAGGGAACTACCTACATAAATCTTTAATGGCTGGCAACCAGGTATTACTTAATTGAGATCCTGTGTCCCTGTTGAAATTGTCAGGATTTCTACGTATTTCCACAGCTTCCCGTATAATCCTTGGCCTGTAGTGTCTAGTGTGGGTAAGAGCTCGAGCATCTTGGAACATGTCATCATGACCCGACGATAGAGCGTGCTTAGCTATTGCCGATTTGTCTGGCTGGTTGAGATGAATATTACGTTCATGCTCCTTGATACAGGTACCAACGACCAGCATGTTTGGCCAATGTATACCTTACCTCAAGTACAGGGAATTTCATATACCCCAGGATGTAAAAGTGGGGACAATTTTTCCTTGGTTTTACTCAGACTGTGAGCAATTTTAGTGGCAGTGCCAAACACCATTTTTATATTGTGTTTGCGGAGGACCTTGGCAATTCGATTTGTGGTGTTGTAAATGTAAGGCAAGTAGGAAGTTCCCTTCACTTCTTCCTTCTGTGAGCTTTTCTTGGTCATTTCTCTGGGATGCAGGGCTCTATGAATCTGCAAATCGCTGTAACCATTACTCCTGAACGTGACGTTGAGCGTGTCCAACTCACCTGGATATTTGATGGCTCACAAATTCGTCTCGCCCTCTTGGTGAGTTACATAAAATCAACTTCGTGGTCCGTTTCGCACTTTAACAGATTCACAACTAAGTATTTTTATTTTCCACCTTGTCGATACATTAGTTGCTTAAGGCAACTTATTGGTTAAAAGTGGTACATGTTTCATATATTATTAACATCTTCAGCCACATAACACTATTTAGATGAAAAATGTTTTTAATGTTGTCATTTTAATCTTCTTATGCTATTTTTAAGGACACTTTCTCTCAACGCATTGATAGTGTGTCATCATATGAATTTTTCATCTAAACAGTGTTAGCGTATTTGGCATGACAAAACATGTACCACTTTTAACCAATCAGTTGCCTTAAGCAACTAATGTATCGACAAGGTGGAAAATAAAAATACTTACTTATGAATCTCTTGACGAGTGTCGTGAGAATGCCTTGTTTTTGTGCTGATTGGTGGTGAGAATCTGCATAAAGATAGCCATTTATGTGGGTATACTTATGATAGGCGGTACATCCTAAGGAGCCGTCCGGTTTCTTTCTTACTAGAACATCCAAGAAAGGAAGGCAACCGTCCAACTCCACCTCCATAGTGAATTTAATTGAAGGATGTTGCTGATTTAGGTGGTTTAGAAATAGATGAAGTTTCTCAGGACCTTCTGTCCAGACCACAAAAGCATCATCAATATACCTCAACCATATCATAGGTTTGACAGGCGCCGAAGCAATAGCCTCCTCTTCAAAATGCTCCATAAAGAAATTAGCCAATACGGGCGAAAATGGACTTCCCATAGCCACTCCATCCGTCTGTTCGTAAAAATTCCCACCCCACAAGAAATAGCTGGAAGTCATGTGGTGGTAAAATAGCTTAGCGATGTCCTCAGGGAACAGGTGTTCTATCAAAGACATAACCGAGTCAATCAGCACTTTAGTGAACAAGGACTCCACATTGAAACTTACCAAAATTGCGTTAGGTTGAAGGGTTGTGGTTGACAGCTTGCTGATGAAATACCGAGAGTCCCTGACGTATGATTCAATACGTCCTATGTGTTCTCTGCAAAACGTAAAGAATTTCACCTTATTTTCTTGACACGGCATAAGCCCAAAAGCCTATACAGTATCATATCCATAAATACTTTTATTCACGCTGAGTGAAATGGTAGTTTAGACGAAGGCCTACAATTTAATTCTCAAATATTCATGTTATTAGTGATCGTATTGATAAATACTACATAACTAAAGTTATATAGTATTAAATTTCCGATCATTTATGTCTTATACATTGTTACCATACCGGCTATGATCACAGAGATATTCATAAATTTGGACATTTGTTACTAAGTCCATATCAGCGCAAAGTCACAAGAAAATAGTTAAACAGAATTTAATAAAAAATTGGTATGTAATGTCGGAGAATAAGGAACTACACTCTACGCTATAAATATCGCCCTAATATCGCAGAGTCGAAAGAAAACTAAATGTGAAGGGCTACAATATAGAAAGCTCATAAAATTGATCAACAATAACATTACATTGACTACTGTTTGTTGTGATGTGCTTTGTCTTCTGTTGCCACTAATCTCCGATAGGTTTACTGCTGGGTACCGAGTATTGTTTGTTAATTTGCTTTACGTTACATGAAAACAGATAGTTTATGGCGATGATGGGATAGGATAGGGCTAGGAGTTTGAAGAAAGTGACCTTGGCCTTAATTGAGGTACAGCCCCAGCATTTGCCAGGTTTGAAGATTGGAAACCACGGAATACCATCTTCAGGGCTGCCGACAGTGGGGTTCGAATCCACTATCTCCCGGATGCAAGCTCACAGCTGCACGCCCCTAACCACATGGCCAACTCGCCCAGTCGTACAGAGTGTAACGGCCTGCCTGAATATTGGCGGAAAGTAGCTGGTAAGTTAGATAACTTTCTTCTTTAGCATGCCATTCCTCTGGTTCATAAATTTTCTGATACTACTGGAACGTAACACACTGGTTCATCATAGCATTCGAACTGTTCAATCCCTAATCTGAGGCACTGACTGGAATGAGCAGTGTGCATATTTAACAGAATAATGGCAGAGGAGTGTTCATGGCTGTCTGCGGCCTGGTCATTCCAGCTCTGGAACTTTGGACTGTTAGATAGGCACCGTAGTACTGTTCGTTTAAAGTGAGAAATTGTGCAGTTTTTCATTTGATTGAGTATTTTATAAAACACTGCTTTTAATAGCTACATTCCTACTGACATTTTTGTTATGACCTACGTTGACTTCAGTTAGGGAAACTACAAAGTCAGTTTTTCTGAGAATCCTGTAGCGAAGCATGGGTTCATCAACTAGTATTTCTATATTCTTTTAATGAGAAAGAGAAAATGAGTTGCCAAGGTGCTGTCAAAAAACGTGATTGTATTGGGGCATATGTTGTGGAAGGAAAAGTTGTATTTGAGGAGTTACAATTAGAATATTGATTAAATTATAGTCTGGGTGAATTGTTTTTCAAAGGCTTGCGAGTAACAGTTGGAGAACTGACCTTGAACTAATTCCTATGATATAATACTGGAATTAATATAGAGGTGTGACATATTTATATATACGAGAGTTGGGGCAAAAGTCATGGAAACTATATTTTTTCTTGAAGATACCAGTCCAGTTGGAAAATGAGACATATACAGACAAAAGGACAAAGTGTTAACTACATGTGTGGACAATGAATAGCACTGAAATATCATAACACACTAATTTATTACAGTAGTATACAGGGCAATATGGCCTTCCCGGTGCAAAAGAATGACAACACAGTACACATAAAGTTGACATGACAAACCTGGGCCTAAAGACCCTCAAAGTAGTCCCCTGCTACCGACACCACATGTTGCCAACGATGTGGGAGGCGCTGAATAATATCTGCCTCAGCATTTGCCGCACCATGTGTGAATCAGGTCACCTGTTGGCGCACAGCATTAGCAATGTCCTCTCATGTTGCAAACCGCCTACCACATAGCGGTTCCTTAACCTTTCGAATGAGATCAAAGTCACAGGGCGAAATTTCGGGAAAGTACGGTGGGTGCTCCAATTCTTCCCATCCCCAATGTCGCAGTAGCTGCCCTACACACTCTGCTTTATGTGGTTTTGCATTGTCGTGCAGGATTACTGCACTGTCCACAAGATCCGGATGTTTCTCCTGAACGCCACGTCGTACCTGTCACACCAGGAAGTCCCTGTAGTACTGTGCAGTCACTGTTCTGCCATGTGGAAAAAAAGTGGCAAACAATGACACCCCCAACGTCATTTGACTGGGGAAGGATTCTGACGGACCTTCTGCCTCCTTGATGATCCAGCATGTCTCCACTCCGGGGACTGACGTCTCAGTTCTGGTTCGTATGCCCTGGCCCAAAATTAATCGATGGTGATTATTCATGACAAGAATTGATCGCCGTCCTGTTGCCAGCATGCAAGGTGGTCGGAACATATTGCATAGCGCACCCACTTTTGAACTTCCGTCAGTGCATGCGGTACCCACCGCGATGCGATTTTGCGCAGTTGCAGCTCATTACGCAATATCCTGTGGACGGTACGTTTCTCTATGCCACTTGCCCTCTCAAACTCCAGTAGCGTCCACGTCTGTTTTCATCCAGGAGCTGCTGGTTGATGGCGCGTCACATCGGTCCGCACACTGACAGGTCGTCCCGAACGTTGCTCATCACTGGTTTGACACACATCCTTGCTGAAACTTTCCTACCCACCGTGCTACTGTACGGTATGGTAGGGCATTATTCCCAAGGGCTTCCACTAATTCACTGAGACATTCCATAGCTTTTCTCCCTCGGAGAATGGCTATTCTGATGTAAGCGCGCTGCTCAACACGGGTTACTTCCATCTCGCACGACACTCACCAACTGACCGATTTCACAACCCTCGCTGCGCTACTACCAGCTATCACAGAGCCAGCCATCTGCTGTTCTGCATACGCACTATGCCTGCAGATCTTCCATACGACACATACATTTGTGATCCGTTCACATATCTACAAGAAAAAAAAAACAAGAAAAAAAATTTAGTTGCCATGACTTCTGCCCCAATCCTTGTATATAATATACTAGCTGATGTACCGGTACCCATGCTTCACTACGGAATTCTACTTCTACTTCTGTATCTCTATGGTAGAGACTACACGTTGTGGGTAAGATGGAATAACACCCATGGTATCCCCAACCTGTTATAAGAGGTGACTAAAAGAGGCCATAGGGGGCTCTGAAGTTGGGAAGCATGGGTTGGCGAGCACTGGGCCCTTAGCTGAGTCCTTGCACTGCTTCCACGTACTTGTGAGAGACTCCTCACTTTCATCTGTCCTATCCGACCTCTCCTGTTCAACTCTTGTTCTTTTCTGCCCCAGACAGTATTATGTATTGAGGCCTAGGGAGTCTTTTATTTTCACATCCTTCATGGCCCTTGACTTTCTTAGACCAAAAGCTTCATTTTTCGAAGTGTCAGACCCCTTCCATTTTTTCTCTCTGATTAGTATTATATAGAAGATGGAGACCTAGTTGTACTTCCTCTTAAAACAATTATCACCACCACCACCACTACCACCACCACCACCACACCACCACTCTTATCATATTTGGTATGGTAAAACTGAATAAGATATAAATGATCAGAAATTGTGTTCTCTATAACTTTTGCTATGTACGGCTCAGTACTTTTCGATAGGACCAATAACATAGGTACCGGCATTTAAAAATTAAATTTTAGGCACCTTCCCTAAATCTACCATATCATCCAGGGTGAGTAAAATTATTTATAGCCTAGACTGTAGTTCCTTATTCCGCAACTTAATATACAGATATTCAATACATTCTGTGTACCCACTTTCTTGTGGCTCGGCACTGATATGGACTTAGCAACAAAAATTCAAATTCATGAATATCTCTTGTTATCATAGTTGGTACGGTAAAAATAAATCAGACATAAATTATCGGAAATTTAATTCTCTGTAACTTTCATTACGCAGTATTTATCGATAAGACCACTAATAACATAAATATTTTAGAATTAAAATTTTAGGCCTTCCCCTAAACCACTATTTCACTCAGCATGAATAAAATTATTTATAGCCTAGATTGTAGCAGCTTATCCCCGACTTTACATACCGATTTTCATTATCTTCAGCCATTTTCTCATATATGACAGAAAATTTAAAAAGTGCATTTCCTTGCTTCTGTGAACATGACCGATATGAACCATTCTTTTTAAATTCTGAGCAATGTACAGACAAAACTCTTATTTTATACACATATATAGGTTCGCATTTTCAGTGATGCCTAGGCCATCTATGACGGGTGATGGCAGAGCTCTTGAGGATCCAAACAGCCTTAGGGCTGAGGACCGAACATACATACATACATACATACATACATACATACATACATACATAGGTTATAACTTGAATCAAATTGAAGAATGTCAGAAACTTATATAAAGTGCCATCATACAATTTTGAAATGAATGAGAGAAATAAGTAGCAATTTTTTAAAAAGTTTTTCTTTTTTTAGAATGACAGAGTGTAGACAGAAGAGGAGCATAAGTTCACTAGACGGGTTATTTGGAGGATATGGTGGTCTTTAATATTATTGATCTGTTGGTTGTCTACGGGTTGAAGATCAAAGATATTCAGGAGGACGATTTTTAGTGCAGATTGTCTAATAACTCGTCAACTTTATAACAAAGAAAAGAAAAATTAGTCTTGATTCTTCTTATCAGCTAAAAAAATTAAAGACAGGAACTTGTATATAATGCTTAAATAGACAAGAAGTTTGTCTTATGAAGTTCTGGTATATGCATATTTAAAACATTAATTTTTTAATGAAATTATTTTTATTTTTAAAATACCACAACTAATGATGGTCATTGTAAGCGAGTTTCTTTTAGAATTGGCTTTACGTTGCACCGGCACAGATAGGTATTATGGTGACGATGTGATAGGAAAGGCCTAGGAATGGGAAGCAGCCGTGGCCTTAAAAGATGTAATTAAGGTACAGCCAGACCATATGCCTGGTGTGAAAATGGGAAAGCATGGAAAACCATTTTCACGGCTGCCAACAGTGGGGCTCGAACATTATAGGTGTATTAGTGACTAGAATGTCCAGATATCTTCAGTACATGACCCACTCATAGAGATAGATTCTTCAGCTCACCTTAATTTAAAATTTTCTTTATTATACAGATATCAAGTAAGTTAGGAGCACCCAGCATTACAGTCTTTATTACAGCTACACTGGGACATCCTTCCCATTAATAAAATGTCTCATCACGCCTGTTTTTCAAGTTCCTCAGGTATGTCCTGCCTACTAAAAGTACGCCAGGAAAAATTTTCCTAAGTCCCAGTAAAACTTTTATAATGAGGCAGATATGTATGCTTTCTCTATGAAAGTTGAGGATACATACTTTTAACATATATGCATTAAACCTATCTTGTCTGAAAATTAACATGTGTGGTTTCTCAAATTACCAATTCAATTAAAATTCAGCAATAAGTCATCCAATGAAGTCCCAGTTCCTTTTTAATCGGGTAGAGTATAATGGAACACTGATATTAACATGCAGACAGCCTAAGTGGATTCAACTGATATGCATTTACAATTGAATGAGTTACTTTATTATTATTATTATTATTATTATTATTATTATTATTATTATTATTATTATTATTATTATTATTATTATTATTATTATTATTATTATTATTATTATTATTATTATTATTATTATTATTATTATTATTATTATATATTCAATTATGAAGGAAAATGCAAAATGTATCCACTATTAACATTTCAAAGAAACTCAATTAAACCAATCACTCTGAAGAAAGTACCATCTTTCTGCAGGCTGAAATGTGATATACGAGGAAAGCTATCCTGAAGTTTTGTATGGTGATGACTCAATGACTGTCACCAATGAACTTACTGGTAAAATATCTGTGATGATTCGCAGACATATCAGGAGTATTTTGTTGCCATTGATGCTTTCACGGCCCGTACTTATAGACATGATATAGGCTTTCACGCTTATGCCCTATCTGTGTCATGCCACGTAAAGCCAATTCTAAAAAAACCACCTATAATTGGCCATCATTAGTTCTGGTATTTAAAAAAATAAGTCCAGAAGCCTATATCATGTCTATGAAATATATTTTGTTCCATGTTCATGCCATCTTTTAACTTTGCATACAATTAAAAACCGGTACAAATCCAGTTTCCACAAAATAATAATTTCTTTAATGCACACAATGTGCAAGGAATTAGATTATATCAACCTTCAATACAAAATTTTATGAGTGATTCCAATCATTGTTTGCAACTTGACACATGGTACCTAGTACAGTGAGTGCCACATCTCGAGCAGACCCAGTTCGGACCAGCTTTATGATAATACTGTATGTTAAATAATTGAGTCGTATGCGCGAACAAACATCTATGTTACATTCCCTATATATTGAGAAAAACAGCAATAAAGATAATTGTTGATCGTGGAACATGGCTACGCGAGAGAATGTAACATAACTTTTGTTCCGTATACCAACAGGTTATAAGTGCACGCGCTCACTCATTCGTACATAATGTATGCATGCATGCATGCAGAGGAGAATAGTGTTATTTTAAAGTTTTAGCCTAATTATAATGATTTGGTGCATACATCTTTCCACTCACTAGGGTCACGTTTCCTTTTCCTGCATCTGTTTTTCGTCAACTTGTGTATACTGCTTGGCTACAACAGTACATTACGATCACTACTATCGTCTGATTGCATGATTATGGTTTCGATGAGTAACTAAATAAACTCAGTAATATAAGAATTAACAAACCAGAACAATCTCCGGACTAGAATATGTTCATTAAATTGCATTCAATTCATGACATTGTCGAGTGCTCGCGCAGGAAACTATGTAACATAGACTTTTGTTCCATTATTTTTCAAGGGTATTTCTCTTCACAATTTCCGGAATACTATAGCCATCTGTTGAGATATGCTCAAACTATCTGCAAATACATATCCAGGACACATCACAGATGTTTGTTCCGTGAATATCTCAAATGCCACAAAAATGTAACATGGACGTTTGTTCGCGCATACGACTCAATTATAATGAAACCCATGAACAGACAAACTTGTCAGTAGGTGCCACAGATCATATCCACCTTGGGCCCACTCGCAATTTATCAAGGCATCGGTGGAGTAGAAATCTTTCCAGATGTCAGCTTTCTTCGACTGTAGGTCTCAAATCAGATGTACACATGATGTTGTGGCTGAGAGAAACGACTGCATTCTTAGCTCCTCCACATAAAATTCCTCTATGGATAAATTGTACACATGCCAGGAAGGGGAATATTTGGAGAGGCTTAATGCATGCTTCAAGGAGTTTTTCAACTTCTTGATCTTTTCTAGTCGCTTTAGACTCAAATGTTCCCAAATGTTTTCCAAGCCATATGTTGCTATAGGGCTAATTTTTAGGTGAAATAGTTTTATAGCTGTTTCTAAAGGCAAGTTTCTCAGATGCTTAATGTCAGACATTGCTTTTATGATTGCATTTAGATGGTCCGTGAGATGGAGGGTGATAACATTACCTTGGGTTTGAAAAATTACATCCAAGAATTTAAAAAAATTTACAAACTTAAGTTCTTGGTCTCCAAAAAAAGAAGACTCCATGTTGTCCCCCTCTTCTAAATGTCATGGAAACACAGTCTTCTGAACATTCAGCTTTGGCTCATTTCTCTTTGCCCAACATACTATTTGGTTGAATTATTCCTCAAGTTACTTCTCTGATGTTGATGTCAGGACCATATCATCAGCGTACATTAATAGTTTGATGTTTTCCTGGTTTACCAAATTACTGTCTGCTGTTGCAATGATGAATAGTAGTAGACTTAATGGGTCTCCTTGTAATACCCCGATAGTTTATTCCAAATTATTCGATTTGGTAATGCCATCATCTATTTTGATTGAGTTGTTAAGCAGTAAGTTCCTAATCAGTGGCATGAGGTAGTTCTTACGTCCAATAATGGTCTTCAGTTTTTCTAAAAGTATGGTTCTGCTGATGGTGTCAAAAACTTTGGAATAATCGATAAAAATGGCATGCAGTTTACCTCCCTGGTTTCTTTAACGCTTCTTCTATGTCGGTTTGGAGACAACGGACAGCTAAGGTCGTTGATTTTTCCTTTCTAAATCCGAACTGCAACTCTGGCAGGTTATTATGCACCAATGAGACGCTTACCTACTAGTGAAGTCCACGTCTTTAGTAGCATACATTCTAGCGCTATTCCTCTATATGAGTTGGGATAGGTGGTGTCCCCTTTGCCTTTGTATAGCATTTCGATATCAGATTTTCTCCAGTTGTCTGGTATCCTACCTTGTCACAAACAATCATTCATAAGGTGAGTGAAGGATTCCTCCATTTTTGGAAGAGCAGCTTTCAGATGTTCATTAAAAATGTGATCTGGGCCATAGGGCCATATGCCTTGTTATTTTTAGATGCTGTTTTAGTTGTAATTACTCCATTACGGTAAAACCTATCGAGTTCAGGAATTGGTTGAAGAACTGGTACGAAGGAGTTAGAAGGACGTGTGTGTCTCTCTTGAAGCACTACACTCAAGCGTTTTTCCCATACTTCCATTGGTAAGTTCCTGGAGAACTTTGATTGTCTAGGCTTCAGTGCCAAGTAGGGATCCAGGACACCATAGCAACTGAATTAACAGTCAAAGAAATAAATGAACCTACACATAACGTTATTTTTCTTCAACTAACCTTTCCATAACTGATTTACATCTTCACAGATGAAAGGGTAAGTGCTTTTATACATTTTCCATGTTTTACCTTTCTTTAAACCCACATTCTCTTCAAAAATACCTTCCTAAGCATTCACTCTCATCTTGTTACAGACTTCACACCAAAGAGCTCTATCAACGTCGATAAACCTTCGACTTTCGTCCTTCAAATAAGATAAATACATCTATAGACAACCGAATGCTTTTCCCTTGCTCCCACAATTACGTAAGGAAGACTGTTATCTTATCATAACACATTCGACTTTCACTCCTTCAGCCAGTTATATAGACTATAGGCAGCTGAACAGCCATTTAAGAGATCTGTTGTCTTATCACAACATACGATATTGACATCTGTAACAGTGTATCAGCTTTGCTTTTTCTTATCATCTTCAAGGAGGCACATTTCTGTTTCATTATAAAGACTGAGCTGTTTACTGCCCTACCCCAACAAGTTTTTCAACGCTCCGGAAAGTATATTCATGTGAACTTACGACGTGCAGCTTGATACTGCAATTTTAGCCAAGGACATTCTAATATTTTGTATGTTTAGACTGACACCTATAATGATATCCTCTTTTTGTGGCTTGTAAGAGCAATCAGGATCCTGATTTTTCACCATACAGGTTTGAATTTGAGGCTGATGATGCCCTTAATATGGGCGAAACATGTCCCTTAACATTTTATAATAATATTTAATTTCTAAAAAGATCTCTTTGTATTGAATAGGTGGATATATAAATAAACACTTGTAACATACTTTGTATTTACATACATTTCAATACGGACCTAACATGAGAATTATAACATGTAATGTAAAAGCCAACCATGCCTATTATATGCTAAACAAATTTCTCAACCTGAAGGTTAAGATTAGCAGTTTAAGTAAAGACATAGCTTTCCTAAAAGAATGTCTGAGACTAAAACTAGTACCAAGATTCTTAAGACATGTCCAAAGGAGAGACTTATCAGCTCGTAACTTATTAAAAACCCAAAACAAAACTAATGAAATCTGGCTTAAGGATGAAATAAAAACTTTCTATAAGAAGAAGTCACTCTTAAACTTACAACTGTACAAGCTACACTTATCGGTGTCGCAATATGTGAACCCTATAGAATGGAATTCATTTCAGTTACATGTCGATTATAAATTAAATGATATACTAAGCAGAAAACAATTCACATCAGATAAAAAACTGGCTCCCTTAAAAGAAAATCAGCTACAGCCACCCATACACTTAAGGAAAAGAGTTCCTTCTTTCAACAACTCTCCCGCCGTAGTTAACTTGACGAACACAAGCTTCGCAGAAAAAGAAATGGAACTTTTAGGTAAAGGTTTAAAACACAATTGGCCTAGTACACAAAAAGAAAACGATGTTATCACCACCATAGCAGAAGTCGAGACGAATATTTCAAAACTTCCTCTTGAATTACAAAATGACACTAGATACGAGATAAAAAAGAAACTTCCAACACTAATTGAAGGTTTAAATAAAGACGCTATTCTCAATCATTCAAAATTAATTAAAGAGGTAAAAAACAAAGAAAAAGATAGCAACATAATAGTAACTAAAGCCGATACAGGAGGGACTACTGTATTAATAGATAAGAAAAATTACATTGAAAAAACAGAAGAATTTTTCACAAATGAAACTTACACAATAGTCAATAAAGACCCCACAATAAGAATCCAACGAAATTTAAAAACACTATTAAAGAATTCCACATTTTTACTAAATGAACAAGAACAGCAAAAACTAATCCTTATGAACCCTAAAACCCCCACAGCCAGAGCATTGCCTAAATTACATAAGAAAAACACACCCATACGCCCAATCATCAACTATAGAAGTAGTCCAACATATAAACCCTCAAAATATATCCACTATTTTCTAAAAAGACATTACAGGTTCAACAATAAATCCCCCTTAAAAAATTCAATAGACTTCTGCAAAATTTTAAAAAAATTCACCTTACTACCAAATCACATTATGTGCTCTTTTGACATTACTAATATGTATTCTAATGTACCAACAAAGGAAACTGTAAATATTATCAAAGACAACCTCGCAAAACACAGCAACCTCAGCAAGCTTGAGTTAGAAGAATTCATAAAAATCCTAAATTTTGTGCTAAAAAACAACTATTTCACCTTTAATGGTAAAATTTACCACCAAGATGGCCTAGCTATGGGTGATCCCTTATCAGGCATCTTAGCTGACATCTATTTAGATTCTTTAGAACATCATAAAATAATAAAATAAAAGGCTTTAGCTTATGGCTTAGGTATGTAGACGACACATTCGTAATAATCAATAAAGATCTCAATAACAGTACCGATATTTTAAATTATTTAAAGAACCTAGACCAAAATATTAAATTCACTAAGGAAGATGAAGTCAGTGGATCCTTAAATTTCCTAGATCACACAGTAACTCATATTAATGGCAACTTCGATTTTAAAATTTACAGAAAACCTACTCACACCCCATTAACAATCAAAAATACTTCTTTACATCCTAACTCCCATAAATTGGCCACATTTCACAGTTTAATTTACAGAGCTTTAAAAATCCCTCTAACACCCAAGAACCTTCAAACAGAACTAAATGATATAAAGGATTTAGCAAAAATCAATGGATATAAACCTGAAATGATAATCCGTTTAATAAATAAGGTCAAATTCAAATTAACAACAAACCTCATCCCTGACAAACCCAAAAAATCCAAATTCGTTACCTTCACCTACAACAATCCAAATGTTCACCAGATCTTGAACCCAATAAAAAACAAAAATACCAGTATAGCTTTTAGAACAACAAACACTAACCAAAAATTATTTTTTTATCACAACACAGTCAATTCAAGCAAAAACATTTACTCAGGATCAGGCATATACAGGCTCACATGCACGCAATGCAACGCCTCTTATATTGGTCAAACAGGCCGGAGTTTTCAAACTGGGTACTTAGAACACTATAATGCCATTAAGCACAATAAATTTTCAGCAATGAGCTCCCATATGAAAGAAACAGGACATCACTTCACAACAATAGAAAGAGACCTCACAATTATTAAAAGAGTAGACAAAGGAAAGTTGATGAATGAACTTGAAACCATCTATATATTTTTGGACCAACACTACAACAAAAATCTAAACCTCAATGATTTAACTGAAGTCAAGAATCCATTATACAAAAGTTTACCCAAATTATTGCAAACTCTAAATTCAAAACAAAACTACATTCTTAAAAATCTTAAGTTAACATCTTCTAGAACCTCCACTACTTTAACTAACTTGACTCCCTTCGTGCCCGCCCCCACAATTCTCCCGCAACCCAACACGACTCCCTCCCTATCCAACCATGTAAATCTCTCGCAACCAACAACACATAAACTTAATTACAAGTAATGAAAATCATTTTATTTTCCGTATTGAAAGAATCTCAATAATAATATAAGAGAATTTATTGGACTCCAACCTATTCAATACATTACAGGATGTTAACATTTTTAGTAGGACATTAGCGACAGCCAGTGCTCCACAAACCTCCTAACAATTAGGTAACAGCTCAACAGCTTTCAAGGTAAATTTTTAACTTTCACATTTTTCATTTCTCAATGATTTCCCCTTTTCTTCTCTTTTTCCGTCATTTCACTTAACTAATTAAGACAAATCCTCCATTTTCAGATTTCCCTCACATGTAGGACAGCTCAAACACCGATTGCACTGCACAACATTTTCGACCGTTGCCCATTCAACCAACAACTGACTTTCCCACACTTCAACAACAAAATATACGCAAACCTTTAGTCAACTAGGAAGAACCTAATGATGTTTTTAACTATCTTCATTTGAAGCCGGTGTTGTTTTAACTCTGTCTTAGCACAGCCTCAGTTTATAATCAACAAAAGCTGTTCACTTGCACTGTGCACTCCATTCAAATAGAGAGTGACCAACGGAGTTGACTACCTCATGAATCCTAGGGCGAATTATTTTGGTTGGAGCCAAATTACAAATAGACAAATTGGAATGTTTTACCTCATCAATTTTAACAATTATAAATAAGTGTACAGTAATTATAAATTGTGTTTTATTTTGCCAACATTTGTATATACTACGCAGAACTACCATCGAACTCAATATCATATGGACTTTGATTACTTCCATTTTTATACTGTGCATATGATGGCCTCATTTTAATATTAAGAAACCACTAACGTATTTTACTATGTGTAACTAGTCTATTGTTATTTCGTTTAGGATAAGACTTTGTACGTGTTTTTAATGTATTCTTTCTTACATATTATGTTCATAATTTCCAACCAGACATCTGGTTTAATTTTGAGGTGCTTTGATATGACTGATGATGCCCCACATGGAGGGCGAAACATGTCTCCATTTTAACGATGTTTAAGTAAAAATGTAAACATCCTGTAATGTATTGAATGTAGGTTGGAGTCCAATAAATTCTCTTATATTATTATTGACATAAACTTACTGCTCCGCCTACCCCCTCCCCTCAACCACACCCTCCTCCGCCAATCTCACATCGATACAATACCAGAAGTACAAGTGTCAGTCATTCAACGCTACCATAGCAACTGCATTAACAGTCAAAGAAATAAATGAACCTACACATAACGTTATTTTTCTTCAACTAACCTTTCCATAAATGATTTACATCTTCACAGACGAAAGGGTAAGTGCTTTTATACATTTTCCATGTTTTACCTTTCTTTAAACCCACATTCTCTTCAAAAATACCTTCCTAAGCATTCACTCTCCTCTTGTTACAGACTTCACACCAAAGAGCTCTATCAACGTCGATAAACCTCCGACTTTCGTCCTTCAAATAAGATAAATACATCTATAGACAACCGAATGCTTTTTCCTAGCTCCCACAATTACGTAAGGAAGACTGTTATCTTATCATAACACATTCGACTTTCACTCCTTCAGCCAGTTAAATAGACTATAGGCAGCTGAACAGCCATTTAAGAGATCTGTTGTCTTATCACAACATACGATATTGACATCTGTAACAGTGTATCAGCTTTGCTTTTTCTTATCTTCAAGGAGGCACATTTCTGTTTCATTATAAAGACTGAGCTGTTTACTGCCCTACCCCAACAAGTTTTTCAACGCTCCGGAAAGTATATTCATGTGAACTTATGACATGCAGCTTGATACTGCAATTTTAGCCAAGGACATTCTAATATTTTGTATGTTTAGACTGACACCTATAATGATATCCTCTTTTTTATGGCTTGTAGGAGCAATCAGGATCCTGATTTTTCACCATACAGGTTTGAATTTGAGGCTGATGATGCCCTTAATATGGGCGAAACATGTCCCTTAACATTTTATAATAATATATAATTTCTAAAAAGATCTCTTTGTATTGAATAGGTGGGTATATAAATAAACACTTGTAACATACTTTGTATTTACGTACATTTCAATACGGACCTAACATGAGAATCATAACATGTTCTATATCAATGCGACAATTTAGGTCCCCGGCAAGGATAATGGCATCATCTCTACTAGTCACAGTCAAAGCTTTACTAACTTCCCCAATAATCTCCATTGATGATATATCTGGCTGGAAGTACACAGACAAACACACTGCAGTGTTCTCCTAATACCTTTTTAATGGGCGCACCATCCTGCTGTTTTTACAGACCGTCCGGCTTTAGATATGTGCTAGTTATATAATACATATATGAGCCATTAGATGTCCGAAATTAAAATGTAAATACTGTAAAAACTGTTTATTTAAATTAAAATCTTCATTATGTGAGCATAACTGTGTCAATTACATAGGAGTTGATGTTTAGCTTGACTATCAGGTAGTGCCGCGCGCAAGTGGTGCTTGGATTAGCATGGAATCGCGTGTGAGCACTCCATTCCGCATGACATCACAAACCCTTATAGCACTCCAAAGTAACCAAGTAGTAAGCCTTGGTGTTACATGATTATGAACGAGCAATAGAACACTATAAGTTCAAAATACTCTGTTATGTCTTGTTTATAATAAACACTACAATAGTTCAATTTTGCAGTTAATGTTTATGAATCAATCAATCAATCAATCAATCAATCAATCAATCCTGATCAACATTTAGGGCAGTCGCCCAGGTGGCAGATTCCCTATCCGTTGTTTTCCTAGCCTTTCCTTAAATGATTTCAAAGAAAAACACAGTCTAGCCTAAGTAAGCGTAGGGAATGGACGTGCTGTGTGGAGTGTGTTGGGTGAGTGGAGTAAGAGTGGGGAGCAGATGGGTTGAATAGTGTGTGACAAGAAGATGATCGACGTAGAGCAATATAGGGCCGTTATAGGTAGGTGGCAGGGAAGAATGAAGAAGGAAACAACCAGAAGTAAGGAAAGTAGACTGGAGATGGGATTGAAGGGTGAGATGCAGTTGGTGGCAATGGTGGTCAGTGTGCTGCTGGTTATTGGGGGTGGGGAAGTAAATCCAGGCCCGCAGAGCAGTGGCAATATGAACTGGGAGGACACAGAAGTAATAAGGAAAGTGGTGAAGGAGGTAGTGGAGGAACTCTGTCTGTTTGAACAGTTAAAACAGATGAAACAGGAGCAAGTCAAGGAAAACGAAAAGACAAGGCTGTGGATTCAGGAAAACACGAATGAAGCGAAAGGAAAAATGGAAAATAGCGAGAGAGAGAGAGAGAGAAGTGATATTTTAAGGGAGAAAATAAAAAAAAAATATGGAAGGGGAGGTGATGAATTTGAAGAAAGAAAGAAAGAAAGAAAGAAAGAAAGAGCAGCCCACAGTAAAGAATGCAGGAAGAAAGCCATATTATTTATGGTCTACAAGAAGAGAAGGCAGGAGCTAGAGTGGACATTATGTATAAGGTGGTAGATGTCATAAAAATAAAATAAAAAACTTTAGTGAGGTCGATATAGATGACGTCGAGAAGATATTTAAAGATAAAAATTTCATAATGTTCCGTACTGAAATGTATCACAATTAAATTGATATAATAAATAAGGTAGTCCAACCTATTAAATACAAATAAATATGAAATGTAGAATTACATTCCTATTTAATTAAAAGTGGAAACAGTACCGGTTTCGACCCCAATCCGGGTCATCATCAGCCGAATAAAACGTAAAAAAAAAATGCATAGGTAAGAAAGAAATTAAAGATCAAGTCCACATAAAAACAGTTGAAAAGGCAATGTAAAATAACGGGGATAGACACTCTACAATTCAGAAGAAGTAGAAGGTAAGTCACTTAAAAGAAGCAAGGTGCAATGTTCTGAACAGCAGCATAGCACATACAAAGTTCGGCATAGTCTCATAATGTTTACGAGAAGCGGAGAACAGTTAAATGAGCCAGCTTGCATACACAGTCCATTTGATCTCCTGAATCCAAGAGATCTGCTATATCTTGCTAGAATCCTACAAGTTGAGCTTCAGTGGAATAACCATTCCTGAAACCAAACTGCCTTCTATCGAACCAGGCATTAATTTTGCAAACATGTCTAATATAATCAGAAAGAACGCCTTCCTAAAGCTTACATGCAACGCATGTCAAACTTACTGGCCTGTAATTTTCAGCTTTATGTCTATCACCCATTCCTTTATACACAGGGGCTACTATAGCAACTCTCCATTCATTTGGTATAGCTCCTTCAACCAAACAATAACCAAATAAGTACTTCAGATATGGTACTATATCCCACCCCAATTGTCTTTAGTATATACCCAGAAATCTTATCAATTCCAGCCAATTTTCTCCTTTTCAACTTTTGTATCTTATTGTAAATGTTATTGTAATAATGTTATTTGTTTTACGTCCCACTAACTACTTTTACGGTTTTCGGAGATGCCAAGGTGCCGGAATTTAGTCCCGCAGTTCTTTTACGTGCCAGTAAATCTACAGACACGAGGCTGACGTATTTGAGCACCTTCAAATACCACCGGACTGAGCCAGGATCGAACCTGCCAAGTTGGGGTCAGAAGGCCAGAGCCTCAACCGTCTGAGCCACTCAGCCCGGCAAATGTCATTGTTATCATATGTCAATTTCAATACTTCTTTAGCATTAGTCACCTCCTCTGTATGGACATTATCCTTGTAACCAACAATCTTTACATACTGCTGACTGAATACTTCTGCCTTTTGAAGATCCTCACATACACACTCCCCTTGTTCATTAATTATTCCTGGAATAACCTTCTTGGAACCTGTTTCTGCCTTAAAGTACCTATACATACCCTTTCATTTTTCACTAAAATTTGTATGACCGCCTATTATGCTTGCCATCATGTTTTCCTTAGCTGTCTTCTTTGCCAGATTAAATTTTCTAATATGTTCCTTCAAATTCTCCTTACTTCCACAGCCATTTCTAACTATTTCTTTCCAGTCTGCACTTCCTTCTTAGTCTATTTCTCTATTATAATAAGGTGGGTCTTTACTATTCCTTACCACCTTTAAAGGTACAAACCTGTTTTCACATTCCTCAACAATTGCTTTAAACCCATCCCAGAGTCTGTTTACATTTTTATTCACCATTTTCCACCGATCATAGTTACTTTTTAAAAACTGCCTCATGCCTGCTTTATCAGCCATATGGTACTGCCTAATCATCACGCTGTTGTCACACACACTGAAGCTGCTGGAAAAGATCATTGAAATGAGACTTAGAAAGATAGTGGAACCTTTGCTTGAAGAGAACAACATGGGTTCAGGAAAGGTTGAAGTACTGTGGATCTTATCATTGAAGTAAAAATGCTGACAGAAAAGTACTGGGAATATGGAAGAAATCTTGTGACTGCATTTGTGGACACTGAAAAAGCATATGATAGTGTTCCTCACAACAAGATATGGGAATGTCTGGAAGACCTAAAGGTGCCAAGTACTTAATTGATGAAGTCAAGATGCTAAACCAGAAGTGCTACAGCTGTGTGCAGATAGGCAACGGATGATCAAAATGGTTTGAAACAAAGAGAGGTGTCCAACAAGGAAGTGCCCTGTCACCACTCCTGTTCGTAATAGTAATGGACAAGGTCATAAAATCTATCAAGGAAATGGACAGTGAACCAAACGCCCTGGTATTTGCTGATGATGTGCTTTTATGGCGAGAGACAGAAGCTGAAGTTCAGAAGAAACTTAACGAATGGAACAATACATTCAAAAATTTTGGACTGAAGATGAGCACAACAAAGACAGTGGAAATGACCATCAACAGGGAAGGAACAAGCTCAAATATACAGGGTGAACCGAAATTTGCGTACTTGGGCGTCTCAGCGCGACTCCTCAGATGCCAGCAATAAAAAATGTTTCTCACAGTTCGTCCTGCAAGTATATCGTGCAGAAAAAGGACGTTGAAAAGTGGCAATCTGGCAACACTGTAACCACATGTAGGGTAACTACCTCTGTCAGCACATCTTAGCAGTGCTGTACAGTTGGTGCAGTGGATAGTTTCGGGTTAGCATGCAAGAGGTCGAGGGGTCGATCCTGGGTTGAGGCGTATGTTTTTTAATTTTGTAAATATAGTCCAGGTGGTATGGTATCTGGCATCTTAATCGTCAACGGCGAATAAATTCGTGCCCACGATGTGGAAAGGGTGTCTTTCAAAGCTGACCAATGAAAACGATTGTTCTTCCTTTTCTAGGATCGTAGTATATTAGTGCAAATGGTTTCTGGATGACCCACTGCAATCTCAGGACACAGAAAGCATCAAACTTCTGCTGTCAAGTCAGAAATCTTCTCTGGGACTGCAAAATACCACACTTACTTCGTACCAATCCTCACGTACGGTTTAGAGACATGTACCCTATGAAACAGAGACCTCAGTAGAATCCAAGCAACTGAAATCAGATTCATTAGAACCATGAACCAAACTACCAGAAAGGACAAAATCCAAAATGAAGTGAATAGGAAAGTAGCTGGTATCGAGGTTCTTATTACCAGTGTCGTAAAGAAATGGAGACTTCAGTGGTATGGGCACATAATGAGAATGAACAGGGGAAGACCTGCCAGAAAATATTTTGACCTTAATCTCATAGGAAGAAGACCACAGGGAAGACCAAGAAAATGCTGGATAGAGACTGTAAGATCAGATGTGGAGGAGAGAGGGCACAAATGGGAGGATGTACTGGAACAGAAGATGTATGAAGACACAAGGAGACAGTGAGCGCTTCTACACCACATCCGAGAAACTGGAGTTGGGAAATGATGATGATGATGATGGTGGTACTGCCTAATAGTCCTACTTTTAAGACCTTTCTTTCTATCACATTTATTTTTAACTACGGCAAAAACAGCTTCATGATCACTAATACCATCTATTACTTCGGTTTCTCTATAGAGCTCATCTGGTTTTACCACCACCACCACGTCCAGGATATTTTTCCCTCTAGTTGGTTCCATCACTTTCTGAATCAGCTGTCCTTCCCATATTAGCTTATTTGCCATTTGTTGGTCATGCTTCCTGTCGTTCGCATTTCCTTCCCAATTGACATTTGGTAAATTCAGATCTCCCGCTACAATCACATAATTTTCCATGTCGTTTCCCACATAGCTGATTATCTTATCAAATAATTCTGAATCCGTGTCAGCGCTACTCCTTCCCGGCCTGTACACTCCAATGAGATCAAGTTGCGTATTATCTTTAGAAATAAGCCTTACACCTAGAATTTTGTAGCTTACAAATTCTTCAATCACCAGAATGAATACTCCCCCTCTCACCATTCCTATCCTATCTCTATGATACGCACTCCAGTTCCGTGAGAAAATTTCTGCATCCATTATATCATTTATCAGCCATGATTCAACTCCTATTACATTATCCAGTAAGTATATATCTATTCAATTACTTAATTCTATTCCTTTCTTTACAATACTTCTACAGGTCAACACTAACATTTTTATGTCATCCCAACTTGATTTCCAGATCTCTGTACCCCTATCAGCGCTCACTAGACCACCCTGTTTCCCTGATTGTACCTCCCTATTACCCTTCCAAACAAATTATATAACTTATACGTACCACTGCCGTTTAAGTGAAGGCAATCTGAGCGGATATCCCTATCACCTACCCGCCAATTAGGATCTAGATATTTCACTCCCAGTGTTCCACACACCCACTCCATAGTCTCCAGTCACTAACCCTCCTACACAGTATTCCACTGATAACAATCTCCGCTTCCTTAAACTTCACCCGTGCTGCATTTACCAGATCCCACATATCCCCAACTATGTTGGCCCTTATACCAGCTTGCCTTATGGTGTTAGTACCTACGTAAAACACTACCACCTTCTCCTTCCCCTCCTTATTCTCTTCTACTTTCCTCAACATCTGCCTCAACCTAACTCCTGGATAACACTCTACCCTGGTTCCCTTTCCTCCACACACTTTCCCCACATGTCTAACAATGGAATCCCCCAGGACCAGAGCCTCAACTCTACCCACCTCATTTGATCCCCTCCCCTCCTGGTCAGCCCAATCTTTCCTGATAGCTGCAGAAGCTACTTCCTCCTCCTTTTTTCTCCCTCCCATGACCCTGTTCCACCTGTCTTTTCCTATCCTCTACTCCACATTTCCCTTTCCTACTTTTTCCCTTCTTCCTACTTCCACACATCTCAGCAATAGTTCCCTGTTCCTCATCTTCCCTCTGTTGTTCTACCTGGAGTGACTCGTACCGATTTCTCACAGACACCTGTCCTGAATTCCAATCCTGAATAGAGCCCTTAGCCTACGATCTCCTTCCCCTCAGAACATTAGACCACCTGTCTTCTACAATTCCCCCCTTTCCTTCCTATCCCTCTTTTACACCTACTGTAACCCGTACATTGTCTGAGGGAGGCCTACCTTCCTTCCTGTCTTCTGTGAGAATCATAATTATCTCCCTCGAACTCTCCAACTCCTCTCTCACACCCCTCAATGCCTCGCCACACCCACAGTTCCAACACTTGCACTCCTTAGCCATTCTTTACAGAAAAAAAATGAAAAGAAAAGGAAAAATATAATAACTTGTTATCTGCAAAAAAGAAAATGAATGGAAGGAAATATTATCTAGGATAGGACTCAAAGATCACACGACAATAAGGTAATTAATATACTGCTAGTTGCTTTACGTCGCACCGAAATACAGAGGTCTTATGGCAACGACGGGACAGGAAAGGGCCAGGAGTGGGAAGGAAGCGGCTGTGGCCTTAATTAAGGTACAGCCCCAGCATTTCCCTGGTGTGAAAATGGGAAACCACGGAAAACCATTTTCAGGGCTGCCGACAGTGGGGTTCGAACCTACCATCTCCCGAATACTGGATACTGGCCGCACTTAAGCGACTGCAGCTATCGAGCTCGGTAATTAATATACTACTACACTACAATACTACTTAGTCATACACTATTTTTGTCCTACAACACCCTAACAGGATAAAAACTGCTGTTAATTACTGACTACTGAAAGGAATACACAAGAATTACACAATTCTAAACTGCAGTTAAACCTACCCTAATTACAACAACAGAATTCTAGTAAGAGAGTTTCTACGGATACCTCTACTATACCTCACAAATATTTTACAATAATAAAATAAGCACGCTAATTTCTAATAAGATATTACTTGTATACCATTGTACAGTACACTACAATAATTTTAAACTACGTTCAGATGTATCCTAATTACAATATCGGTACCGTAAGTCACTACTAAACACAAACAGAAATGAAAATTGCAGATTTGAAATTTGTAAGAACTACTGTACTCAAAGATTATCAACAAAGCTAAATGCTTAGACAGATTATTATTAGTACTATGCTCTAATAGATACACGTGAAAGATAAACACGAATCTAGTAGGCAAGATACTGTACTATCTAAATAGTACAATTCTCAACTGAAATGTGGTTATATGATTTTTACTGCTAGTGAATTACTATTATTTTCCCTACTACGCAGGATGGAGAATAAAAGTGTCCTTAAATGCTGAAAAAAATCTATCTGATATTATCGTTAATGCCCTGATGGGAATAAATTGAAATGTTATCGTATTAATTTTTAAAGTAGTACTGTATTTCCCATCCGGCAACTCATTCCCGCCACCCGGCTGACGAAAATTTCAGGGGAGAACACTGTGCTGCTTGGTTCGAACTACTAGAACACTTGTGGATCTGTATTGTACACTACATGGTGAGAACTGTTCTTCAAATAGACAAATAATACCTCCTTTGGGTCTCCATACTGGGTCATTTTTCTGCCATGACAAATGCTGAATAGTGGCTACTAGTCTGCCACACATGAATTAAAAAGGTTTCCACTAAGTTTATTACATCAAATTCCAGTAACAACTCTTCTAATGTGTTTGCCATGCTCTGTAGTCCTTCAATATTCCATAATAGTAGCTGAATCATTGATGTAGGTGTACTTTTATTGTCTTGATCAGAATTGGGGTCTGAACATTGTGCCAGTGTCGTTATAGGGTTGAAAATTATACCGTCTGACCAAAATCCTCACAGGCTAGAATTCTGGGCTGTTTACTTTTTCTAGGTGGTCAAAACTAATACCAACTTGAAATGCCTTCTTTATAGTTTTTGTGTCTAATTGGCCATACATTGTATCATCAGATATATTGTTATCTCAAAGGAATTTAATAATATCCTCTCTCTCCGTGCTCTGGTGAAGTTTGCCTATGTACAACCAGCCTGTTCTATTCGCCACTCTCAGGTTGCTAGTTTCATCAGCCTGTCTCGAACCTACAATTAACTGTCCTTCGAGGACAGTCATGCTTCACAAACTCAGCCCAAGTTTCCTCTTTGGTGTCATCAGATTACGGTTCTTCCTCTTCAACTACTTGATTATTCTGTTCATGACTGCTTGACTCCACTCATGGTGGTTTCAGGGCTAGTCCTTTCTTGAAATGAATTTGAGGATATTGAACTATAACAGAAGTACTGGTTTCTTTAAAACCATTCTTATGTTCTTCATTGTGTCTAGGTACCACTTTATTTATCTCCTCCGCAACAGTTTGCTTAATGCTTTCCTTAAGACTCCTTATTTCCTCCCTCATAGCTTTTAATTCCATCGCATTTCTTAACATAATTAAATCATCTTCCTTATGATACCACTTGCAGCAACTTCCAACACAGCCCACCGCAGCACTGACCTCTATTATCTGTTTTCCACACTCTTTGCATGAAGCGCTGTCTCCTGTATTCTCGATTTTGTCCTTTCCTGGCATCAGGAACACACCCACAAAGACGTCACAAAGCAAAGCAATATGACTGCCCCACCAAAAAGAGTCATGAAGTGCTAGTTTGGTTGATATTTACTTTAATATACAGTTAAACTCGAAGATAAAACTTATCCAGATAGAAATTCACTCTAGCAAATAAACTTTACAGTACCTGGATACACTGGATCACACTTTCACTTAATCTATCACATTAAACGTGGAGTAAAATAGCACTCACCTTGGACACACACTGGAGCACTGATAACCAAATGTCAATTATGCAAACAAGGTTTTAGTTTTTTGTTTGTCTCATGAAGGAACATGGTATATTGGAGTTCTTCATAACACAGTGAACATCTGCATAAGTTTAGTCGTTTGCATCATACCACCTGCACCTACAAGCCATCTTAATTGGACAATAAAACAGCTATCAACATCGAATCAAAGAGAGTTAGCAGTTAACATAATAGTGGGTGGTGCAGTAAAACCCTCCTTTGTAAGTTCCTTTGTGATCTCTAATATTTGACACATTTCAGTCGACACACCATAACCTAGTTCACGTCTTTCATTCACGTATTTATAAAGCCGTTCTTCAATTTTAGGAAACTGTGCACTCTGTCTTTGGAAAGCTCTATGACCACCGTTACTTTTTAATAACATTTCATTCGTCTTCTGCTAATCGCGAATACATGATTCAACAATATCATACATTCCATTGGGAGCATGATTTCCAATAGATTCAGCTTCCGTTACAACTTTAAGTTTCTCACTCACAGTAAAATATGACCACAAATGCTGTTTTGAATTCATCACTTATTACCACTGATGTTTCCTTTTTTTTTTTTTTTTTGCTAGTGGCTTTACGTCGGACCGACACAATAGGTCTTATGGCGACGATGGGATAGGAAAGACCTAGGAATTGGAAGGAAGCGGCCATGGCCTTAATTATGGTACAGCCCCAGCATTTGCCTGGTGTGAAAATGGGAAACCACGGAAATCCATTTTCAGGGCTGCCAACAGTGGGATTCGAACCCACTATCTTGCGGATGCAAGCTCACAGCCGCACAGCCCTAACTGCATGGCCAACTCGCACAGTACTGACATTTCTTCACTCAAAACACAAAGTATTAATCAACTGCCACATCGCGTGCTTCCGGTTACACAGAACTGAGCGATGGAGCAAGGTTTCAGCCATTACCAAGTTGCGTGACAGGAAACCGGTGTTACCACGTTGATGTGTCTTCAGAACAATGTATTATAAGACCACGATACGAAAGGCTAAAATATAACCTGCACCAAATTTGAGCAAAATTTCTGTAAAAAAAAAAGTGCAGGTGGTATTCGGGATTATAAGGTATGTAGGGTCATGACCTTACTCCATTCACCGTCCCTCAATTGTTGTTAATAATAATAATAATATTATTATTTGCTTTATGTCCCACTAACTACTTTTATGGCCTTTCAGATACACTGAGGTGCTTGAATTTAGTCTCTCAGGAGTTCTTTTACATGCCAGTAAATCTACCGACACTAGGATGATGTATTTGAGCACCTTCTAATACCACCGGACTGAGCCAGGATCAGACCTGCCAAGTTGGGGTCAGAAAGCCAGCGCGTCAATTGTCTGAGCCATTCAGCCCGGCAATTGTTGTTGTTGCTATTATTATTATTATTATTATTATTATTATATGCCAGGATTAAATGGAAGAAAATATTTAAAACATGAATTTCTCTTTTGCTCAGCCTTATTTCATAAGCTTACTCACTCTTGTCACGTCTCAAATAGCAATTAACACATACTTAAGAGATTCCATTTAGTATCCATTAACATCCATCCATTAGCGCACAAACTAACAAACATGCAAGAGGTTACACGGAAGAGATCCCTCATCACCTTACTTAGAAAGCTGAAATTGGATAGCCATATTCATTTTTAAGTAAATCTAATTTTTCCTCTCAGCCATACACCTTGACAGTAGATCAAATGTTGGACTTGGTGGTACTGATTGGTGCCCAGCAGAGTGAAAGATAATTATCACCAATTTTTTTCTAACAGAACATTTTAAAGAAAGAAATATTTTTTAAATTGGTGGAAACAACATTAGAATAAATACTGAAGTGGACTCGATGAGGATCGTCAGAAATAGAGACAGTTGAAATCGATGGCAAAAACAGAAGTGGCAAAGGCAAAAGAGGACCACTAAAAGGCTGTCTGTGATCAGACGGACACACCGAAAGGTGCTGAAAAGATGTATCAGCTAGCAAAGTATTGCCATCGCTCTGCACAGGATATAGGGCACACCATGACCATAAAGGATTAAAAACAGAAACTACTGCGAAGAGCAGCCAAGATCTTTAGTCGTTG
This sequence comes from Anabrus simplex, assembly GCF_040414725.1. Taxonomy (NCBI): domain Eukaryota; kingdom Metazoa; phylum Arthropoda; class Insecta; order Orthoptera; family Tettigoniidae; genus Anabrus; species Anabrus simplex. Next base: position 162,446,706 of record NC_090271.1, read on the forward strand.
GAAGAGACATTTTGAGGCTATCTGTAATGAAGAAATTCTGCATCCACCAATACTAATGGCGGAATTTGTGCTTGGACCAGTTGACATCAAGGATCAGAAGCGATGGAAAGCGCAGCGCAGGAAACCAGACCCTGCAATCACGCGGGATCTACACTAGGGAGAAGAAGAAGATTGAAGTGGATTCACCTATTAAAACAAAATTTAGGCAAATTGAAATCTGACATTTCCACACTCTCTGCTAAAAGTGAACTCTGGTCCACATGAATAAAAAGGGAGGAGGAAGGGATCGTCTCTCTTTAGTCCAGGGAATAACTGCTGCTGCTGGTGGTGGTTATTGTTTTTAAAGTACAACTAGGAAACACTAATCAGAAGGAAACAGGAAGAGGTCCCACACTTCGAAGAATGAAGGTATCAGCAAAAGAAAGGGAAGGACCACAAAAGATGTGAAAATGAAATGACTCTCTATGCCTTGGAAAACTAATACCTTCGGGGTCGGAAAAGAAAATGAGTTGACCAAGGGAGGTTGGATAGAAAAGATGAAAGTAAGGAGTGTTACACAAGTGGAAGCAATGCCAGGCTTAGCTAGGGGAATCATGGTCGCCAACCCACAATCAAACGTTGAGAGCTCCAGGACCCGTCTTTAGTCACCCCTTACCGACAGGCAGTGGATACCGTGGATGTTATTCTATCGCCCCCACACAGGGAGAGGGAGTAACAAGGATAGTAGAGCATTTCCTAGCCCTACTGAGTATATAACTCAGCCACCAGTTGTGTCCTCGCTGTAGCACTGTGATTTCATGCACATGCATAGCCATTTTCACTTCCTCAATCTCATACCAAGCAGTTTGCTCTGCAGTTCTGGTCACATAGCTGTCAACATGCATTCAGAAGATAGCGGGTTTGAACACCACTGTCGCCAGCCCTGAGGATGGTTTTCCAAGGTTTCCCATTTTCACACCAGGAAATTGCAACCACGGGCGTTTCTTTCCAATTCCTAGCAGTTTCCTATCCCATCATCTCCATGTGATGTAAAGCAAATTGTATATTAAAAAATAAAAATAAAAAGCACCCACCTCACCTTGTCTTACCATGCTGCTTAAACACAGACCAAAAAGGGTGAATGTAACTGACCGGTGAGCTTCAGCCAGCAGTTAATAGCTTGTAATATATTGAACAGTTTTGCCTCAACACAGACCAAACAGGGCAAATGTAATTGACCAGTGAGCTTCAGCCAGCAGTTAAAACTAGCATGTGATATATTGAACAGTTTTGTGAGTGACTATATATGCAAACCGATGCATTTATAAGTTTATTGTTGAATTAAAGGCATTAGGATGCATATCAGACAGTTGTTAGAAGTGTGTGTTATTGATAGTTTATTGAAAAAAAATCCCTTTTCCTCAAAGAGTGTTCAGAACAATAAAATGATCATGTAAAGAATGGCAGATTTAAATACTTGTCACAAGGAAAAAGAAACAAAGAATATAGTTGTTCAGTGAGTGTTGGTACACGAATACCCACTAGTAAGCTGGACTGAAGAAACTGAGTGAGCAGTTTTGCTGGCTTTTGACTTCTGTTTTTGGCGATAATGGTATGCAGTGTAGAAATGTTTTTCTTTGCAGCAAATAAAAAACTTTGAACGCTCATTTCTGATGCTAAGGTGCATAAATACTTATTTCATATCAACTCAAAGGGAAGAGACTACCATTGCTCTTTTTTTTTCTATAAAGAAAATATTGCTTGAAACAAGGTTACAACTCACATTTTTTGTTATTTAACCACTTTATTAAAAAGAGCCATATGATAGAGTTTGTAGCACACACTGAAGTAGGTTAAGATAGAATATCATATGTAAATTACATATTGTATTTATTTCAGGTAAACGTACACAAAGTACTGAACATGTAGCTTGAAATGGTTGTGTTGTTTCGGTCATCGGTCCATAGACTGGTTTGAAGTGGCTGTCCATGTCACCCTATTGTGTACTAACCTTTTCATTTATATGTAACTAATACATCCTACGTCTACTCTGATATGATTGTCATCCTCATGCTTGGTCTACCTCTACAGTTCTTACCTCTTACACTTCCTTCAAAAAAAAATTTTTTTTTGCTAGTGGCTTTACGTCACACCGACACAGATAGGTCTTATGGCGACGATGGGATAGGAAAGGGCTACGAGTTGGAAGGAAGCGGCCGTGGCCTTAATTAAGGTACAGCCCCAGCATTTGCATGGTGTGAAAATGGGAAACCACGGAAAACCTTAAAAAATTAACTGAACAAGTTCTGGGTCTCTTTTCTTGTTGTCGTATTTTGCCAAATCATTCTTCCCTCACCAATTTGATTCACTATCTCTTCATTCATGATTCAATCTACCTATCTGACTTACAGCATTCTTCTGTAACACCATATTTCAAAGGGTTCTATTCTATTTCTGACCTAGTTATGTCCATGTTTCACGAATGTACAATACCACATTCCAGACAAAAGTCTTCACAAACATCTTTCTAATCTTTGTATCAATGTTTGAAGTGAGTACAATTTTTTTTGTTTTGTTTTTTTTTTTCCTAAGAAAGGCTTTTCCTTGCTTGTACTAGTTGGCATTTTATGGCCTATTTACTTTTGCCTGCCACACCACTCGACAGACTATGGCTATGCTGCAAGAAACCTTTCTAGGACGAGTAATTTCCTGCGGGGCTCAGTTACCCTACCCATCACATTCCCCCGATCTCAAAACACCTGATGCTTACGTGTGGGGAATGTTAAAGAAGCAAATTTTCAATTGACCAGATCCACCCAAAATTGTGCCAGCATTACGTCAGAAGATTGTCTCGTTCTTCAGAACTCTACAACAACCTATGTTCCAGAATATGTTGGAAAATCTGCGGGATCGTTATGAACACTGCCTACAGCGCAATGGAGCACATTTTGAACATTTACACTATCATCTCAATAAGTAAGGTAATGACAATAAGATTAATTTCCAGCACTGTATATTTTGGCACATACTGTATTAAAATTTACATATAATAACAATGACATGTAGCAGTTTTTGTTGACTTTCGAAAAGCACATGAATCAGTTGATAGGAGCACATTGTATAACATCTTTAGAGAAATGGGTACAGATAACAAGATGTTACAGCTAATAAAGGAGACTTTAACAAACACGTACTCAAAGGTTAAGTTTATGGGAGAGATATGTGAACCCTTTGAAATAAAGACAGGCGTAAGGCAAGGAGTTTGCCTATCCCCACTGCTGTTCAATTGTGTCCTGGATAAGGTCATCAAAGAATGGGAAAAAGAACTCTCAGAAAAAGGCATTAAAGACCAAATAAGGCTAGAATACAAGAAAGAGAACATCACTATCAACTGCTTAGCATTCACTGACGATCTTGTACTGTTATCAGAAAATATTGAATCAGCTATAATACAAGTTAACACTTCAAAACAGGTAGCAATGAAAACCGACCTGCAGATATCATTTGAAAAGACACATTTCATGACCAACATTAAAGAAGCCCCAAGATACATAGTAACAACAAACAATGATAAATATAGTTGTTAGGCCTAAATTCAAATACCTTGGTGAGATAATATAACCTAATGGGCTTGATAAAGAAGCAAACTGCGAGAGAGCCAGAAAAATGGAGCTTGCATTCCACCTTACAAAAAACACATACAACAAGAAAGCGATCTCTATTAGGACAAAACTACGCCACTAGCAGGCAGTAATTCAACCAGAGTGCTTGTATGCTTCAGAATGCCTGGGATTAACAACCAGGAAAGACCCTGAAGAAATCGAGAAGAAGGAAAGAAAGATTTTAAGAAAAATCCTCGGTCCAAAGAAATGTACTGACACATATCGAATATGCAGTAACAAAGAAATATATAAAACATACAGTAGGATTTCAGATGCCATTCGAAAGCGGAGAGTTAAATTTTTTTGACATATTTCAAGAATGCCTGATGACAAACTTGCTAAGAAAATCTTTAACCACTTCAACAAGCCCAATAGGAAAGGCAGCTATTTTAAAAAATGGTTTGTTAACACGAAGAAGAATTTGCAAGAAATGAACATCACACATCAAGACATCCACAATAGAACCACCTTCAGAAAAAAGTTACACGCATTAAAAGGTTTCCTAGAACCAGAAACAGCGACCAAGAAGAAACAATGGACGGCTGAAAGGAAAAAAGCAGCAAGCAGGAGGATGAAGGAGTATTGGCGTCAAAGAAAACTTAAACCATGGGGAGTTATTTATGTAGTCCACAGCTGGCCAAAATCGATAAAAGAAGAAGACATTTACATTAAGATACAAAACTTGAAAACTCGGAAATCAGCTGGAACTGATAAGATTTCTGGGGATATATTAAAGACAATGGGGTGGGATATAGTACCATATCTGAAGTATTTATTTGATTATTGTTTGCATGAAGGAGCTATGTCAAATGAATGGAGAGTTGTTATAGTAGCCCCTGTGTATAAAGGAAAGGGTGATAGACATAAAGCTGAAAATTACAGGCCAGTAAGTTTGACATGCGTTGCATGTAAGCTTTGGGAAGGCACTCTTTCTGATTATATTAGACATGTTTGCAACAACATCATTTCCTCATTACGGACTCTGTCCCACCGTGTTCTTTAGCATGATCGGCAAAACACGGAGGGACAGAGTCCGTAATGAGGAAATCCGCAAGCAGGCTCAAGTTGTAAGACTGCAGGACAAAATAACAGTGCAGCGACTGAGATGGTATGGACATATGCGACGCATGGGTGATAACAGATTACCAAAAAAAATGAACGATCTAAAACTTGAAGACAAGAGACCAAGAGGGCGACCACGACTCAGGTACAAGGACATGGTGAAGATTGACATTCAACAGAGAGGACAGAGAGGAAAGCATTGAAGAAGGAGAGAAGTTCAGGGCCGCAACTGGTGGAGAAGCCACGTTTGCCGACCCATCACATAAGATGGAACGACGTGGGATATGTATGTATGTATGTTTGCAAAATTAATAACTGGTTCGATAGAAGGCAGTTTGGGTTTAGGAAAGGTTATTCCACTGAAGCTCAACTTGGAGGATTCCAGCAAGATATAGCAGATCTCTTGGATTCACGAGGTCAAATGGACTATTGCAATTCACCTGTCTAAAGCATTTGATAGGGTGGGTCATAGGAGACTACTGGCAAAAATGAGTGCAACTGGACTACATGAAAGAGTGACTGAGTGGGTGGCTAGATTTCTAGAAAAACAGATCTCAGAGAATTAGTGTAGGCAAAGCTTTATCTGACCCTGTCATAATTAAGAGGGGAATTCCTCCAGGCAGTGTTATTGGACCTTTATGTTTTCTTGTATGTATAAATGATAAGAGTAAAGAAGTGGAATCAGAGATAAGGCTTTTTGTGGATGATGTTATTCTGTATAGAGTAATAAATAAGTTACAAGATTGTGAGCAACTGCAACATGACCTCAATAATGCTGTGAGATGGACAGTAGGCAATGGCATGATGATAAACAGGGTTAAAAGTCAGGTTGTGAGTTTCAGAAATAGGAAAAATCCTCTCAGTTTTAATTACTGTGTTGATGGGGTGATAGTTCCTTTTGGGGATCATTGTAAGTATATAGGTGTTAATGTAAGGAAACACCTTCATTACCGGGCGAGTTGGCCGTGCGCGTAGAGGCGCGCGGCTGTGAGCTTGCATCCGGGAGACAGTAGGTTCGAATCCCACTATCGGCAGCCCTGAAAATTGTTTTCCGTGGTTTCCCATTTTCACACCAGGCAAATGCTGGGGCTGTACCTTAATTAAGGCCACGGCCGCTTCCTTCCAACTCCTAGGCCTTTCCTATCCCATCGTCGCCATAAGACCCATCTGTGTCGGTGCGACGTAAAGCCCCTAGCAGTTCACACCTTCATTGTGGTAATCACATAAATACGATTGTAAATAAAGGGTACAGATCTTCTGCACATGGTTATGAGGGTGTTTAGGGGTTGTAGTAAGGATGTACAGGAGAGGGCATATAAGTCTCTGGTAATACCTCAACTAGAGTATGGTTCTAGTGCATGAGACCCTCACCAGGATTACTTGATTCAGGAACTGGAAAAAATCCAAAGAAAAGCCGCTCGATTTGTTCTGGGCGATTTATGACAAAAGAGTATTGTTAAAAAAAGTTGCAAGGTTTAGGCTGGATAGACTTGGGAGAAAAAGGACGAGCTGCTCGACTAAGTAGTATGTTACATGTTACAAATGTCATGTTATGGACTGTATTGAAATGTACTTATAGTCAAAGAATAATACTAGATTATAAATTCCACCTATTCAATACATAAAGAGTTTTTTATTTAAATTTAAGAAATAGATCTTAACATATTAGATACAGGGACATGTTTCGCCCATAATGAGGGCATCATCAGACTAAAAACCTCATACCTGAAAGAATGAAAAAAATCAGGATCCTGATTGTTCTTATTCATAGTTTTTAACGAAGGTCTAAAATATAAATAAGAGGATACTGTTGCAGGTACAAATGTCTAAAAAAAAAAAAGGCTAGCAAGTGGATGACAGTAGTTATAAGTACTCTTATGACAAAGTCTTATAATACATTCTTATTATAGATTTTTACAAATGTCTTGTTTTTAAATGTGGTAAGAAGTAGTGAGTTAAAAGCTCAAAATAAATACGTAAATTAATGCGTTGAAATGAAATCTGGTAAATATGGTGCATTATTCTGGAGATGGCGTAAGGAGCTTATAATAGCTTAACATTTAAGAAAGTCACTCTTAGTTGTGGTTAAATTAAAATCCAAAGTTGTTTGTCTGTTGAAGTTGTTAATCTTATGTGAAAAGATAAGACAGCAAACTTCTTAAGGCACTTATCAGCGAGGACAAGTACTCATAGAAATGGTTGTAGCTTCTTATATTAAAAGTCGAAAGGAAAATGTGCGAGGTTGAGTAGAGTGTGGTGTTGTCTGTGAAACAAGAGGAGAGTGAAATGTCAAGGAATAAACTTAAAGGAGAAGGAGAGAATGAGGGAAAAACGATGTGTATGAAATTACTTACCCCTTCGATAGTTGTGATGTTAATTTGGTTTAAGATGAGGTGAGTTGAAGAAAATATTTCATTTATCTTTTCGCAAATTTTACTTTTGAATAAGTGAAATTTATAATCTAGTATTATTCTTTGACTTTAAGTGGTATGTTCTGAGCTGTCAGCGGAGAGATGGCATGGAATGATATTAGTAGACGAATAAGTTTGAGTCGTGTCTTTAACAGTAGGAAAGATCACAATATGAAGATAAAGTTTGAATTCAAGAGGACAAATTGGGGCAAATATTCATTTATAGGAAGGGGAGTAAGGTATTGGAATAACTTACCAAGGAAGATGATCAATAAATTTCCAATTTCTTTGAAATCATTCAAGAAAAGGCTAGAAAACAACAGATAGGGAATCTGCTACCTGGGCGGCTGCCCTAAATGCAGATCAGCATTGATTGATTGAAGCCAAAGTACCAGGTGATTTGTCTTAGACGAATCCAACAATATTCACTTTAGCTGTATGTACTGAAGGCTGAAATCTGGAACTCATCTTAATGATGTCCTCCTTTGTCTCTACTCCAGCATTTATTGCAGTAAACAGCAGTTTGAGAGAAGAAAGCAAGTAAAATATTAGGAACTGATTAAATCTGAGTCATTCAGCAGTTAATGCTCACACAATTCCACAATTAAAATGCTCATTCTTGATTTTACAATCAATTCACATTTTCAAGTTCTTGTTTGCTAATCTATTACTGCGAAAGCCATGTGGTATAGGGGTAGCAAGCCTGCCGACCTCTTACTTGGAGGCTTTGGGTTCAATTTCTGCCAGTCCAGGGATTTTAACTGTGCAATGAAACCAGAACAAGATTTAGCCTTGAGAGACTGAAGTGATAGCTGAAATGAAAGGCAGCAGACCTGGTCAAGACTGCCAAACAATTTGGTTAACTATGTCATCACAATGACCAGTGTCTGCAGGCCACCTGGATAGGCAGAGGTCACCTTGCCAGGCCAAGGACCTACTGCAACACAGGTTAGTTTCTGTTCTTTGTCACTGACCACCTGATCTGTTCTGAAAGCTGACAGAAGATGTGAAAATTAAACAATAATTCTTGTCCCCATGTTAGACCAGAGAGAATATACTATTACTACTACTACTACTGCATATTTATTTTCCTTCAAATGCCAGCAGATGGTTAACCACTGCCATGTCTTTGTTTAGGAATACTGTCAAACAATATAAGTAATAGAAAATAAGGTGAAATTCTTTACGTTTCGTAGAGAACTTTGCACTGCGTCATCAGAAGAAAATCTTGACAGTCCATATATGTATGTATGTCATGTGAAAGTGATAGGACATACTTTTGTGAAACTTTGCATATATTTTAGAATTCAAAAGGTGGATTCTAAAACTGCTGGGTCAGTTTTTGGCAGCTTTTAGTTGTGCTTCTCAGCGTGTCCCTCTATACACAATACTCAACTCTAACAAGAGAGTATACTTCCAATCAGTCTTGGTTATATAATTTTAAATGTTAAAACTGCCAATCTTTTCCAAATCCATCAATTGTCATCATAATCCAAACCTACATGCATGTAGCTATGAATAAAGATGCCTTAGCAGTGTTTGGCAAGCTTTTTTCAGTCCTACATTACAGCCAAAATGTTTTATGAACAAGCACTAATGGATTATTTTATTTGTAAGTGAAAGTACAAAATTTGTTAAAACTGACATGCACAAACTTTTAGTACTTAGTAATAAACGTAGGAATGCTTTATTCAGTTAGTGCCCAACAAACTGGATCCAATGTCTGGGTAGCCAGGCTCTACCTCTCACAAACCAGGACAAAGGGTGAATAATAAGAGGAGTAACACCTCTCTAAACAACCTTGAGCTGGCTGACCTGGCTAGTAGTACCTTTCAAGGGCACCTCTGCAGGTTTAAAGAAGATGGTCAACAGTTTGGATGGCAGAAAAAGACTTACTACCCCAATGGCACACAAAGTGGAAGAACTACTTTCATTTGGCAGTACTTATACTTCAGTAACTCACCTGAAAAAATTTAAAAAAATAAAAAAAGGTGTCTGTATTCTACAGGAGCGGCCTTATTCAACGCCCGGCAGTAGGAATAAAATGCACCTGCTGCCTTGTAGATGAAGTAAGGGATTATAAAGGCTAACGGAGTTCACCTCGAAAGAAACCCTCTTGACTAGAGTGCCCAGGTAAGAAAAATAAATTTGCTTTCGTGAGGAAACAGAGCCTCGGACAGCTCTTCTCATAAGTTTGGAACAAGACGAATCTTTGGAGCCTAAGGCTGTCCAGGGATTGATAGAAGAAATAACACTCAGATTAGATAAAATAAAAGAAGTGTTCCAAAACTGCAGATTGGAACACTAAATCTAAAAACACTAGCTGGAAGATATAACAGATGTGATGGAAAGAGAGAGGTAGGAGAGAAGTAAGAAGAGTTTTAAAATTTTACTGGATTTGAAATGAGGAGGAATGTTTCTTTTTCTTTTGTTTGCTATTTGCTTTTCGTTGCACCGACACAGATAGGTCTTATGGTGACGATGGGATAGGAAAGGCCTAGGAATGGGAAGGAAGCGGCCGTGGCCTTAATTAAGGTACAGCCCCAGCATTTGCCTGGTGTGAAAATGGGAAACCACGGAAAACCATTTTGAGGGCTGGCGACAGTGGGATTTGAACCCACTATCTCCCGGATGCAAGCTCACAGCTGCGTGCCCCTAACCGCACGGCCAACTTGCCCGGTAAGGAGTAATGGAGAGGGAATATTGAAGAGAGAGGTTTTAAAGGAGGAAATAAAAGGAATAAGTGATGGAACAGCAAAAGTTAAAATACCACTAAAGGAGACAGTGCAAGTGTATGCTCCACAAGCAGGCAACCAATGACAAGAAAACGCAAACTTTGAAGAAGCAGCTGGGAGGAAAGAACATAACAATGATGGGGGATTGGAATAGGCATGTTGGCAAAGAAACGCAACAATATGAAAAAGTGCTTGGAACAGAGGTTTGATTTTTGCAAAAGGAATAGGCTGTTGGTTGTAAAGTCTTCATTTGAAGAGAAAGAGAGACACAAAATAACATGGAAAGACAGTGAAATGAAAATGGGCATTATGGACATCAAGAAAATGTCATCAGAGGCCTTGGACAGTTACCATCAACTGCTGGTAATGAGCCTCACAAAAAACTAAGGACAAAAAGAGGACAGAAAATCAAGAGAGATGAGTAAAAGTATGAAAGCTGAAAAGAGGAGAAAACTAGGGAAGAGAATCTGAAAACAGTAAACAAGATGAACCAAAAACATGACAAGAAGAATAAATAATTTTTTTTGCTATTGGCTTTACGTCGCATCGACACAGATAGGTCTTATGGCGACGATGGGACAGGAAAGGGCTAGGACTGGGAAGGAAGTGGCCGTGGCCTTAATTAAGGCACAGCACCAGCATTTGCCTGGTGTGAAAATGGGAAACCATGGAAAACCATCTTCAGGGCTGCCGATAGTGGGATTCGAACCCACTACCTCCCAAATACTGGATACTGCCCGCACTTAACCGACTGCAACTATCAAGCTCGGTAATAAAGAATATTCAGAAACATACTAAGAGAAGAAGCAGAAGTACGTAGTATAGTACAAGAAGATCGAAGACTGTAGAAGATTTGGAACGCCCTGGAAAAAAAAAAAAAAAAGGAGTTCAGGAACGGACAGTTAAAGGAGGTGTATATCAAGGGAGTTGTTTTTAATTACAAGTGGCTTTACGTAGCACCAACATAGATAGGTCTTATGGTGACAATGGGATAGGAACGGGCTAGGAGTGGGAAGGAAGCAGCCATGGCTTTAATTAAGGTACAGCCCCAGCAATTGTCTGGTGTGAAAATGAGAATCGCGGAAAACGGTCTTCAGGGCTGCGACAGCAGAGTTCAAATTCACTATCTCCCAAATGCAAACTCACAGTTGTGCACCCCTAACTGCATGACCAACTTGCTCATTTCTAGGGAATGAGAGTTGTGTGAAAGTCAGAGGAGAGAGAATAGATTGGCTTGAAAGGAATAATGGTTTGAAACAAAGAAGAGCACTCTCACCATTACTTTTCAATGTATGAGAGCGGATCAAATATAAGTGGGAATTAATTTTTAAAATTTATTGCATAAACAAAAAAAGAAATTCACATATAGCGATCACTTTTTTACATAGTGTCTCCATTGGTTTGGTGAGTTTTTGATGCCATCCCTGATAGAAAGAAGAGGGAGATGGGCAGAGCCAGTTGCGCACAATCTCTTTTACACTTGCATCATCATCGAACCGCTGTCCTCCTAGGTCTTATTCAAGTGGTCCAAACAAAAGGTAGTCGCAGGGCGATAAATCTGGACTGTATGGAGCATGTTCCACAGATGTCCAGTGAATTTCCTCCAGTTTTTCCCGCATTACAGTGGCAATATGCAGCCTTACATTGTCATGGAGAAGAATGACGTTTCGGATAGGTCTCCAGAGTCAATTGTTGCGATACGCAGCTTTTACTTCATCCAAAAGGCGACAGTAATAGGCTGCATTAATTTTCCTTTGTTTGTGAAGAAAACCCCCGCAGAGTCCCAGAAAACAGTTGCAAGCCCCTTTCCAGCAGATGGGCGTGTTTTGGCCTTGACTGGATCTGCTTAGTCTCTTTGCTGCCACTCCGCTTGCTTGCTTTGACTCTGGGGTGTAATGATGCAACCAAGTTTCATCGCAACTCACAATACAATGCAAGAAATCCTCTCCCTCCTTGTAGCGACGCAATGAAAACTGCCTTAGATGGTGTGCACACGTGAATATAATGAAGCAGAGGAAGATACCCAGAAGGATGCACGAGAAGGGAGTGGAGACTAAGAGGAAGACAAAAGAATAGATGGCTGAAAGGAACACAGGAGTGAATGAAGAAAATAGGGGAGGGCTGGACCAAAGTGAGCCTTGATCTTGAGAGATCTTGAGAGATCTTGAGAAGACAGACGGAGAAGCTTATGTTTTATACAGACCTATCCTGTGGTTGGAAGCTATGCAAGATTATTATGATTTTAATTAACCAGTACTGTGAAATATTCTAAAATATTTTCCAAATCCTACAGTGCAATTTTGAAAAAACACAGACCTATAAATTGGAGGATATAAGTATAAATTGCATCAAAATTTTAAATAGCATCTAAGTTATTGTGAATATAGTAAAACAAATAATTTTTAGTACAAGTTCCAAAATCAATACAGTATTTCAGTGTTTTTTGCTTCACTGAATAAAGTAGAATTTTGATTTATAGTTGAGTTTGGAATCAACCTCTTCAATTGTGTTAACTGCGGCCAGTATCCAGTATTCGGGAGATTGTGGTGAAAGAAGAATTTGTAAGCTACGAAAAAGTTAAAGATGAGACACATGAAATTCTAGGTGTAAGGCTCATTTCTAAAGATAATAGGCAACTTGATATATTTGGAGTGTACAGATCGGGAAACGGTAGCACTGATGCGGATTCGGAATTATTTGATAGGATAGTCAGCTATGTGGGAAACGACATGGAAAGAAATCTGATTGTAGCGGAAGATCTGAATTTGCCAGATGTCAATTGGGAAGGAAATGCGAACGACAAGAAGCATAACCAACAAATGGCAAATAAGTTAATATGGGAAGGACAGCTGATTCAGAAAGTGATGGAACCAACCAGAGGGAAAAATATTTTGGATGTGGTGCTGATAAAACCAGATGAGCTCTATAGGGAAACTGAAGTAATAGATGGTATTAGTGATCATGAAGCTGTTTTTGTGGTAGTTAAAAATAAATGTGATAGAAAGGAAGGTCTTAAAAGTAGGACTGTTAGGCAGTACCATATGGCTCATAAAGCAGGTATGAGGCAGTTTCTAAAAAGTAACTATGATCGGTGGAAAACGGTAAATAAAAATGTAAACAGACTCTGGGATGGGTTTAAAGAAATTGTTGAGGAATACGAAAACAGGTTTGTACCTTTAAGGGTGGTAAGGAATGGTAAAGACCCACCTTATTATAATAGAGAAATAAAGAGACTAAGAAGGAGGTGCAGACTGAAAAGAAATAGAGTTAGAAATGGCTGTGGAAGTAAGGAGAAACTGAAGGAACTTACTAGAAAATTGAATCTAGCAAAGAAGGCAGCTAAGGATAACATGATGGCAAACATAATTGGCAGTCATACAAATTTTAGTGAAAAATGGAAGGGTATCTATAGGTATTTTAAGGCAGAAACAGGTTCCAAGAAGGACATTCCAGGAATAATTAATGAACAAGGGGAGTGTGTATGTGAGGATCTTCAAATGGCAGAAGTATTCAGTCAGCAGTATGTAAAGATTGTTGGTTACAAGGATAATGTCGAGATAGAGGAAGAGACTAAGGCCAAAGAAGTAATAAAATTTACGTGTGATAACAATGACATTTACAATAAGATACAAAAGTTGAAAACTAGAAAAGCGCCTGGAATTGATCAGATTTCTGGGGATATACTAAAGACAATGGGTTGGGATAAAGTACCATATCTGAACTACTTATTTGATTATTGTTTGGCCGAAGGAGCTATACCAGATGAATGGAGAGTTGCTATAGTAGCCCTTGTGTATAAAGGAAAGGGTGATAGACATAAAGCTGAAAATTACAGGCCAGTAAGTTTGACATGCATTGTATGTAAGCTTTGGGAAGGCATTCTTTCTGATTATATTAGATATGTTTGTGAAATTAATAACTGGTTCGATAGAAGGCAATTCGGTTTTAGGAAAGGTTATTCCACTGAAGCTCAACTTGTAGGATTCCAGCAAGATATAGCAGATATCTTGGATTCTGGAGGCCAAATGGACTGTATCGCGATTGACATGTCTAAAGCATTTGATAGGGTGGATCATGGGAGACTACTGGCAAAAATGAGTGCAATTGGACTAGACAAAAGAGTGACTGAATGGGTTGCTATATTTCTAGAAAATAGATCTCAGATAGTTAGAGTAGGTGAAGCTTTGTCTGACCCTGTAATAGCTGAGAGGGGAGTTCCTCAGGGCAGTGTTATCGGACCTTTATGTTTTCTTATATATATAAATGATATGAGTAAAGGAGTGGAATCGGAGGTAAGGCTTTTTGTGGATGATGTTATTCTCTATAGAGTGATAAATAAGTTACAAGATTGTGAGCAACTGCAACGTGACCTCGAAAATATTGTGAGATGGACAGCAGGCAATGGTATGTTGATAAACGGGGCTAAAAGTCAGGTTGTGAGTTTCACAAATAGGAAAAGTCCTCTCAGTTTTAATTACTGCGTTGATGGGGTGAAAGTTCCTTTTGGGGATCATTGTAAGTATCTAGGTGTTAATATAAGGAAAGATCTCCACTGGGGTAATCACATAAATGGGATTGTAAATAAAGGGTACCGATCTCTGCACATGGTTATGTGGGTGTTTAGGGGTTGTAGTAAGGATGTAAAGGAGAGGGCATATAAGTCTCTGGTAAGACCCCAACTAGAGCATGTTTCCAGTGTATGGGACCCTCACCAGGATTACCTGATTCAAGAACTGCAAAAAATCCAAAGAAAAGCAGCTCGATTTGTTCTGGGTGATTTCCGACAAAAGAGTAGCGTTACAAAAATGCAATGTTTGGGTTGGGAAGAATTGAGAGAAAGAAGAAGAGCTGCTCGACTAAGTGGTATGTTACATGTCATAAACCTCATTTTAGGTCCGTATTGAAAAATTTTTAACAGTTCAACAATAATAAAGGTGTTTCAATTTATTCCACCTATTCAATACTTATATTTTCACTTATAGTTGTTACATAATTAAATTCTTAGTTACATGGGACATGTTTCACCCTCAATTAAGGCATCTTCAGCCTAAATACAATAATCAAAAATACAACTAAATTAAAAGTGGAAGTTAAATACAATCATCAAAAATACAACTAAAATAAAAAGTGGAAGTTAAAAGTTTAGTCTGTTATTAAAATTCGGAACAATAAAAATGTGAAAAATGATAAAATAAAAAGATGCTAATGGAAAACTGTCTTATGATTAAACTATAATCTTGTCGGAGACTAAAACTTCTATTAAAATTCTAATTAAAAGAGTTCATATAAAATATTGGAAAATCAAAGTGGTAGTAATAAAAAGCCAACGACATGAGGGCGTGTACACAAGCATAAACTTGATTGTCATGAATACAATCTTTTCAAGGCCGCTGATGAAATTCGTAGCAAGTAAGGCAGAAGCGTCTATTGAAAAATTGTAAGAGGCCGTTAGCACCGGTAGGTAATAAAATGGCTGAATCCTTGCCAGAAAATGTCAACAGATGCAGAAATAAGTTTTCTGTAAGAGAAGGAAAAGAAGAAATAAGAAATTGAACGTTAGGAGAGAATTCAGTCTTACATAATTTTGAAACAGATGAGGACTTACATGTAAGTGGAAGTTGTTATTTGTTAACTACTGTTGAGTTGGTTGCTGCCCGTCTGTTGGCTCTGAGTCTGGTGTTATAACTGTGCTGCAGAGGCGGTAGTGAACTCGGAGGGGAAGGAATAGGGGAGTGCGGAAGGGAGGAGAGGATGGGTGGAGTCAAATGTGACGAGGCTGACAAAGGGGCGGAGTCAACTGCATTGCTGGAAGTAGGCCTAATATCTGTAGGTATGGGAGGAGTATTAGGGTTTGAAGAATTAAATATATTAGGTATCCTAAATTTATTCGAACTAACTGACTTTAATAATTCCGGCATTAATTCATGTAGCATACTTTTACTGTCCGTGCGTGGTTTCATTGAGATTCTTTTGCTTATTGTACGTCTGATCTAAATAGATGTATAAACTTTCTAATTCGTTCAGCATTCTTCCTTTTTGTATGTTTCTAATTATCGCTAAGTCTTTCTCTATGGATTCAAATCTGTGACCAGTCTCCCTCATATGCAAACTCATCGCCGAGTATTTTTTATGTTTTTCCGCGTTAACATGTTCCATGTATCTTGTCATAAAATTTCTCCCAGTCTGTCCAACATATGAAAAATTACACTGAGTACATTTAAGTCTGTATACTCCCGATCCTAAATAACGATTCTTATCATAATTAACTTTTTTATGATTAAAGAATATGGACTGGTTAGTATTAGTAGTTCTAAAAGCTATATTAAAATTATGTTTCTTGAATACGCTAGTAATCTGGTGTATAGCTGGATTATTAAAAGTGAATGTAGCATACTCAGTTTTTTTGGTCTTTTCTGGTATCAGATTCGTAGATAATTTGTTCTTAATTTTACTGATTAATTTGTTGATCATTTCTATTTTGAAACCATTTTGTTTAGCGAGGTATCTAATATAATTTAATTCTTTCTTCAAATTCTTGGGAGATAGAGGGATTCTAAGTGCTCTATAAATTAGACTGTGAAAAGATGCTTGTTTATGTGAACTCGGGTGTAAAGAGGAATTGTTTATAGTTGTAGATGATTGTGTCGGTTTTCTAAATATTTGGAAATCAAAAGTGTTAACCTTACGCGTAACTGTTATATCTAGAAAATTCAATGAGTTATCGACTTCGTCCTCTCTCGTGAATTTCAAATTAGGTTCGATTTCATTTAATTTATTTAAGATTTCTTGACTATTAGTGACATCTTTACCATATGGTTGAGATATGTAGATGATACATTTGTAATCATAAACAAAGATGTCACTAATAGTCAAGAAATCTTAAATAAATTAAATGAAATCGAACCTAATTTGAAATTCACGAGAGAGGACGAAGTCGATAACTCATTGAATTTTCTAGATATAACAGTTACGCGTAAGGTTAACACTTTTGATTTCCAAATATTTAGAAAACCGACACAATCATCTACAACTATAAACAATTCCTCTTTACACCCGAGTTCACATAAACAAGCATCTTTTCACAGTCTAATTTATAGAGCACTTAGAATCCCTCTATCTCCCAAGAATTTGAAGAAAGAATTAAATTATATTAGATACCTCACTAAACAAAATGGTTTCAAAATAGAAATGATCAACAAATTAATCAATAAAATTAAGAACAAATTATCTACGAATCTGATACCAGAAAAGACCAAAAAAACTGAGTATGCTACATTCACTTTTAATAATCCAGCTATACACCAGATTACTAGCGTATTCAAGAAACATAATTTTAATATAGCTTTTAGAACTACTAATACTAACCAGTCCATATTCTTTAATCATAAAAAAGTTAATTATGATAAGAATCGTTATTTAGGATCGGGAGTATACAGACTTAAATGTACTCAGTGTAATTTTTCATATGTTGGACAGACTGGGAGAAATTTTATGACAAGATACATGGAACATGTTAACGCGGAAAAACATAGGAAATACTCGGCGATGAGTTTGCATATGAGGGAGACTGGTCACAGATTTGAATCCATAGAGAAAGACTTAGCGATAATTAGAAACATACAAAAAGGAAGAATGCTGAACGAATTAGAAAGTTTATACATCTATTTAGATCAGACGTACAATAAGCAAAAGAATCTCAATGAAACCACGCACGGACAGTAAAAGTATGCTACATGAATTAATGCCGGAATTATTAAAGTCAGTTAGTTCGAATAAATTTAGGATACCTAATATATTTAATTCTTCAAACCCTAATACTCCTCCCATACCTACAGATATTAGGCCTACTTCCAGCAATGCAGTTGACTCCGCCCCTTTGTCAGCCTCGTCACATTTGACTCCACCCATCCTCTCCTCCCTTCCGCACTCCCCTATTCCTTCCCCTCCGAGTTCACTACCGCCTCTGCAGCACAGTTATAACACCAGACTCAGAGCCAACAGACGGGCAGCAACCAACTCAACAGTAGTTAACAAATAACAACTTCCACTTACATGTAAGTCCTCATCTGTTTCAAAATTATGTAAGACTGAATTCTCTCCTAACGTTCAATTTCTTATTTCTTCTTTTCCTTCTCTTACAGAAAACTTATTTCTGCATCTGTTGACATTTTCTGGCAAGGATTCAGCCATTTTATTACCTACCGGTGCTAACGGCCTCTTACAATTTTTCAATAGACGCTTCTGCCTTACTTGCTACGAATTTCATCAGCGGCCTTGAAAAGATTGTATTCATGACAATCAAGTTTATGCTTGTGTACACGCCCTCATGTCGTTGGCTTTTTATTACTACCACTTTGATTTTCCAATATTTTATATGAACTCTTTTAATTAGAATTTTAATAGAAGTTTTAGTCTCCGACAAGATTATAGTTTAATCATAAGACAGTTTTCCATTAGCATCTTTTTATTTTATCATTTTTCACATTTTTATTGTTCCGAATTTTAATAACAGACTAAACTTTTAACTTCCACTTTTTATTTTAGTTGTATTTTTGATAATTGTATTTAACTTCCACTTTTAATTTAGTTGTATTTTTGATTATTGTATTTAGGCTGAAGATGCCCTTAATTGAGGGCGAAACATGTCCCATGTAACTAAGAATTTAATTATGTAACAACTATAAGTGAAAATATAAGTATTGAATAGGTGGAATAAATTGAAACACCTTTATTATTGTTGAACTGTTAAGTGGTATGTTCCGAGCTGTCAGCGAAGAGATGGCGTGGAATGACATTAGTAGACGAATAGGTTTGAATGGCGTCTATAAAAGTAGGAAAGATCACAATATGAAGATAAAGTTGGAATTCAAGAGGACAAACTTGAGCAAATATTCATTTATAGGAAGGGGAGTTAGGGATTGGAATAACTTACCAAGGGAGATGTTCAATAAATTTCCAATTTCTTTGAAATCATTTCGGAAAAGGCTAGGAAAGCAACAGATAGGGAATCTGCCACCTGGGCGACTGCCCTAAATGCAGATCAGTATTGATCGATTGATAGTAGGTTAGAATCCCACTGTCGGCAGCCCTGAAAATGGTTTTCCGTGATTTCCCATTTTCACACCAGGCGAATGCTGGGGCTGTACCTTAATTAAGGCCACGGCCGCTTCCTTCCCACTCCTAGCCCTTCTCTGTCCCATCGTCGCCATAAGACCTATCTGTGTCAGTGTGACGTAAAGCCACTAGGAAAAAAAAAAAAAATTGTGTTAACTTACATTCTGGATTAATTGACATTATGATATTCATGGAGACAGGAAACTAAGAGGGGAGGGGGAAATGGTTCCTTGCTGATAGCATAGCTCTATTTTAAAATGTTTCAAACAAGACTATAAATTTAATTTTGAACATTTTATGTCATGACATCTTTCTTGAGAGACAACACTGACTGATATAACAGTAAATAAACTAGGAAGTGGTACTGCTGTTGGGTTTAAACCAGTAATCCTGGCATAGGGAAGCCAACACTACCACACATCTTCTGAGGAAGCCTTTGGAACAAACATTACATGATTGATTACGGTCTGCTGATACTCACCTGCGCTAGATGGCGTTACAGCAGCAATTATACAAAAACTAACCTGTTAACAATGGATACAGCAGCTAGCGAGAAAATATTATTCTTCAACGTAGACAAGTTTTGCTGTTTAACTACCTGGAAAATTTTAATTTAATTTACAGGTTTCAATTCCTTTCTTTGTCCTGAATTTTAACGACTGGAAGTATATGAGAGCATGTAGTGTGCACTATGTCTTCTGCTGTGGACTAGAATAAATTTGTTACTTTCATTGACCTGTCTCAGTCTCATATTTGGCTTTGACAATTTGAAAGTGACCGAGGTATGAGCGATGCTAGTAATACCATTTCTTATGCAGCCAGTCCCTCTTATTAATGATGTGAAAATATTGCACATAGGGTTGGTTGGTGCACGCAGTCAGTCCCTGTTATGAATGGTGTGAAAATATCGCTCACAGGGTCGGTTGGTGCATGCATTTCAGTGGGCTTGGCAGACTGATATGCAACAGCAACTTCTGGCTCAGTGAGGAAAGCAACGGAAAACTACCTCACTCCTCATTTCCCTAGTATGCCTCTCAGTGATGCCTAGGCTAACTGTGATAGCTTTTGGTGGTGCTGTGGAGGATCAAACTAGCCTTCAGGCTAAATACCCAACATACATACATACATACATACATACATACATACATACATTACATCATTCATAATGGAACATTACTTTTTGGAATTTGTTTTGTGGTATTCATAATTAGTTTGATATTTTAATTTCTAAATTTTCAATACTTGTCTTAAATTAACTCTGTATTTTATTTATTCCTTAGGGCCAGTTCAACCATCTGCTTGTAAACTAGATGACAGCAATGCAGGCAGTAAACTACCTGGGGCTGTAAATCACCTGGTACTTTGGCTTGCATGCTACCACTTCGGCATAAGTGCTAGGTCGCTACCTGGAGTTAAACACCAATATACAGGGTTGGGTTAGACTGATTTTCAACAATTTCTCACTTTCGACTGAGGGGCTGTCTATTGTCAGATATATGAAGTTCATTTTGATTATCTGATTTTCCTGTACTTGCATCAGCTGATTATAACCAAGAAGCCTAACAAGGAAGAGTCTGTAGTGTTACGGACAACGATCTGCATCAAACTTTTGTGAGTTTAATATACGAGGATTCAAAATCAATACCTATTTGAGCTTAAAATCTTGAGATTTTAATATTTAAATTTTCGTACATCAGTTATAAGCCAGCATTTCAGAAAGCATTCTTGTAGGAGAGTGGTCAAGGCGCTCACTTCAAAACAGAAGGTTACACAGGTTTGAGTCTCAATTAGGCTCTGTATTTTTTTTAATTAAATTCAAAGTTATTTTCGTTCCCTGCTGTTGTTTATAATTGTCTTTCACGTGCTTCCACACAAACCCAAAAAATCCAAATTCGTTACCTTCACCTACAACAATCCAAACGTTCACCAGATCTTGAACCCAATAAAAAACAAAAATACCAGTATAGCTTTTAGAACAACAAACACTAACCAAAAATTATTTTTTTATCACAACACAGTCAATTCAAGCAAAAACATTTACTCAGGATCAGGCATATACAGGCTCACATGCACGCAATGCAACACCTCTTATATTGGTCAAACAGGCCGGAGTTTTCAAACTAGGTACTTAGAACACTATAATGCCATTAAGCACAATAAATTTTCAGCAATGAGCTCCCATATGAAAGAAACAGGACATCACTTCACAACAATAGAAAGAGACCTCACAATTATTAAAAGAGTAGACAAAGGAAAGTTGATGAATGAACTTGAAACCATCTATATATTTTTGGACCTACACTACAACAAAAATCTAAACCTCAATGATTTAATTGAAGTCAAGAATCCATTATACGAAAGTTTACCCAAATTATTGCAAACTCTAAATTCAAAACATAACTAAATTCTTAAAAATCTTAAGTTAACATCTTCTAGAACCTCCACTACTTTAACTAACTTGACTCCCTTCATGCCCGTCCCCACAATTCTCCCGCAACCCAACACGACTCCCTCCCTGTCCGACCATGTAAATCTCTCGCAACCAACAACACATAAACTTAACGCTCCGCCTACCCCCTCCCCTCAACCACACCCTCCTCCGCCAATCTCACATCGATACAATACCAGAAGTACAAGTGTCAGTCATTCAACGTTACCATAGCAACTGCATTTCTGTTTCATTATAAAGACTGAGCTGTTTACTGCCCTACCCCAACAAGTTTTTCAACGCTCAGGAAAGTATATTCATGTGAACTTATGACATGCAGCTTGATACTGCAATTTTAGCCAAGGACATTCTAATATTTTGTATGTTTAGACTGACACCTATAATGATATCCTCTTTTTATGGCTTGTAAGAGCAATCAGGATCCTGATTTTTCACCATACAGGTTTGAATTTGAGGCTGATGATACCCTTAATATGGGCGAAACATGTCCCTTAACATTTTATAATAATATTTAATTTCTAAAAAGATCTCTTTGTATTGAATAGGTGGATATATAAACAAACACTTGTAACATACTTTGTATTTACGTACATTTCAATACGGACCTAACATGAGAATTATAACATGTAATCAATATGTGTTCCCAACACTGTAGACGCAAGAGAGTGATGTGACTGTTGTAATTCAAGGGAAGCAATCATGATTAAAATCTTGCTATACAATACCAATCACTGTTACGGTATAATGTTTTCATCAAAATACTGAGCTAATCTAAGTTGTGTGTCATGAAAAATACAGCTAATAATGGTTCAGCTCTCAAGACTTGTCCGGCAGTAAAGTTGTATTGGGCCCTCAAAGTGACGATAATTTATGCATTGAATAACTACAACTTAATACGCCAGTTGAACAGAAATACGGTTTTACACTGAGTTCAAGTTGCACGTCACTTTACTTGTGGAATGTATAAGTCACTGTTAAGACCCCAATTAGAGTATGTTCTACTTTAGAGTCTGAGTTCTTCCACCACCAAATGTCAAAACTTCCCAAACATTAATCTCATCTCCCATACACGGCATAATGATCGAATAGATGGGAGTAATAATCAATTCTCAGTGGTGACTCAAGTTGTAGAAGACATTATTGAAATAGAAGCAATAATCAGTTCTCAGTGATGACGCAAGTATTAGAAGATATTATTAAAAATGGCAGACAGACCTTTGGGATTGCAGTGGACATAGAAAAACAGGTCCCAGAAGTTTGTCAAAAGGTAATTATACTTATTAAGAAGGAAGGAGATAAAGAGACATGTAATAATTACTAGGGCAGACACAATATGAGTGATGGTGGTGGTGGAGACTGTTTTATGAGGAAGTACAATTAGGCAACCTTCCTCTAAATAACACTAATCAGCGAGAAAAAATGTAAGGGATTTGACACTTCAAAAAATGAAGGTATCAATCAAAGGAAGACAAGAGCCACAAAGGGCTTGAAAATGAAGGACTCCCTAGGCCTCGAGTACTCTAACCGTCGGGGTTGGAAAAGAACAAGATTTGACCAAGGGAGGTCAGATAGAATAGATAAGAGTGAGGAGCCTGGTAAAAGTAAGTGGAAGCAGTACCAGGACTCAGCTAAGGGCCCCATGGCCACCAACCCATGCTCCAAAATTCAGAGCCCCTGCGGCCCCTTCTAGTAGCCTCTTACGACAGGCAGGGGATACCGTGGGTGTTATTCAACAGCTCCTACGCACAGGGGGAGACACAATATGAAACCTCAAATTTTAAACCATGGCTGCTAGCAGTATGGAAAGTAGAATATTTACGAATGGCAAAGTTTAGCTGGCAAAAAAACGCAAAAAAAAAAAAAAGGTAGTATTTAAAATATTTTAGTAAAACTTTCATATTTTGTGAAAATCTTCATACTGCTTCACATTATGAAAGATTTACAAATTTTCCCTCTCCTAATATTTCCATTAATAATGAACTGGGTTTTCCAAGTATTCTATTACTGCAGTTTTCTAGGAAACACATCTGAAAACCCCAAGGCACACATTTCATGCACTGAAACAGTTCAGCAATCTGGCAACACTTTCTACCTGCAAGTGTCCCTTATCTTATCTGTGCCGCGTCAGATGGACAGACCGGACAGAGCAAGAGATATTGTGGTCAGATTAGAGCGTGACATTCGTTTGTTGTTTAGCGATTTGTGAAGATCTGGTGAACTTGTAAATTTTTGTGGTGAAGTGAAGAAAACTTGCCTAAAACTGGAAGTCTTGATTGGATGACTGAATTCAATTGTTGATACAAAATCAATTGCTAAAATGTTAGAATAATGGCTGTCTATAAATTCAGTTTGCACATTTAATAAAAAAAGACTGGAGAGATTTAAATTAAATTTTCATAGTTGTTCAAGTCATTAGTGAACGTGTACTGGCCACGATTGTTCAACAGTTGCTAGTCAAGTACGTCTATGTCAACTACGTCTGAATGAGATATAAATATGTCATCAATATTTGGGAAGAAGATTTTTTTAGACGAAGATCTTCTCATCTAATGTCTTAATTTTACTTTTTAGTTCAGTTCATTTCAGCCCAGTTTCTTTATTACAAGGACTAGCCTGTTGTTACCGAGCACTGTTTCCACTTGGACAAAGTTGCGGACTAGGAGGTGGGTGTACTTTCCTCTAGCTTCCCATTAAGTTCTTAATTTTTTTTAATTCATAATGTCTCCTACTTCTTCCTTGCCAGTCTTTTCTAATCTTTCTCCACTCGCATTGACTCATATCCCCTATAAGTTTTATTTTTCTTGCTTCTTTCCTTGCTTTCCTTTTGTTTAGCTTCCTCATATCTGATTGGATCATTCTTTACTGATTACCTTCGTTTTTGCATAGATTCCTCCTTTTCATTTGAAGATTTTAAAGATTTTGCCTTTCTTGCATATTTTCATGTTTGTTCTTAGATACAGCCTAATTTTAGGAAAAGATACTTTCCTGTTTCATTATTTGCATGACCAAATAAGATTGTGTGTACTAAGTAGAAATCCATATAACACAATATTATTATTTAGAATACTGCATCACAAACTCCATTACTTAGACTCTGTATTAATGACGATTATAATTTTTCTTCTTTTCTTTTTTCTTGCTATTTGCTTAACGTCGCACCGACACAGATATGTCTTATGGCGACGATGGGATAGGAAAGGCCTAGGAAGTGGAAGGAAGCGGCCGTGGCCTTAATTAAGGTACAGCCCCAGCATTTGCCTGGTGTGAAAATGGGAAACCACAGAAAACCATCTTCAGGGCTGCCGACAGTGGGGTTCGAACCCACTATCTCCCGATTGATTATAATTTTTAGAACAATTAAATTATTGGTCATAAAACTTTTCCTTCAAAAGCATTCTTTAGAGCTAAGGAAGTCCAATTACCAAATTTCCACTAGGACTTTCATACACGAGAAACATTACTTAGAAAAGCACATGCACAACTTGGCTTCAAACAGCTGCCGAAAATTAAGTCCCATGAAGCTAGGAAACCTACAGTGATATCTCCGACGGGTCTTAATGAAGTATTTTAATTTTCCACATGATGAGAGGCATATTCAGAGCAAAAAGTCTTATTTATAAAATAATATAAATGCTCTTATTGTAACACCAAAATGGGCAGGTTACTAAAATCTATCAAATTATGAAATGATCTAAATGCCAAGTCAGGCATGGGGACATGACACAGAGGTGAGATATCACATACTGTGTTCTAAAATTATTAGACCACATAGATCTTATTGCAAACTAACTCACAATAATAAAAAATAAAAAATTTTACACCAGAAAACCAACTGGGAGACAAATATACCCTTCTTCTTGTAGAATGACCCATCTACTGATATAACTTGAGTCTTAGGGCCGTTTTCTCCAAACGAGTTTAAACTAGGTTTATTTTAATCTGCTTTTAAGTCCGAGTTTAAACATTCATTTCTCCCACATGGGTTTAAACTTAAAGTTACTTCTATGATTTTCCTAGTAGAATGGTACTGCAGTACTGAACAGTCCTTAAATTGCAGTCACCGTACAATATTATATAAAGTACCTTACTGTTGGTGACTTGAGTACTGTAATGTGAAGCATAAAAGTATTCATACATATGTGGTGTAATACGTCCACTCACCATATGGTGTCTGATGGCTGTGGTCATTAAAGCATTAGGTCAGCATCCTCCGAAACCGTAATTAGACGGTTCGAATCCAGGTGGTCGAAAATATTTTTACCATCAGAATGTTGGCCGGCACGGTAGGAGAGGTGGTGGTATATGTACAATTTCTAATGGATAGTTTGCATGCCAAAAGCCTGGATTCAATCCCGAACCTCTCTGCCGTGTTTATATATCGTGGGGACATTGACGCTGTTGATGGTGATTCGTCTGTCGGATGGCGACGCTAAGTCCTGAGTAGAGCCCTTGGCGCTATTCGGATAGCAGTATGCTATGTCGACACTGGGCTTTACCCTCCCCATTAATAATAATGCTGTTTCTACGTCCCACTAACTACTTTTGACCATTTTTGGAGACGCCGAGGTGCTGGGATTTTGTCCCGCATGAGTTCCTTTAGGTGCCAGTAAATCTACCGGCACGAAGCTGACGTATCTGAGCACCTTCAAATACCACCGGACTCAGCCAGTATCAAACCTACCAAGCTAGGTTCAGAAGGCCTCAACCGTCTGAGTCACTCAGTACGGCGCCCCCTTCATACTATCATACATACTGTAGGCCTACTTCAATATATATTTATGGGATCAGAAAAATAATAAAGTGTTTCATACTTGCTAGTAAACTAGTAATAAAATAAATTATAGTTAAGAATGATTCATTCTAACTATTGCCAGCATACCAGCAATAGAAATATTAATGCTTTAGGAAGAAGAGTATTATACATACAGTAGTACATACCGGGAACTAGGTTATGTTATAAACGAGTATAGAATCAAGAAATACTTCCCCAAATAATACATCCTCACTGGTCCGTCTGCTGGATCCAAGGTTTGTGAGATTGATCCCGGCCGAGGGCGATGGATTTTTAATAGGAGATAAATCTCGAGCATGCTTGGAATTTGTTTACTTGAAATTCACATAAATGTTGATTTTCTGAAGAAAGGAATATTGCTAAAACACCAGAATTTTAATATTTCAACGTTCCCGTGTGTTCTGTAAGTCAATACAGACATCAAAAAAAACAAGTATTAGGCCCACGGTACTTGTTTATGGTAAAGCATGTTAGAGAATAATAAGAAATAAAAGTGCTCTCCAAGAAACTGAAGACAACAATGGGTAAAATTATATGACAACACTTCGCACAAATGTAAACGATTAATTTATAAGTAGAGCTAATATATCGCTGAATTTCTACTTTATTCACCAGGTACGATAGCGTTAATTTGCCGCAAACAGCTGACATTAATACAAAAATATCAGTCATTGAATTACTTGGCTCTGATTGGCCCATTCCAATTGACCATGCCTTTGACTATTCTTTCAGTGCAGCCAACGCTAGCACAGACTTGACATCATTAGTTTACTGTTGTTTATAAGTTTCATTTCCGTATTGATAGATATTACTTTACAAAAAACAATATAAATATGAGTCTCCACCTTATCAATACAAAATTAATTTACATTAAGCTGGTAAATATAGTCAAGACTAGTTTCGACCCCTAGGGGGTCATCTTCAGTTGACATGCATTAAAAATGTATTTTTTACAAAAACATCACATGTAGTGGTAAAAGCTTAAATTAATTTGAACCGATCATAAATGTTGGTATGTCTGGTACATTTGGGCTATTGTATGTGTCAATTTTGAGTTTTTAGCACACAGTATGAAGGTAGTTGATTAACTAGTGTGCATCATCCATGAAGTCACATGTTATTTTTTATGCTACTACCATCCAATTTTTTTTTTGGGTTATACAATGTGGAATATACATACATTTGTGCAAATCAACAGTGGCAAGTTTAACAATACACATTTAAAGTTGGTTCATAAATTACACAAATTGGCTATTGATTAGTCAATGTGTAATTTATGAACCAACTTTTATCCAGCTCCTCTGCTGCTGCTTCTTCCTAGATTTTGATATTGTTTCTTAATAAATGATAGTAAGCTGAAATTAACTTGAAATCTTGTTTATACATTTCTACAGTAGTAATTAATTAATTTTGTGTGGCTATTTCTAGCCGAGTACAGCCCTTGTAAGGCAGACCCTCCGATGAGGGTGGGCGGCATCTGCCATGTGTAGGTAACTGGTGGAGGATAGTGTTATGTGTGGTGTGTGAGTTGCAGGGATGTTGGGGACAGCACAAACACCCAGCCCCCGGGCCATTGGAATTAACCAATGAAGGTTAAAATCCCTAACCCAGCCGGGAATCGAACCCGGGACCCTCTGAACCGAAGGCCAGTACGCTGACCATTCAGCCAACGAGTCGGACTCTACAGTAGTATAAGATACTTTAGATTTAAGGCGATGAGTCTTCGAGCAATAACAATGACCCAAGAATACGTCGGATGCTGCTTCTTCAAAAACACTGGAACTGTATTCCGTCACCACTCGTTCACAACTGCTCTGTCCCTACCATCACTGTGTGTGCACGCACGCGCGCGCGCGCGCACACACACACACAAAAGATGTGTCCATTCGATTCGAGGAAGGATAGTCATTTAATTTTAAGCTAACTGTTGTATAAACAAAAGGCATAGCTCCATTTTACAATGGTGCTACAACATTGTTGCCACTATTAAAAATTAACCTATGTAGTTATTTCATCATACATCTGTCAAGTCTGTCACAACAATAATAACAACAATGTGCATAAGGATAGGTCATTCAGATGTACAAAAGCCTGTTAATGATCTTCCTAGTTGTTTGCAATTCTTAGCGAGGTATCAGTCCATGTCCATTGCACAGTTCACAAACACATTTGATGTCAGGTTCATGAAACGGTTTGTTCACACATTTTGCAGAGGTAGCCATGGACTGCAAAGCGTGTCACAATGTATCTCAGGTTATGGTTAGTCTGTTGTTAACATGGCATCTGTTCTGTAGAATTCACTCCGTAATTCTCTTCTATGTCTTTCATCCAAAAGTTTTGTTGAGTTATTAGTAGACTAGCTGATGTACCCGTGCTTCGCTACGGTATTCTCAGAAAGACTGACTTGGTGGTTTTCCTAACTGAAGTCAACATAGGTCATTACAGAAACGTCAGTAGGAAAGTGGCGATTAAAAGCAATGTTATCATGTAAAATACTCAATCAAATGAAAAACTGCACATTTTCTCACTTTTAATAAATAGAACTACGATGCCGATCTACAGTCCAAAGTTCCAGAACTGGAATGACCAGGCCGCAGACAACCGTGAACACTCATCTGCCATTACTCCGTTAAATATCCACACTGCTCATTCCAATCAATGCCTCAGAACGGGGATTGAATAGCTTGAATGCTATGACGAACCAGTGTGTTATGTACCAGTAGTATCAGAAAATTTATGAACCAGAGGAATGGCATGCTAAAGAAGAAAGTTATCTATGTCCCCAGCTACTTCCTGCCAATATTCAGGCGGACTGTTAAACTCTGTATGACCGGACGAGTTGGCCGTGTGGTTAGGGGCATATAGCTGTGAGCTTGCATCCCCGAGATAGTGGATTCAAACCCCAATGTAGGCAGCACCGAAGATGGTATTCCATGGTTTCCCATTTTCACACCAGGAAAATGATGGAGCTGTACCTTAATTAAGGCCATGGCCGCTTCTTGACACTCCTAGCCCTTTCCTATCCCATCGTCGCCATAAGACCTATCTGTATCTGTGCAACGTAAGGCAAATTTTAAAAAATACTCGGTACGCAGCAATCCCATCTATCGTAGATGAGTGGCAACAGAAGACACAAAGCACATCACAACAAACAATGGTCAATGCAATGTTACTGTTGATAAATATTATGAGCTTTCTATATTGTAGGCCTTCACATTTAGTTTTCTTTCGACTCTGTGATATTAGGGCACCTTATAAAATTATTTATAGCGTAGACTGTAGTTCCTTATTCTCCGACTTTACATACCGATTTTCATTAAATCCTGTTTACCCATTTTCTTGTGACTCAGCGCTGATATGGACTTGGTAACAAAAATTCAAATTTACAAATATCTCTGTGAGCATATTCGGTACGGTAACAATGTATAAGACATAAATGATCAGAAATATAATACAATATAAATTTAGTTATGTAGTTTTTATAGATACGACCACTAATAACATAATTATTTGGGAATTAAATTTTAGGCCTTCCCCTAAACTACCATTTCACTCAGCATGAATAAAATTATTTATGGCCTAGATTATAGTGACTTTGCATCCCGATTTTCATTACGGTAGGACCACAAATAACATAAATATTTGAGAATTCCATTTTCGGCCTTGCCCTAAACTATTTTTTCTCAACATGAGTACAATTATTTATGGCCTAGATTGTAGCGACTTATTCCCCAACTTCACATACTGATAACATAAATAACATAAATATTTTAGAATTAAATTTAGGCCTTCCCCTAAACTACCATTTCAGTCAGCATGAACAAAATTATTTATAGCCTAGATTGTAGCGACTTATTCCCAGACTTTGCATTCCGATTTTCATTAAATTCTCTTCAGCCGTTTTCCTGTGATGCATGTACATACATACAGACAGACAGAAATTACGGAAAAGTAAAAAGTGCATTTCCTTGTTACTGTGAACGTGACTGTTACAGAAATACCATCCTTTTTAAATTCTGAGCAATGTACAGACAAAACTCTTATTTTATATATATAGATGGCAAGGAGGATTTCATTCTGAGGTCCTGAATCAGGAAAGATTCTCTCACTAATTCATAAGCCGGGCTTGATGGAGTATATTATGAAAGACATGGATACTTTCAGGAAGTGGGCTTTAACTTTCTCTGTAGTAGATAGGTCATTTAATACAAATTTAAGCCAGAGCATCTCAATTCTGACCTTCAGGATTGGCATAAGGTTGGCGTAAAACAAGGTCAATGCTGGTTCAACTGATAGCTGCTGAATGTTCTTGATGTCTTTATTGCTGCTGTAGATCTTCCCTTCACCTGTGCTTTGAAGGAATTATTCATTTTTTTAGAGTGATAGCTAGGTATTCAATTGTGTTAACTATTTTCAGAGGGTGGTCGTTGCATACTATAGTATCTTACTCAGCTATTCTTCCTCCCCATCTGAAGATCATCTGCAGGCGTACTGGTTTTCCTTCTGCCCAACTTGATACAGAACTTAGAACATTCTACAGGTAATCTCTCCTTGTTGATGTTAAGGATCATATCATTGGCATACATGTACAACGATACAATGGTGGCTGTCATCTGTACAGCATTTGAGATGTCAGAGTTTGCAACCTTGAACAATAGTGGACTGACCGGGTCTCCTTGCAGAACACTACTTGTGTGAGTGATCTCTTATGATGTTGAGATAAAATCATTTATCATCATTTTTTTTATATACTCACCAGCAGATGTGATTTCCCAACGAAGGGTTCCAAGTTTCTCTAGAAGTTTCTTTCTGCCGAGGAAGTCAAATCATCAAGGGTTATGAATTTCATGTTGTTGGTCCGTATTGAACTGAGAATAACATATGAATAGTAACACAGTAAAGGTTTCCACCTATTCAATACTAATATGTATTTGCAATATTATAAATTACATGAAACTAGTTTCGACCCACCTAGGGGTCATCATCAGCCATATTAAAGCACACATAAGTTTTGTCGAATCCTAAAACATGTTATTTTTAACTGTAATAATTTATAAAGTGAAGTGTGGTAATGAGATGAGAAATGTTAGTATGGTACAGGTGAGTAGTAATTAATAATAATACGAGGAATATATATACAAAGAAGTTTGGAACAAAGTACACGTGGGGTACTTAGTGTTGTAAAAATATAAACTCATGGATATCAGTAGTCCTCGTACTAAAGAATACAATGTAAAATAACACATATAAACATATATACAAGTATGTACAAAGTCTGGAGAGTACAAAGTGATACTCTTTTAATGCCGAGTCGGCTTGACACTGATCAGCTTAAGCAGAGAAATTAGGCATTTGGTGTATTAAAGCTGTGTTGACCAGCTGCGTTGTTGATTGTTCGACATGAAGTTATTTTTGAATTTCTGGTTAAGAAGAAGGTGGACACTGCGCGTGGATGTATTAATTCTCGGTTCTTAGCGGAAACCAAATTGGACCTGTTAAAATGGAGAAAGCCAGTAAAAACAAAAAACGGAGATAGGAAAAGGTTAACATAAAGTGAAAGGACGCTTACCTCGCGCTGCGGTGTGTGTAGTATAGCTGATGGTGTGCGACTGGTGGCGGGAAGAGTGGTATGAAGCAAGTTTCGGACATGATCATTTGCACTACAATGGCATTCAATGAATGGCCTCCTATTCAAAGTCAATTGAAAACCTTAATTTTTTTAACTTATTTTTCTTTATTGATCAAAAGTGGTATTGCATACCGGTATTCAAAGTACGATTACAGTGGATAGATGACAGCAGGGCGAGCAACAGACACATCAGTGGACCAAGCACAGTCATCGAGTCATTGCATGAATCACATATTACAAATAGATGAATTTGTGAGAACTACAAATGCAAAACCAATAAAATGAATTCAGTCATCATTACTTTAGCTCTCAATACAAGGTTTCCACAACCATGGAACGAGTGTCATTTGTTTACACGCTCACGGCCGTCTCAGGAAGGATGTTGTCAAGCAGCGTTCAGTGGTGCCAACCTGTGTACTTAGGAACTAAAGAGCTAGTGGTACTTCGGAAGCTGGTGGTGATGATTATTGTTACACGACTGGTGAGGACTTGTTCTTGCCGTGCGTACGGTTAGAATAGGACCTGGACAAGACCAGTGATATAGGGACAAACAAGGGGTGTCTGGGGGCGTAAGCCCGTCCCCAGGTTAGAAGCCACGAAGCAGCCCTAGGCCTCTAGTTTCGTGTGGAAACACGATTGGTCTGTACTGCTTCTTGCCGTGAAGATGGTTAAGATAGGACCTGAACAAGCCCACTGGTCTGGAGTGGTTCTTGCCATGCAAACGGTTAGGATAGGATCTGTACAAGACTTGTGATACAGGGGCAAGCAAAGGGGGTCCCAGATTAGAAGCCGCGAAGCAACCCTAGGCCTCTAGTTTTGTATGAAAACATGACTGCTCTGGACTGGTTCTTGCCGTACGGACGGTTAGGATAGGACCTGGACAAGACCATTGGTCTGGAGTGGTTCTTGCCGTGCGGACAGTTAGGATAGGATCTGGACAAAGACCTGTGATATAGGGACCGTTTTCATTGTGTTGGGGTTGGTAACGGATTACGATTCACATTATTGACGGGAATGAGATCACGTGCTAATTTACGTTGGCCAATAGGAATGCAAGTAGCTACTTCAGAAATGAAAATAGCCAGTAATACTCTTCATTAGGTTATAAAGTAAATGTAGTTCTTGGGGCGGGATGGTGGGTTCCTGGACATCGCAATGAACACATCTCTCCTCCGAGATGCAATAATAATAATGTTATTTGCTTTACGTCCCACTAACTACTATTTTAAGGTCTTCGGAGACGCCGAGGTGCCGGAATTTAGTCCCACAGGAGTTCTTTTACGTGCCAGTAAATCTACCGACACGGGGCTGTCGTATTTGAGCACCTTCAAATACCACCGGACTGAGCCAGGATCGAACCTGCCAAGTTGGGGTTAGAAGGCCAGCGCCTTAACCGTCTGAGCCACTCAGCCCGGCCCTCTGAGATGCATTCCAAGTAAGATTTCATTCATTTCCACTTATAATATTAGAAATATCTTGTCTCTAGGGCTGGAGCTATACCATTTAGTCACATCCATTACATTTCTGAAAACTTATTCCTTATGTCAACACATATTTGTCATGGCCTCCTACCGCAAGATAGGTATGAAGCAAGTTTGTTGAATGGTATTTTGCACTACAATGGTACTCCAGACATTGTCTCCTATTCCAAGAAGTTTACTCCAATTTAGACAGGCTACTACTGCTTAGATAGGCTATTACTGAAGAGTTCATGATATCAGCAACAGGCTCCATTGAACGGGAACTTACCAGCAGGATTCAAGCTGGGGGAACATTCTATAGAGTTGCCCGAGACCTAATATAGAACCCCAAAGTACCACTGAAATGCAAGCGAGCAATTTATCTGATTTACTACGTGCCAATTTTGACAAATGGGAGTGAGACCTGGACCATGAGGAAAAAGGATGAAGCAAGGATTCAGGCAGCTGAAATGAGATTCGTCCAAGCGATGATTGGCAAAACAAGACGAGATAAAATTCAGAATGAGAACATCAAGGGGATGGATGGCTCAGGTTGGCAGAATTACATAACTCTGCGTAGACTCAAATGGTATGGTCACATGCGAAAGATGGATCCTAATCGCATACCCAGAAAAATATAAGATCTGCAGTCAAAATATTCAAGACCAAGAGGGCGGCCAAGAATGCAATATACAGACATGGTGAAAAACGACAATCACCAACAAGGAGGGGACTGGAACAATACTGAAGAAGGAAAAAAGTACAAAGACAGAAGTTGGTGGAGGGGCTTCATTCGCTGACCCGTCATATAGATGGAACAACGTGGGATATGTATGTACTACTGAAGAGTTCAATGTCAATGGAAGCATTAGCAGTACTCCCAAGATATGAGAATTAAATTTATCAGTCATTTTCAGTTGTTCTACTCTGCTTTCATTGGAACCTACAGGCTGTCCATTTCTCTGCATATTTAACACCTCATTTTTTTCTTGACTTAACATAAGAACATTTCTTCTGTCTATTTTTGATCAGGTATTGATTGGCTTTTATACTTCATCATTAGAACAACCATTCAATATATTAATCAACAAGATAAATTATTTTTAGCCCATTTCATCACTATCATGACAGGACCGCCTGTTGCCATTTCTTGATGGACACAGTATTTTTGCATCCGTCTGTTGGCACAGGCCAGAACAAAGTGTAGCTTCCACCGAAGTCCCAGTCTCATCTATGGCTGTGACAATATGGAAGCTCCTGGGGTATGGGTGGTGCTGAGTAATGACATTTGGAGCACAACTACTGTCTGAGTGTTAGATAGATAGATAGATAAGAAATGGGTGAGCCCTGTTTTCGCAGAGCTCCACACGTAGGTCTATGAAGACCCTTTGTGCCCCTTGAACGGGTTTGCCTAGTCCAGCCCTAGTGCTCCTATAAAGGATACCAGTGTCCGGATTTTGGCATTCCTGATGTCCTCCAGGCTCACAAAATGTGAGCCCAGGTATCGATGTCTAGTGCTTGCAAAAGCCTCGCACTGACATAACACATGCGCGGAGGTCTCCTCCTCCTTACCGCATCTTCTACACATCGGATCCTGGGTGATTTTCATGATGTGTAGGTGTGTCTGTAAGGTATTGTGGCCTGTTAACAGTCCAACTACCATTCTCATTCTGGTCCTATTCAAATTCATTAGGACCTTTTTATAGCTTTGACTAGGCCCTTTGATAAGTTCACGTGCCTGTCTTGCTATGGTTAACCTCTTCCTAATATCTAGGTGAGACTGGTTTATCCATTGGGATATTGCCAGTCTCACACTTCGGAGTGACACTCCCAGGAAGGGCTCTGGTCCTGTGAAGGAACCCATTGAGCCCTGTTTCGCTAGTTTGTCAGCTTCTTCATTTCCACTGATACCTGTGTGCCCAGAAACCCATAATAGGGTAACTTAGCTAAGCTCACACAGCTGATCTAACATCCTTTGGCATTCCCATACCAGTTTTGATGTTGTTTTAACTGCACATAGTGCTTTTAGCGCTGCCTGGCTATCAGTACAAATAGTTATGTGTCTTCTGTGTCCAGGCATATTCCATATATTTAAAGCACAGGCTAGTATTGCGTATACTTCAGCCTGGAAAACAGTAGCATATTTACCCATAGGAAGGGAGAGCCTTGTCTTAGGCCCCCAGACCCCGGCGCCTGTGCCCGTCTCCGTCCGTGAGCCATCTGTGTACCATGTACAGCCCCCAGACTTAAGACGGGCCCCAGCGTCCGCGGCCCACTCCTCCCTTGTGGGTATCACCACTGTGAATTTATAATTCAAATTAAAGCTAGGCTTCATCAGATCCCCGATCATCATTGTCATAGGGCAAGTCTGGTGAAGTCTTGTAAGAATAGAGGTATGACCTCTATTCGGGTTTTTGAAGGACCATCCTCCGAGTGACCAAAGGCGATAGGCACTCATTCCCGCTATTACCTTAACATATAAATGTAAGGGGGGAAAACCTAGGATGGCCTCCATTGCACATAATGGTGTAGTATCCAGTGCCCCTGTTATTCCTAGACATGCAAGTCTTTGGACACTGTTTAACTTGGTGCTCACAGTTTTACTCTCTGAGCCTGGCCACCAGACTATAGATGCATAGGTGATCGTGGGCCGTACAATGGAGATATAGAGCCACTGGACCACCTTAGGTCTTAGGCCCCAAGTCTTCCCAACGGCCCTGCGACAGGCCCACATAATCTTGCGAGCCTGTCTGAGTGTTATAAAAGGTGTTGCTCATAGGATCAGTCGTGCTGCAGTAGCACCAGCTGGCCCAGTGAGGAAAGCAATGGCAAACTACCTCACTCCTTACCTTGCCTAGTACGTCTCATTTGGGCTCTACCATTGGTTTTTGCGGTTTCCCTATAACTGCATAGCCTTTGGTGGTGCATTTGAGGATCCAATCAGCCTCTGGGCTGATGACCTAACAGACACAGCATGAGAGGACTAAGAGTAATCTCTTGAATCCCATTCATGGCAATAAGAGGAACAGACAGAACTCCCCCTTCGACCCGTTTTCATTCAATAATAGTTTTACCCTGGCAATGGTGTACACACTGCTGGTGATCTCGACTTCATCTAATAACACACCTACGTTAGATGTTGCTTTTATTTCTTTAGACAACATTAAGTTAATGAGAATTTTGAAGTAAAGGGCAGAAGTTATTCAGCAGGAAATCACTAGAAAGCGAAAATTAACAGAAATTAGCAAAGGTGTAACTTTAAAAAAAATCACTTCTTCCAGCCATGCATATTTCAACTGGATCTACGATTATACATGCATACAAAACAAGTCTACTAAAATAGCCTAATTCCCTTACTTTTTCTTGTTCCTCGTGGTGTTGACCCATTCTTTGGTACTGTCTCATTAAGCAGAAACTGGTTCTCTGGACCTGAAGGTTTACTGTTACTGAAACTCGCACTCTGATTCATTCTCGCTTATTTCTTATACCCAGCTACACGAAGGAAAACAGTCAAACACCTGCCAAAAAACACGGAGATTCACGAAAATAATAACATTCATAGATTCAGAAACATTTTCCACCTTTTCACCCAGGAACGTTTTTCATTCAAGCTTCACGGCTGCTACGCTAATGAATTATATTGGAAAAAAAGAGTAGATTCAGCACACTGTTTTCACATAAACAACGCCTAATACTAATCAAATCCAGTAAATAAAATGAAATACTATATCATTCTTATATAAAAGTACAGCCCTCCACTCCTCAACGTAGAAATTCAGAAATACACGAATGAACCAACACGGTAACACGTGCGCAAACAACCTCGAGTTATAAAATGAAACACACCTCCCTACATGATCCTTGCACCCCACTATTCATTTTCCGCCATTATTAAAAATATCAAAGAATATCACATTCTGAGCGGGATACAATGCTACGATTCTGCAGTAAACTAAGATAATCTCCTATAGCATCAGACTAACGAAGACGGAATTACATAGAGTAGGCAATGTGCAGATTGACTTGAGTAAGTGTACACAAGCAGCCGCCATGTTGCATGTACCATAACAAAGGAGACCAGTCAGTGTAAGTGAGCAGTACACCACGTGCGAAGTAAAAATTTAAAAAAATAAAAAAGGAAGTTTGTGTTATGATTTTAAAATGTCGACTTGTATAGCGTATGTATGTGCAAACAGAGCGTCGAAAAAAATACCAGGGATAACTTTTCACTTGTAATCAGTACGTTTTTGCGAATATTCAGTGCCGAATCGTTATCCCCTTGCACATGCAGTATAGCTTCAAAAAAACCTGTATCATTTACAGTTTTCACTTAGATAATGAACGACGGAAGAAATGGATAAGAGCTATACGAAGGGAAAATTGGTCCCCCACACCTTTCAGCACCATATGTTCAGCTCAATATACTGAATACACTGAATGTGATTTTGATCGTACTTCATTGCGTGCCGTAAGGCTGAGGCCATCTGTGTTTCCTGCTTTCCCAAAGTACTTACAGATAAAATCAAAGGTGAGTTTCTCTTCATTCTAGCAGTTTGATGTGAGAAATGTGTAGAAATACATATTTATAGAGTAAGGCTACTATATTTTAGATTTATTTTACAGGAGAGGGGGTCCATAAAATCACAAAGCCTATGGAAATGCGTTCATTAGACTCCTCTACAGCAGTCCAGGAAGTACATGTTGTGGAAAAATCTATCTGTAATAAAAGTGCAGAAACGTGTTTTAGTGCCCAAATAGCTCGTATGAAAACCAAAGAAATTGCATACAGAAATAACATAAAATTATTGCACCAGAAAAAGAGGCGAATGAAGAAAAGGGTGGCTGAACTAAGTACTTTGTAGATAGTCTTGAAAAGAAGGCTCTGATAGATAATGAGTACTGTGAAATGATATGTGGTTGTCAGATACCTCATTGTGTATGCATAAACGACAACAAGGTAAGGCTTCATGTAACAAAGTGCAAAAGCTGTATGATGAGAAGTTAAAAGCATTTCCAATTACTCTTCATTTTCTTCCTCCAAACTCATATTTACTTGTGAGAAACACTTTTGACACTTGTCTTCCACACCCTAGAACATTATCTCGATGGTATCAAAGTGTAGATGCTAATCCTGGGTTCTGTGCTGAAGCCTTTCAGGTATTTAAATCATACACAGGCGCTAAGATTTGTGCACTTTTATTTGATTCCATGGCTCTAAGGAAACATATGGAACGGGATGGCAACAAATTTCACGGGTCTGTAAATGTTAGGATTAATAATGTAGATGAATCAGCGCCATTAACTTCAGAAGACTTAGTTTTTCACTTGGTATTTGTGAATAATTCCTGGAAGGTTCCTTTAGGATCCTTTTTGTGCATGGCATAAAAGCTGAAAAAATAAGCGCTCTTACAGAACAGTGTTTGAAATTCCTGCATGATTCTGGTGTGACAGTGACTTCATTACCTTGTGATGGGCCTGCAAGAAATATTGCTTCAGCTGAAAACCTGGGTAGTAACTTAGATGTAAATAACATGGTTAATCATTCCCCCCACCCAGTTATCAAACAGCCAGTTTATTTTTTCTGGATGCTTCCCACATGTTGAAATGAATTAGGAATACTTTAGGCGACAAGAAATACTTACGTAATGAGTCAGGTGAGGTAATGGAGTGGAATTTTTTGAGATGTTGAACGAGTTGCAACAAAAGGAAGGTATGTATCTAGAGAACAAAGTCAACTTAGCTGCACAAGTTTTAAGTCATTCTGTTTGTGATGGTCTACTCTAATGTTCAAGTAAAGACATTGAAGGTTTCCAGGGTTGTGAGGCTACAGCAGAATTTATACTGATATTTAACATTCTCTTTGATGTTCTAAATTCTAGGAGTATAAGGGGTAAATACTTTAAGAAAGTTCTAAATTTACAGAATATTTCTGAAATCAAAGATTTCCTTTTGAGGGCCAAACAGCACATTATGCAGCTACAGGAGGGATTCAGTGACAAGCCCATGTACTTATCCACCAGAAAGACAGGATTTGGGGGTTTCTAATTGGTATTGAGAGCACAATTTTAATGTACGATTCCTTTGTCGGGGACTAATCAGAAAATTTTCCTCTGTATAAAATAAGTCAAGGCCATCTTGAGAGACAGTTTAGTTATATTAGATCTCAGGGTGTGCAAGTACATCGAGAGGAGGATGTGGTCGCTACTTCACAGCCTGTTGAAGATGTAGCGGGACAACTGAGCGCACAACAACAACAAGAATTGAGTGCTAATTGTATTGAACTATGGAAAACAGGGGCTCCTCTTTTTAATTATACAGTATATGTGACGAACCTGAGTAAAGCTTACGAAAGCCAGCAGGAAGTGACAGCTGCTGTAGTGCGATTTCTTTTGAGTGAATTTTCAAGTAATGAACATTTTGTACTATTTCTTGGGTATAATAGATTCGAAGAAATTTATAAAATTGAATTTTCCTTTTCTTCACAAGAATCGAATAAAATTTCCTATTACCGGAATACATTGTTAGGGAAGCTTCAGGACGAGTTTCCAAGTGAAGCTGTACACTGTTCACTCGATGTAGAAGGGAGTAACCTAGCTCGATGGTTATACTGTGTAATGACGGATTGTACATTCTTGATAAGTCGTTGCTACAGCAACTGCTGGACTTGTCTTGAGATCGCAGAAAAATTTAGCATCAAATCGTAATTTTTTTTGTAGTCATGGAGTATCCTTCGAGCAAACGTAGAAAACTAGACATTAATTTATAGACAGATGAAGATGCGGGAAGAATGCAAGATCATTTTGATAGAGCGTTTGAACGCATTCGCGAGTTTATGAGGGAGGTAAATGGATCAATACTAATTTCATATCGGTTCGAACCTAGCGAGGAGCGAGAAGAAGCTCAGTTCAAGCTGATTGAAAATCTTAACGAGCTGGAGGAAATGCGTAATCAGATGTTAGAAACTTATATTCACGCTCGCGCTGTTAATGGACTAACTTTTCAGATAGAAGATTTGTCTGCTTTCCAGTGTAAACAAATCGAGGAAGCTTTTCGACGCAGAGTGTACACACTAGCGGTGGTAAATGTTAACAATGATTTCTTACTCCCCGAAGAGATCCTAGATAAATCTTACGTGTGGTTTAATAAATACGTGAAGGAAGCACTCAAGACACAAGCATTAAAAGTAAATACCATTCTCTGCACACATGTCCTTCACGATAAAATCGATAACAATTATTTTCATTCAAGGAACGCTGAAATTACTGAAGGTACTAATTTAAGAGAATGGTACAACGAACATGTAACGAAACCGATTCTGAAAAAATTATCAGAGTTCGAGGCTCGTGATTCAGGATGGTCTCTGCTACGAATTCGCGAATTGCGGATAAACATTAATAAAAATGTAGGTTTTCACGTGGGCAAGTCGCCAACTAGTCTAACGTTGCCTACAGCAATTCGAAACAAGAAAGCAGTTATTGATCTGCAGAACACACGAGATGCTTGCTTTGCGTGGAGTGTAGTTGCTGGCTTAGTTCCAGCTAAACATCATGTAGATCGCATTTCTTCTTATCCACATTATAATGCAATTTTAATTTTAAAAGACATACCAATCCCGATGGAAATGAGATACATGAGAAAATTTGAAGATCAAAACGAAATCGCCGTGAATGTATTCGGAGCGCAGTATGACGAGAACAACTGGGTGTGCATAGGACGGAATGATGACAAAAAAAGAGTTTACTCTTGTACCTTTGTACATTTCACATAAAACGTGTGAAAAGATCGTAGATCTTCTAATGCTTCAGATTGGCGACAGTGAGAAGTATCACTTTTGTTTGATTAAGAATCTTCCACGTCTTGTGCGCTCATCTCTTACGAAGAACCATAATAGAATTTATATTTGCAGACGGTGTTTGTCTTACTTTTCTAATAAGGAAAAATTAGCTTTGCATACTAATAACTGTATACAATTTCCGGTGGGCAAATGTATAATGCCCTCGGATAGGGAACGGCTAGTGTATTTTACCGAGTATAAGGTTAAAGAGACAGTGCCTTTTATTGTGTATGCTGACACAGAATGCATACTGAAACCTGTGTCTACTTGTTTTCCAAGTGATGACACCTCACATTCAACTCCAATTCACGAACATGTGCCATACAGCGAAGCATATTATTTACACTGTAGTTTTGACAGAGATTTGTGCTCTTTCAAACTCTATCGAGGTAGTGATTGTGTAAAATGGTTCGTAGATGAGATGTATAACTTGGTGGACACGCTTGCACCCTATTATTTTGAAACGAAACCAATGTTACCATTAACTGTTGAGCAAGAAAATGAATTTCTTTCGTCTACATTATGTCACATATGTGAGAAGGAAATTGCAGATAATGAAATTAAGGTTCGCGATCATTGTCATTTAACGGGTGTTTACAGGGGATCAGCACATCAATTGTGTAACTTACAGTATCGTAAAATTTCTATCTTGCTGGTAGCATTCCATAATTTGACAGCCTATGATGGTCATTTCATAATTAGAGAACTGCATAGGAAGGGAGGGGATGTTGTGACAAATCGCAGAACGAACATTAAACTATTGGCAGTGAACGTGGAACGATACAAAGGATTTTCAAACTTTATACGTTATAACCAAAGACAGTGTGTTGAGCTAAGATTTATAGACACTTACAACTTTATTCCTTTTTCGCTGGACAAAATGTCCCTATTACTTAGTGACGAGTCATAGCTTGTAACGAGACGGTATTTCACCGATGATTTACAGTTTAAACTCGCTTCTCGGAAAGGGATATTTCCATACGAATATGTTACTAGTATGGAGGTGTTAGACGACAGTAGTTTACCGTCAAGGAGTTCATTCCTTAGCTCTTTAAAGGGTGAAACTGTTTCGGAAGAAAACTACGCGTTTGCTCAGCTTATTTGGAATAAGTTTAACTGTAAATCGTTGGGTGAATATTCTGATCCTTACTTAAAAATCGATACTTTACTCTTGGCCGATGTATTTGAAAACTTTAGATTGAGTGGAAAAGAGACATATGGTATTGATGCCGCTCATTCCTACACGGTACCGTCTATAGCATGGAGTGCTATGAAGAAAATAACAGCTGTCCAGCTAGAATTACTTCAAGATATCGACATGCTGCAGTTTTTTGAACGCTCCATACGCGGTGGTAATGTGCAATGCGTTACGCGGCATGCAGTAGCAAATAACAAGTGCATGTTAACATACGATGAGTCCAAACCGGAATCATACATAATGTACTTTGACGTGAACAATTTGTATGGATTCGCTATGCAGCAGTTTCTTCCAACGGGTGGCTTTCAATGGGTCGAAAACGTTGAGAATTTAGACATTATGAATGTAGGAGATGAAGCAGATGTTGGGTTTATGGTAGAAGTTGATTTAATCTACCCGCCAGAACTTCATGATAAACATGCCGATTATCCATTGTGTCCTGAAAAATCTACGAAACTAATGTGCACTCTTTACAACAAGGAACGGTATGTTCTTCATTATAGGCTATTAAAACAGTGTGTAGAATTAGGTATGAAAGTAGATCACATTTACAGAGCGATTCAGTTTAATCAGAGCGCATGGTTAAAATGCTACATTGATTTGAACACAGAGAAACGTAAGTTAGCAAAAAATGAGTTCGAGAAAAGTTTTTATAAATTAATGAATAACGCAATTTTTGGTCGTTCATTAATGAAAGTAAGGAAGCTGCGCGACGTCAGATGGGTCACACAGTGGGAGGGTCGTTCTGGTGCAGGTACGTTGATCTCAAGAGCAAACTTCAAACGTCGTATTATAGTAGACGAACAGTGTATGGTTATCGAAATGAAGAAACTTCAAATTCTTCACAATCAACCGGTTTACCTCGGTGCTACAATTTTAGATTTGTCAAAAATGAAAATGAACGATTTTCACTACAACGTTATTTTGAGTAACACAGAATCAAACTCACAACTACTCTACACTGACACCGACAGTTTGATATACAATTTTTCATTTGATATATATGAGTTTATGAAGGAAAATTCAGTTTTGTTTGATACAGGAAATTATGATGAAAATAATCCTTTCCAAATTGAAGGAAAAAATTCAGGTGAAATAGGTTTGAAGAAGGATGAAAACGGTGGAAGTATTGTTGAAGAATTTGTAGGTTTGCGACCAAAGATGTATGCTATTAAGTTGTGTGAAAAAGAGAAACCTACATGTAAAGCTAAGGGTGTCAAAAAAATGTTGTCGATCACTTTACAATTGATCAGTATAGACGTTGTCTGTATGAAGGTGAACAAGTGACCAAACTACAAGTGTGCATTACTTCCAATTCTCATTCTGTGTTCACGGTTCGTCAATACAAACTAGCACTCACAGCTAATGATGACAAAAGGTACATCACAGATAACAAAATTAATACATTACCATTTGGACATTACAGTCTTGCAGAGAAAAGAAGTATAACTAAAGTATAGCTATCTTGCAAAGTAGGTTTGCTTTTTTTTGTGAGCACCTCCTCCACTTTGTCATCAGTTTCCTCTTCTGTATTAAAATAATGTAATTTTCTCTGAAGGTGAATATTAAGTAATAAGAGAAGAAGCTCCTGTGATTACTTTAATCATTTTATTTTAGAAACTTTTGTTTCATTCTGTAATTAATTAAAGAAAAAATGTAATCTTATAGAATTTCAAACTAGACAAACATTTCACTTGCTGTTTCTTTTATTCAATGTATTGTACTATATTTATACTTTTAAAGTACATTGCATACTATTATATTTATTTAATTATGAAAAAAAGGAATCTTATAGAATTTCACTCGCTGTTTAAGTACATTGTATACTATTGTACTAACTACTATTGTACTGTAAGTTAACTTTCTATCATTTATATATTAAAGTGCATTGTAAACCTTTATTTAATCTTTTTTCTTTTTCGAAAAAATAAAAACTCTACACTAGATGATCAAAAAGTTGATTGTCATTCAACTATCCTGCGCAGCCTCTCCTTTTATACCTTGTACTCTAACTAAAGTAGGAGTAGGAGAATGAAAAAAGGGAAATAATTCTTTTTTACAATCAAGTTTATTGAATAGTAAACTATAGAGGATTTTCAAAATATAAACTTTTGATTGAATTTGTAACTGCAACCACGAGGAGAGATCTGCAGAGAATGAATCTTCGACCGCCACCAGCGGAGAGTCCTGCAGAGGGGGAAAAAAGAAAGAAAAATTAGTTGATAGCAGCATAAAACAGAAAAAGCAAGCAAGAAAAAAAAGGAAACTA
Source organism: Anabrus simplex (assembly GCF_040414725.1). NCBI lineage: Eukaryota > Metazoa > Arthropoda > Insecta > Orthoptera > Tettigoniidae > Anabrus > Anabrus simplex. Next base: position 162,491,300 of record NC_090271.1, read on the forward strand.
ATTTTTTTCTTTACCTTAATAATTGATGAAATAGTAACTAATAACAAGCTCAGACGTTGTTGTTGTTGTTGTTGTTGTTGTTGTTGTTGTTGTCTCTATGAGGAGAGACCTGCAGAGGAGAAAAATCATAAATTAGTTAGTAGCTGAATAAAACCGAAAAAAACAAGCAAGGAAAAAAGGATGGTATTATATCTATTTTTTTCTACTTTAATAATTGATGTATTAGTAGCTGATATCAAGCTCGGACGATGTCGTTGTTGTTAGCTCCTGAATCCTGACAAGCCTGGTGTAAGTTTGCCTTCAGATGATCTGGTAGATACTGCCAGAGCGCACTTAACTGATGTTGTTCGTAAATAGATAATATGTTTTCAGGGAAGAAAGCCCACTCATATTTATTGAATCTGCTCACAACTTCTTTCTTAAATTTGTTTATCACTGAACACACTATTTTTATCACACCATCTGACGATTTTAACCAACTATGAACTGCGTGAACGTTGAACATAGCACAGCTGCCTGAATGTCTTGCAACATGTGCTAAATGGCGCGGACAGTCAACAGGGAAACACTCGTTACGCATTGTTCTTAAATCAGGTACACCTTCTATAGTGTTCAAGTCAATTATGCATGTACGAGGATACTCTCGCAGTGCTAATAGACGTAACTCATTAACACAGTTTCACACAACCAGATATTGGTATTGTTGTTCACTGAGAAAATTGAAAAACGACGTAAGCGTAAAATCTAAATTAGGTACACTCATACCTAATAGAGCAGTAGATAACACATATGTAGACGAATCTATATTACAACAGGCTATCTCGTAACCTCCAGTAGGTAACCTCTGAAAGTCAACTATCACTCCTTTGGGTTTTGCACTCATGGTGTGCTTGATATCGAAGACCTGAAGCAGAGAATCTTCACTCTCTCGTTTATATACACTATTAGAAAGAAAAAAGGAAGAAAAACTCGCGCAAGATTATTGGAAGAAAAATACTCCATTCGTTAGTGGTTTATAATTTATTATGTGATCATGAATAATAATGCAATGCAGAGTAGTGTTGGCTGGAATAGGTTCGTTTGTTTCAATTTCAACGCGAACATCTACAGAGGAAGATTTTATCGATTCAACCTGTTCTATGCAATTAATAACAACAATATGACAATGCGAGTGAAATTCACTTCGTGATATGTTCGGTTCGGAACGATTATCATCAAACTGATAGTACGCATTACGAAACTTGATGAACATATCATACAATTCACTGTAGTCGCCATTGTTAAAATTAGCTAAGGCCTTTTCATAGGGATAAAAGTTTGAATTTAAGAATACGGCAACGGATCGAATATTACAGTGATCGAACAGAGAAGAAGAAGCATTAATTTTCTTACGATCGGTTTGGAAAGCAAGCATAAAAACTCTCGGTTTCTCTATTTGTGACGTAGTCATGACAGTCCAATTAATTTTCGTTGAATTTGGAATAGTAGGTAACTCGTGATAACTCCACGATCGAAATGCTACAGGAATAGAAGGATTTTTTGGATTAACTTTATGCGTTTAACTTCTTCCTCGTCGGACAGTATTAGAGTTGGTAGCTTTATATACATTTTTCGTACTTTGACCTTAGCTGTATCTTCCGCGTTGGCTGAAAACAGTGCACATTTTTCATCTCTAGAACGAATAAAGATAAATTCAAGTTTACAGTTTATGAATAGTTTCCTGTAGTCTTCAAATAATCCGCAAAGAAGACTCAGTGGGATAATTGCATGGAACAGCTTTGTAGTTGCGTGGGCAATATTAGCTTCGTTTGGTGGTGTAGAAATTGATGGAAAATAGAAAGCATTTTGCAGCGCTAACATTTCAGTTTTAGAATAAGAGGCGAAAGTTTTTATAGCACTAGTCGTGCCTACACGTCGAGTTCTTTCAATCTCTTTCCCATTCAATTCAATACGAATTTCATCGAAGAGATTTGCTGCAAAGTTTTGATCGGGAGCGGCTGTAGCTGAAGGTGTATTCTCTGCGCTTGATCTAACTATTTCACCTTCGATGTGAACATCAGCTTCAGAGGGTAAAAAGATATGTTCTTGGTTGTGTACAGGAACTCGAATTTCATCGTTGTTTTCATATTTCGTGCCCGCATATGGATTATAGCTCCTTACTTCCCGCCTGGCAACTCTGTTGTCAAATATAACTTTGTCCGTTACGTTGAACATATTTCTCCTTGATGTTAGCGTGATTGTACACAAAAAGAGACTAAAGTAGTTTTTGGTAGAGAATTAGAATTTATATGCTTTATCCTGTGGCAGTCGGTAGCATTGTAAAGTGATTTCACACGAAAAGAGAGTAATGTTACCTTGATTACACACGAAAAGAGAGTAAAGTATTTTCCGTAGGAGAAATAGAACTTATAGTAGTCGGTAGCCTAGCGATTGTAAAAAGTCTTTATTGTTTGTGGTTAATTTTTACTTGTCGCGTACACGATGAGATTGTTTTTTAGCTTTACTCTATATTCTACTACTCTAGCTGCTTCCTCTTTTAATCCTCGGTTTTTCGACCGGTTGTTGTAAATTACTACCATGATGTTTGTTGTTCAACTGTTCCTTACTCGAATGATAGTACATAAGTGTACGCTTTATGTTATATATGATTACTGTATTTTTACTGGACGAATAATTAACTCTACTGTTACATCCTCATTTTGTAAGTCGATTGGGTTTTCGAACTGATCTTCGAGTACGACGGATATATGTTGAATAACACTAGTGTTTACCGGTAAGAACCTTATAGTTGACGGTTGAACTACGATAGGATAGCCTGCTGGAACAAGCGGTTTAAAATTGTATAACGAATGTGTTTGTTTTTTGCCGTTGAGGTAGGAACCGGAACCTAACACGAGATTACAACATACACGAATCGAGTTCACGTTATTAATTTTAATAATCTCCCCTGAAAAATGTAATTTATTAGCATCATATTTTCGACGTGAAAATCCTAACAAATCAGCAATTGAATCGGAAACATCAAAGTCTACGTCTAGGTTGGAGGACATTTTACAGCGAAGATAGGTCTTTTCGTAAGTAATAGTAATAAGTTTACTATCTCCATCTAGAGGGTCATTCTCCTCTTCGAGAATAGGAAAGTTGTTAATTATTGTTTCTTGAACTAGAGCTCCTATTTCCGAAAAAGTGTAACTACCTTCCGGTAATGTGAGTACAGTTGTTTTGTCTCCCTTCAATACCAATCTGGTTATTTGTGCTATTAACGATCACGTTACCTAGTTCATTCAGCTGTGATTCATGGTTAGCATATTTCTCATATACATTTAACAGATAACCTATGCTAGTACCAACACTGTTCGGTACATTGAAATCAATGTCAAACGGAGAATGCATAGTAGGTTTGTTGTTAATAGTCGAGATAAAAAGCTAAGTTTTGGAGTGTACTCTTGCAGAAATAGTTTCACATTTTAATAGTTAGCAAACTTTATATTTTTGCAACGAGATCTCCGAATTCATAAATGCCTTCTGCCACACTCAAAATATTTTTTTTACCATTCAAATATATAGCAAACTTATTATTTTTACTAGTGACATTTCGAATACTACTAGATGTAAATAGTGCGGCAAGACCTATTTCATAGAAAGAAGCTCTATTCAAATAAATCGGAGTTTCTAATACTACATCAATCTTCGAGCCTCTACCCTCGAGTGTAATCCGTCTTTCATACGGCATCGTGCACACTGAACACAACTATTAAGGTCGTGCTTTATTTATACAGTATAAAAATAGTAAACACAGATGACCACAAATTGATGAATTAAAAGTTTGATAAGAATGAAAATTATATCGAATGTAACAGTTTCTTAAATATTCTAAAACCTCTTTAGAGGGACGTAAATTACCAAAACTATCGAAGTAGTAGACATACGCACCTCGTTTACTGAACGCAACCCAGTGCGAACCAGATTTACTTATCGGATCTAAATTCAAAATACAACTCTCATTTCTACGAGAAATTTTCGGTAACGTATCTCGCATAAACACACCTCTGAAGTATGGAATTTTTAAACGATATGCGTAACGATATAGATCTATGTTAGTTAATGCTGTATTCGGCACACCTACCATTATCTTTTGTATGCTGGAGGATTTAAGTAAATGCCCTTTCCTTTGTTTCGAGTAGAAAGCCCTTTCCCACGCATCGCTTCTAGCATTCGATTGTGGCGCTTCATTTCTTTTAATTCTTCCTGTGCGGCTTTCGCCTTGTTTACAGCCGATGCTATGCCCGCAGCTCCACTTGCTAGACCGCCCAAGCCCGACAAGGCTGCAAATATCGGAAGGAGTGGAAGAAAACCACCTTTCTTTTTTTACAGCATGTTGTCTTTTTTCTGTTTTACTCGTTCTCTTCGATGTTTTGATTTTCTTCTTCGTCTACCGCCACCTACTTTAGTTTCCGCTTTCATAATACCCGTAAATGTTAGTGCAGCTACTCTTTCTCCCAATGATGCGTCCTGAGAGTTTACACGAGACCAAGCCTTAGAGGCTAAGATTTCATCTGCTTCTTTCCTTCTGTTCTTGTCTTTGTATGTAGCATAAGCGATATCGTGTTCTTTACATGCCTTATCTAATAGATTTACTCCTTGATCACCACGCTTAAGTCGTTTTTCTAACTTTGTCCCAGGTCCACAGAATTCATAACACGGTATGTGCAATTATACTGGAAAATTATCTATAGCTTTATTAAGAACTTTGCCTATTATTCCTCCTTTCCCTACTCGTTTACATGGAACTGCTACAACGTTGCGCCTTCGACGCAGCATACTCAAATAAGAGCTCCTGCTATCAAGTGTGTTATTATATACGAATTACATTTTTACACGATGTGCAACTGTTGAGTACTAAATATGTATGTAAGTTTATTTTTATTATTTTTTGAAAGGTAGAAAGATATATATATAAATAAGAGAGATATTTTTCAGCTCTCCTCATTTTACAGCGACATGGCGTACATTCCTCGTCCGTTAAATTTAAAATCTGAGATAGATCGGATAAGGACATTCGCTAGATGGCGTGTACCGTGGATAGACCCCGTAAGTTTAGCTAAAGCTGGATTTTACTTCACGGGATACCTAGACGCAGTTAAATGTATTTCTTGCGGAATCGAATTATTTTCGTGGGATAAAGATGATGATCCGTTAACAGAACACAGAAAATGGTCACCTTCTTGTCGGTATATGAGGGGTTGTGAAGTTGGCAACATATTATTAGATCCCTGTTCCAGCACTTCTTAATACTACGTGTAGTGTGATGCACGAACCATTTTGGAACTAGATAAGTAAAGCAGAAGGTAAAAAAGTTCGTGTTTATTTAGTAATCAACAGTAACATTGATAAAAAAAGAAATCCACTGTACGTGTTGCTCCTGTGCACTCGATCGTTGAAAATTATTATCATCAAAAGAAAGTGATGGTAAAGACAATAAAACAATCGATACCTTTACCTGTTGCAAATCTGAACGACACAAAACGTTCAGTAAGAAAGAAAAATAAACATAGTAAACTTTTGCCGGACACAATACGCGGTCTCATATGCGGTCCATCGAATGCAGGGAAGACTAATGTAATGATTAATTTGTTATTGCAACCGAACGGGTTACGTTTTGAGAATGTGTATGTTTACTCAAAATCATTGTCGCAGAAGAAATATATTGAGCTAGAGAAGCTTTTAAAATCTATTAAAGAAATAAAATGTGATTTTTACTCTGATCGTGAGGAAGTAATACCGCCAGAAAAAGCTCAAAGAAATTCTGTTTTTTGACGATGTAGCAAGCGACAAACAGCAGCACATGAAAGACTACTTTAGTAGAGGTCGACACCATATCGTGGATGTTTTTTACTTATGTCAGACCTATTCCTGCATTCCCAAACAACTTATTAGAGACAACGCTAATTTCATTATTTTGTTTAAACTAGATGCAAGAAATCCTCGTCATGTCTACGACGATCAAGTGAACACCGATATGAGTTACAACCAGTTCACTGATTTATGTTATCGTTGTTGGTCGCAGTCGAAATTCAGCTTTCTCGTTATCGATAAGGATAGCGAAATAAGCAAAGGTCGATATCGAAATGGAATCGATATATTTTATGTGATATAAATACGACAGTGTATACATTAACGAACTCATTTTCGAATTGATGAGTAGAGAAAGAACATCACGATGGCATCAAACAACAGAACCAGTAACGTGTATGTAACGCGACCATCATCACGACATGATATTGCTACTAAATCATATGTAGATGAAAAAATGATGGTTAATACAAATTACGTAACATCAACATCTGACGGAAACTTAAGTATTCATGGTAAACGTTTAAAGAACGTCGGCAATCCTATAAACATGGAGGATGCTTGTAATAAATATTATGTGTTAAAAACCGTTAAGGACAGTATTAATAAAGAAGAAATACAACGTGACATTTTAGATCTTAAAAATGAAATACATGACATATGTGAACAAGAAGAGGATGCAGTTGATTTTAAGAACAAAAGGCTGAAAGGAATAGCTCCAGCGATGAATGGAAACGAAGCAGTTTCGCTTGACACAATGCGTACGCACACTAACCATGTGCAGAGAAATTTAGAGAAACGAGTTAACGACGTTTCTGCACGCATGGAATATGTTGATTCTCTTTTACGTGATATTGTGGATGATCACCTTCCTGTAACTGACAATTACCTCAACATGAACAACAAGAGAATATCGGGTGTGGCAGATCCTGAAGAGGAACAAGATGCAATTTCGCTTTTATTTTTAGAAAAGCATACAAAAGGTAGACTACTACAACTGAATGACGATGGATCGACAGATATGCAAAATAAACGAGTAACAAACATCGGCAAACCTATTCATTCGACGGATGCGATTAATAAAGCATACCTGGAAAAACATTCAGCAGCGCGTGTAGAACTCGAAAGACTGAAGAATGAAATAACCAATCAACAGAAACTAAACGTTGATGTGGGTGGTACTTTGAGTATGGAAAATAAGCGAATTACTAACGTACATAATCCGTTAAATGAGAAAGATGTTGCAAATGAAATCTTTGTAGAACAGTATGCAGCTGCGCGGAGAGAAGTTGATGAGTTAAAACTTGTCATATCTAAACTTCAGAAAAATTCTCTACCAGTAGAATCTAACGGAGAATTAAATATGAAGAACAAACGAATTACAAATGTTGATTCACCTATCCACGAGCAAGATGTTGTTAACAAACAGTATTTAGAAACGTTTGCTACTGCAAAAGAAGAGTTTGAAGTGATGAAAAAGGAACTGCACAAAAAACCAAGAAAAGCTCTTTTTCAAATTAACAGTCTACCGCCAAATCAGTCACCAATATATAGGCTACAAAATTGTCGCCTTATGTATAAGCTTCCCTACACGGGTACACGTACACCGTTAACAGTTTCACGTGGTTCTCTGGTATATGCGATGATTAATCACGTGAACAATCCAATTGAATTAGAAGTAGGTACACCAATTGCTGTAAAGGAAGGTGATGAAATTCAATTCCGCCTAAAAAATCCAGAACAATGGAATACTAACGATCTTCCGCTCCATATACTCTTTGAATATACTATATATGAGTAAAACAATAGACATTACACTTCAGTTTTAAAAATGCAGGCGAACATAGTGGAAAAAGTCGTGTAAAGGATAAACTAGCAAAATTAAGAAAAGATGTAAAAAATATAACTCTCTTAAGGCAGATATGGCTTTAAACCAACTAAAGTTAGAAGAAACATTTAAACCAATAACTGCACCATTAAATAAACTACAGCAGCTTACAGTTAACTCGAATGGATTAAATGCAAAGAAAAATCGAAAATTAAATAGTTATATAAGTGATGAAGAAGAAGAAGATGAATCAGAAGAAGAAGAACCTCTGGACAGAAAGGTTACAACTCTCGTGCAAAATTATCTTAACCCACAATTGAGACACAAAGTTGATAGAATATTCAGGGTTCGAGTAGTTCATGGAGAACACTTTTAGGGAGTAAAAAAGTACTGTTTCGAGATAACAATCTTATAATTGACAATTTTAACTATCCTTTAACTGAAGGTCTCCTTGAATTAATATTTCAGAAAGATCCGGACGCACAGTTGTATGATAATAAGGATCTGTCAGCTTACAGTCATATATTAAATTACACTAACGTGCACAGGAAACAGTATGACACAGGCAAGCCAATGAGAGGCACGAAATCGCTCAAATTTCAAAAAATTATCAAACCATTAGTAGAAGTTGCAAAAGTGAAAAAAGGAAGGAGCACACCAAAATTTGTAAGTGTACACAAATACAAACGTACAGGAAGAGGATCAAAAGTAGCCAAGTGGAAAAATGAACAAAGAAAGAAGATCGAATTAGTTCATTGGAATGATCCAAACAATCTAGTGGAGAGACTGAAAAAGTTAATAGCATCTAGAAGTGCTGGTCATTCGTCACACGAAAACGAAATCTTATCAATCGAAGAAGAACTTCGAAAGTCGAGATACATCGAATAAATGAACACTGCGCGGTGGGACGAACTTCCGTTCGCAAATATATTTAAAGCGGTTAGATTCTCAAAGGATATTTCAGTAATCTATGAAATTGGATGTGAAGACAGAAGAAGCAACTGGCAACAACTGGCTATAGATCGACTGCGATTCAAGAAACGAATAGACGACACAGAACGAATTATTTTACCTATACTTTATGAACAAAATCAGAGAAGGAATAGCGAAAGAACTCCACGCTCCCGTGCGAAAGAATTTTGAAAGACGGAGCGTTATTAGCCTCGGAAAAGATGATTTACATCAAGCGGATCTTGTTGATATGTCTCTGTTTTCGAAAGTTAATAGTGGATATAAATACATGTTAACTGTTATTGATGTTTATTCTAAGTATGCCTGGGCAGTTCCACTTAAAACAAAAACAGGAAACGAAGTAGTGGAGAATATGGAACGCATCTATTCAAAATGTAAACGCTATGCAAAACATGTGCAAACTGACAGGGGAAAAGAATGTTATAATAAGATTTTTCAACAGTGGATTACAATAAGAAAAATTAAACACTATTCGACAGGGAGCAGCTTGAAGGCAAGCGTAGTTGAACGCTTCAATCGAACACTGAAGCAGTGGATGTGGAGAAAATTCTCGGCGTGTGGATCATACCACTGGCTTCGCATGCTACCAAAACTATTAGATGAATATAATAATCGAAAACATCGTACGATTGGTATGAAACCTATAGACGTCACAAATAATCTACAACAACTTGCTACTGTGTACAAATTACGGGAAATGAAGAAAAAGGAGTCACCTTATCCACGAAAATTTAAAGTAGGTGACACAGTACGAATAAGTAAAATTAAGCGATATTTTACAAAGGGCTATACTCCTAATTGGAGTAATGAATTATTTACTGTAAGAAAAGTAAAAGAAACATCACCGAGAACTTACTTGCTTCACGACTATCAAAATAAACCAATATTTGGTGCGTTCTATGAACAAGAACTGCAGAAGACAAAACATCCTAAAATATACCTCATTGATAAAATTTTAAGAAGAAAGAACGACAAGGTTTTCGTATCGTGGCTAGGATTCGACGCCACGCATAATTCATGGATTCCGAAGGAATGTGTATTCTAAAAAAATCAAGAGTAAGTACGCTAGTATAATATATTTTCAATTTTTTTACTCTAATGAGTGATAGATTTGCCATCTTATAGTGTCCTCTCTCTATTGTTGCAGACTTCCCTTGCTCAAGAAACTGTGCTGTTTGTTTTGTTGATGGCAACGTTGGGCATTACCTCAAGCAAGAAGATATTATCACCTCAACCCTGCATAATTAATTCGAAACATTTGTGTAACATGTATCTTAATAAATTATAATAAACAAAATTTAACTAAAGATAACCTCTTATAATTTTTTAATAAAAAATTAAACTCCCTCCTTTTTCCTACTCCTTTACGTATCTGTGTTAGTGTGACGTAAAATAAATCTCTTTAATTAGTTTATCTTCCTAAGAACAGAAAAAAAAGAAAGCAAGAAAAATATTTTTTTACACTCACCTACATCGGTTCAAATAAATTTAATTCTTCTTCTCTTACAGGCTCTTCTACTTCTTGTTCATCTACTATATTAAAGAAAAAGATAATGTAAAATTAAAATCTTTCGCGATCCTACAGTAAACGAATTTCTTAAAATTAAAAAAAGTTGAAACTCACCAATATCATCTTCGTTACTTTCTTCTATCATCGCAAGTAGCTCTGCTAATAACGCGCAGCAGAGAAAGTAATTAAATTTGTGAATTAAAAATAGGTGGAAATAAGGGCTATTGCGCCGTGATATAATGTCGGAGTACACACTAATAAAGAGCTGAAACTCTTCGTTAGTGAACTCCCTCATTCTATTCCCAATAGCGCGTTCAAACGCACCCTCTGCTTCTAACAATATTATTTGATTCACGTTCTTCTTTTAGTCTAATTACATCCCGCAGCGCTACTATTTTTTCTAAAAGGCTACGTTGTACTGCTGACATTTCGAAACTTTAACGTAGCTACAGCAAGCGATTCGCAGTATATATACCCGTTCTAACGGCGACATGTAATTTGAAAAATCAAAACTAGTTTCAAAAAACCTGCCTGGATACAACATCTGCTAGTAAGCTGCGTGGCGACCCGGACCTCAGTTTGCGCATCCTTTTTTTGTAGCCTTGACGAAACCGTGGTCAAAGCACGGCCATGACCAGCAATGACCGCGAAGGAAATAAGGCGTTAACCGGTTTATGCGAAAGCTGCTTGCAGGAAACATCCGGGATAGATATACACTACAAAGGAATGTTCTGCTTCAAACATATGTCTACAAAATAATAATTTTACACACAATAAAGTCGCGTCTGGTAATATAATGTGAAATTATCTTACACCTAGCATTACAATTTTTATATAAAACAAGTGAATTCGCTCACATCTAGAAGAGTGTATGTTCGATCCTCCTAGTTGGCAATCATATAATTATTCTCTCTAGTTCGCTATTTTCACACTAGGCAACTGCTAAGGGAAGTGTACCTTAAAGCTAACTATACTATACGCCATGTCAGTGTGACGTAATGTTAACTGTAGCACACTATTTAAAAAGTGTGTGAATAAATATTAAGGTATTGTCTTTGTTGGCAACAGTGTGTGCGTGTCATCAGTCATGGAGCGACAAGTAAAGAATGAGTTTGGTGAGAAGAGAAACCGTAACACTAACATCCAGTGTAAATGTGAACTTTGTACACCAAATATTAAACCTGATCCTTTACGTACAATATATTTCTCACTAGTAAGTGAGGCTATTACATCATACTATACACATGGCAGTTTACTTCGAATGCCACAACATCTAATTCACTATTTACCATGTGGGTTTCTCTCAACATATGCCGCTAAAGATTTAGATGAAGCATGGGAGAAACTACCCTACTATGTAAAAGCAAAACTGGAAATAGCAGTCTGCAGCCCATGTGTCAGACATTATTGCTACAGAGGACAGGATGAAGTTGATGGTTTTGACGGACCGAATCCAATGATTAAAGACTGTGAAGCATGTAAGAAAGAATTTAATCATGTATTTTGAACTAACAGGTAAATAAAACAGTGTGATGTTCCACTTATTATTCGAGTTGCTTGAATAATTCATCCTAACCTATATATGCATACACATATTTTTTTTTTGTTTTTACACCAACCAAATGCTATAACCTTGAATCCTTTACCAGATTTTATTTTTCTATCATCAAATCACCAACCTGTATAGGTGTGACAAATTATAGCTTTCACTCACACACTGTCTCAATTCAGAGGTTGATTAAGAAATAATTCGTAATATTTTATTTTAAAATAAACCATGCTTTACAGTTTTTCAACCAATATTTCGGCTACTTGGCAGCACGTTCTTTTGTTTTGTTAAAACACTGTCGTGTTTGATGTCTTTGTTCACTGAAGTTCTTTGCTGTTGTTCTTTGCGGTGAATTCATGTGCCCCTAACTGATTCATTAGACGATTTATTATTTCATCTTCCGTGCTAAACATATATATTCGATATAATTTTTGATGAGATAGCACATCATGTGTTAGCCTAACTAATTTATTAGTTCAGAGATCATAATGCATTTTTTTGTGTTAGCCATCTTGGACAAAGATAATAAGAAATCCCAGACATGACACTCACATGTATGGGCTGTTTGACCTCGAAGAGTACAAACAGTTGCCGACGTATCCAACAAAAAATGGCGAGATGTTTTTGTTTTATTCCGTATGTAAAAATTCATACTATCGCGTTCGTAACAACGGAATGTCTTAATCAACCTCCGATTTCGGACTTTATCCGAGTTTTTTAAATTAGTTTTTAACTAGTACAGTGATATTTCATAGATGACATTTATTGATGTAGGGTTAGTAAACAGTGTGTGTGTGTGTGTGTGTGTGTGTGTGTGTGTCTAACGTCAAGATTTTACAGCTAGATGTGTTTTCTGTTGAAAAATAATTAAAAGGTAAGTAGTCGAAGGAAAAAAAATATTTTATTAAACTAAACACTTTTTGTCTCAACCTTCACTGTTCACCAGTTGGCTAGAGTCGTTAGTGACCTTCACTTAAAATTACAACCTGGCATGAACATCCTGTTTCACCTTTCATGATAGAGGTAACTTTCAACAGACAACAAAGCAAATCTTGCGTAGCAACAACCACACTAAAACACACCTTAGTGATTTTGGTTTTTTTTCCACTTACTCACAGTTGGGAGGAGAGGGCCGATTCTTTTTTACAAAAAACTCACATCCTGTTCATCTTTCGCCAGCAAGTAACCTTGAGCAGTAAGAGGAACTCCAGCAAGAAGCTTTTAGAAGTAAATCTACTCACAGGACCTTGTCTTTCAAGAAATATTTACCTCTTACATAAATACCTCTGGGTAAGTGTAGTTAACATTTCCTACATGCGTCCTAGCAAGTAAAAGACCTCTGCAAAAAAATATATATAAATGTAGTAAACAATGTGATTATATCTAACATGATGATTTATGTCTAAATGTCTCTCCTGTCACCAACATAAACAATTCAAGATGTAATCACATAGGCAAGTAGGGTAGATTTTTTTGATAATTGAACTAAGCAGTTAATTACACTCAATAGAGGTTCTTTTTAAATCTCTACTAGAAGAGTAAGGTTAATAGTGAACTTGTTTTGCTCTTACAATACCTTTCAGTAAAAAGATACTCAATTACGCACTATAACAAGTGATGTTACCTATCACGCCCACCCACCTAGGCATAGCAGTAGAAAGCTACCGCAAGGAGCGACATTCCACACTTGTGCGTAGCCTTGACAGCGAGAGGCGCCCTCCGCACGTGCCTTGGCAAGTAAGAGGCTCCTTCAGGGAGTGAAGCGTACGGGCATGCGCAGCGGCTGCCGCTGGTCCAGAACTCTTCTCTCGCAACGCTGGTCCAGAATTCTTCTTTCTACTCTACTACTGTGTAAGGTTTGTAACAGCCCTTATTTGATGTATAAATTTTCTTCTGAGGAGAGACGCCCTCCCTTCCTAAAGATCATGTATTAGGTCTTCCTTGTGTTGATCTGAAGTCCATTTTCATCCGCACATCTTCCTAGAGCGTTTGTTTCCTAATTGCCTGCACGGCGTCATACGTTAATAGTTTAATAGTAAAGGGCTAAACGGGTCCTCTTGTAGTACACCGTTAGTCTGCGCAATTTCGTGTGATCTTGAAACATTATCTGTGATTCGAACGAAGTTGTTCCTTAACACGTTGTGGGTCAGGACAACGAGCTCCTTGTTCCTCTCTACCATCTGCTCTAATTTGGAAGAGATGATCATCCTGTTTAGCCCATCAAATGCATTGGTGAAGCCTATGAATACTGCATGGAATTTACCACGTGGAAGTCGTATCGCATCTTTTATGTCATCAATAAGTTTTTTGATAGCCTGGATTGTACTTCTTCTTTTAGTAAACCCGAATTGTTCCTCTGTAAATTTGTTCTCAATTTATTCTGTGAGCCCTTTTGTCATCAACTTCGTTAGTAATTTAATGGGGCTATTATCTAAGGCATTTCCTCGACAGGAGTTAGGATCGCATGGGTCACCTTTCACTTTGTAAACCATCCTTACTGCCGATTTATTCCATGCTAACGAGATGTTTCTTCTTGAAGGCAGAGATTCATCATGTCCGTGCGAGCTGGAAGCAATACGTTAGTAGATGCTTTCAGGTGTTCATTGAAGATACAATCCGGTCCCGATACCTTCTTATTCTTCAGTCTCAATACGCTGTTTTGGATTTCTTGTATTGTAAATAGGCTTATATTCCTGCGGTCATGTCTTGATGTCATCTTATAAGCTACCGTGATTGATTCGCCTCTGGTTTAGGATGTCGGCGAAGTGTTCCTCCCAGATTTGCATTTCAATCTTCCCCATTGATTGCGCTTTCTTTAATTTTGTGCTATGTAGGGGGTTTCCTTAGGTTCTTCTATCATTCTGTTCGCTTCAAGTTCCGTGAATTAATCTCGCGACCGTCTAAGTAGGCTTTTATATGCTCTTCTGATGGTGCTGTAAGCGTTCGTATCCTCTTGGCTATTGCTTTGTTTGGCTTTATGAAGGGCTTGTAGGACTCGTTTCCTCTCTAGATAGCATGATCTTTTGAACCACCTTTGAGATCTTCGCTTGGAGACTGTAGTTGTTGCAGTTTTAATTAAGTCCTGGAGAGCGAGAGCTTCAGATTCCAAGACTTTCTCCTTTACCTTATTTTCGAATGCAGCGAACCCATCAGAAACAACCACGACAAAGCATTGCCCTGTTGCAACACCTTTCCGTATAAAGTGACACAAAGTTAAACATCATGAAACACATCAAACAAACCCCCTTACGCAGGAAAATTGATGTGACCGAGGCAATGCGCTACTGTGTCAACAGAGACTAATAACTCTCACTCCATTCTGTAGTGACTAATGCAATACAAGCTGATCATTCCTGCACCATACGCACTTTACACGCATTACTAATAATTTATTTTATTTTATTGTATGTATTCATTTTATGCCCATTGGCTGTAATAAATATTTGTAAATATCGATACATGACAAAATGGCCACCATACCGAGTCACATGTAGCAAGAGGGGGCGGAACATGTTTACACGCAAATTGATTTATGTCGCGCAAGTGTGTGGTTGATTCAAGTTATCGTGCTACTGGAATTCGCAATTTATTTATCCACTGAATATTTTGGTGATAGGTTGTATTTGGTCTTAATCAGAGCATAATGCAGAATCCATTATGGTGGAAACATGGGAACAATCTCTGTTGTGAGATGCAGCTCGATATTAATTGTTAACTGATACGAGTATAATTAACGGAGCTGACGTTCATAATCTTCGTAAACAGGAATTAGTATATTTTGCGCCATTCGTGTCTATTGGGTATCCTAACTTTCTTCTGCCTCTTAAACCACGCTGGCGTTCAAGAAAATCCGCAGCTAACGTCAGAGAACATCTCAAGGATTATGTTATACCATTTTTTAATGCGAATTCGACTGAAAATTGCCCTTCATCTCCTTCATTCACAATATATGAAGGGTACACGGGAAAAAGGGGGAATGCCATATCTTATACAAACTGAGATAATTAAATGTGTATGTATCAATCTTTAATACTGTCTACAATAATACATGTACATAAAGTATTATATAATGTAATGTTAGCCTAATGTATTGGTACTGTAAATAGATAATAATGAAAATATAGAATTAAGTTTTATAATTGAAAAATTGGAAAATGGAGTAAATGCATATTTGTCACGAAAATAAAGGGGAATATCAGTCTTATGAACACATTAACACGGAGATAAAGGGGAATGCCACTTTTAGCATAACCTGTCAATTAATAGTGAGGAAGCGTACCAATGAATGATATTCCCTCTGGTCCATAAAATGATCTAAGGACGCGCAGATCAGAAAATGTTGCTGTAGAGATTGGATGTAAACCTGAAATTGAGATAAATCACATATTAAAAATCTCAATCTTGCCAGCATGTTTGCGAAAGTAGAGCAACTTTATGTACACTAACTCTTGCACTTGCGTTCATAAGATGCCTCGGGAAGAACAAACTCACTAACTGGTGTTTCTGGGAAACGTGGCGTTGATTTCGGAGCATTTACAAAAGGTCGTTCCCAATGGCCATTGTAAATGTCTCTGTATTCCTTGAATCGTGGATGCTCAATGGAGATGACAAGTTCCCTTATAGGCCTTGTTTTAAAAGGGCAAACTTTCCTGTACAAGGGAATAAAAAACTTGCTCCACAGACGAATCATTGGTTGATCAACTTCGATTACATGGAAAGGGAAAGGCTTATTTCTGGCACTTCTAAAAATGATCCGCCCAGTCTTCTGGCGTTTCAGCTGCAAATTTCTGATTAATTAGTGCCATGTTTCTATCGCACTCTAAGTACGAGTGCCCACGAATTGGAAATATTACTTTCACAGACTCGAGGCGTTTGGCATGATGTACTATTGAGTGGAGAAATCTGAAAACAGTCCAGTTCTTGTTCTGTTCACATGCAGAATCACAGATGATTGTCAAATGTTTTATCTCGTCCCCAAGTTCACAAAATATAAAATGATGTAACACAGAACACACTTCATCTGCTGCTTTATGTGCAACTGTATCTGGGTTTGTATAGAATATCGAGTGCCCACTAGACAAAACATATATATTGAAGGAGAACAGTAACAGCTGTCTACGGTAATCACGTCATGAGTGGATAAATTAGGTATGCATAAATTCTTTTGGAAATCCATCGCTATTGCCACATACCAAACTGGCATTCCCCCTTTGTTTCTTGTTCTGTGGTGACATTCTCCTTTCATCAATTGTACATGTATTCTTAAACTTGTTATACTTCCGTGACAATTCCTTTTACTTGGTTGTACATTGTCTTAAACTATTCACCTGACCATAAAGTATATATGGGTAGTGTTAATTCATTTTTGTTTTACATTGACATTCCCCTTTTTTATCGTCTAACGGTACCCTTCATATATAAATCCATTGGATCATTGTGCCATAAAGAACCAACTGTAAATTCATTTACTCATTATCGAATATAAGATAATCTTAAATCAGTCCTATAATCTATAAATAATAATAATGAATTAAATTCTTCATTATTAATATTTATTCAGAACTATATATTATATCTTAGATAAGTTAAATCCATTGCAAATATTTTACTATTTACATTGATATTTCAGAGAAAGTATTGTTTTGTAATCATTATCTTGGCTTTTAGTCCGCAACCATCAAATATTCTATCATCTTTCAAGGTCTTGTCTTCTTAAATGAAAATAATTCCTCTCCTAGAAATCTATGCGGATTGAAATTATTCAACGAAAATTACCCTGAGCTCACATAAATTACTATTTTCATCTCCTCTTCATCTTACTGAAAAGTAAAAATTGTAGAATTCTTAATGTTGACATTAAGGAAATAATCAATTCAATTAACATGCTTGAAGTAATAGGAATTGTACAATAAGAATAAAATAAAATAAAATTATATGGGATAACAAAATTCTTTGGGAATAAAATTCTTAAGAATTACCAAATTCTAACGAAGTATTAAATTCTAACAGAGTACCAAGTATGTTTCTTTAAGAGAGAATATTTCCTTCGTCTTTGCTGTTTGCGTCTAAATTATATTTTAACATACCCAGAATAAGAACTGTTTCACCTCTGTAGCTTTCAATGGCTACCTATCATTATATATATATATATATATATATATATATATATATATATATATATATATATATATATATATATATATATATTAATCATGACTAGATATACTCAAAATATTTCCCAAGAAATAGGTAAAATTTTCCAAGATAGTTTAAACAAGATTGCTAACAAGTTATGTTAAGTAGTATCGCTTCATAAATTCAATCATATGGTTGCAAGTAGTCAAGGAATACCATAGATAAAACTTCCTAATTCATTAATAGTGATAAGCTAACATCATGAAGACACTAAGATCATATCTGCAATCAATAATCTGCTATTTCAGCTTAAATCAGTTTAAAACTTAAATAAAACATCAAATTCCCTTTGAAGTTGCCATCAGAGTCTTAACCCTCTTGGAGCCAAGAGCCGATCTAGTCGGCCGCTCCCCATCAGCTGGAAGAGGCCAGAGCTCCGCCTCCACTCTACTACTGTAAAGTGCCAGGCCGTTTTCAGTGGAAATACATGTATTTTAAAATTCGCGTATATCTACCGGTGTATAGCAAATACCGGCAGGAAATTTTCTACATATCGACTACGTAGAATTAGAAACTGGTTTGGAGTGATATAAAGAGTCAAAAACGTTTTATTGTTGATTTATAGTTGTCGATAACGTTTATTTTTAGGATGAGAAAAATATTTTCGCACTTTCTCTCTCAATATCTACTTTGAAAAAAATAATTTACGATACAAAAGAATATACGTAATTATGTATAATGTATTTCTAAATACAATTCTATAGAATAACTAATTTGAACGAGAAAAATAAAAACGTAAAAAATAAAAATTCAAACATATGTCACTAATAAAAACAAGACAATTTTACTCACCGATAAAATTCGCGTGTATGTATCGATGTTTGGCAAATACTGACAACAAATTTTCTACGTGTGGACAACACAGTATTAAAATAATTCTGAATTATTAAATAAGTAAAAAATAGTAGTTGATATTATAGTTTTTTTGTTTTCAGAAAAAGTAGTTTCTCGTTTTCGGTTGTAGTATATATTAGAAAAATAATTTTACAATACAACAGAATTCACGAAATTAATAAATGTATGGCACTAAAGCCGTGATTTGCTTTGAACTACTAAGCGACCGCTGCTCAGTTCGGTACCTGCACTTTACGAGGTGAATCATGGTCAGTGAGACAGATCCTCTCAGTAATTATTCTTGGTTTTCCAGACCGGGGTCCCCTACCCTCAGATATCAGATATCACCTAGGGTCACTTAGATTGAGTGAACCTCGAACCAACCCTCAGGACCAGGCGAAAATTCTTGACCTGGGCGGGAATCGAACCCATGACCTCCGGGTGAGAGGCAGGCACGCTACACTTCGCCCGCGGAGTCCGGCATTTAGGTAATGATAGAGGACTATATGTGACTATAAGGTTTAGCAGAGAGTAAGTGAAAAGTAAATAGAAGTGTGATACGGGCGGAGAATCAGACGGTAGGGGATGTTTAGGTCCAAGAACTTTCTTGAAGGAGACAGGAGGTTGAGGAATGTTGTCGGGTTCATTGGGACAAATTTCCACAAAATGTTCTCCAGAGACATCATCATCATCATCATATTCGTTATCACTAGTTTCATCTACCACCATATTCAGAGCAGCTTTAGTGCTGTTAGACATAATTAAACGTCTCTTCTTTAGCTGCGGTGATTGCGCGGACGTGTCCGGTATAATTTCGTCGCTACACTCTGAACTAAATTCCCTATCGCTATCCAACAAATCATCAGCGTTAACTTCGCACTGTTCTAAATACTGCATTAATTTATTGACATCAATACCTGCTGAAAAATTATCACGTGAATAACATGCCATTTTCCTGTCACAAAACCACTCACTGCAAGGAGCAATCTCTTACTGACCGGTTAGCGGTATTTGTAAACACAGGAAACGACTCTTGTGAAATGGTATAACACCCTCTTAGAACTGCCAAAGCAAGGCGAGGCACATAATGACGTGTAGCCCCTTTACTACAGGTTGTAACAAAAGTATGCACTTCACTATAGGTTGCCTCAAAATTACGTATATCACAAAATTTTAAGCCGGCCGATGTAATCGGCTCTGGCAACTTCCGACTGGATTGTTAACGGCCGACCAGATCGGCTCTGGCAATTTAAAGGGTGGATGCTCGCACTACCGCCTGGCACCAAGAGAGTTAACTATAGGTTACTTGAAATTTTGATGACCATAATATATTATTAACCTGTAAGTCCATTATCAAACTGCCATCAACTCATAATATAGGTTATTCCATATTTCACATCATTACTATCGTCTATTATAACCTTGATCCATATTTGCTTTACTTATTCTTACATTAATTAACCTTACATAAAATTCCTTTCTCATATGTTGTCATAAAATCATAATCCCTCAACTAGTATATTCGAGAATATATATTATTCACACTCCCTATCTCATATTTTCATCATTTCTCTATATCGCCGCATATACGAATATTATTTAATCTATTCAATGTAACGCTCAGCACACATAACTTCACAACTCAATAAAATTAATGTTGTATGGATTAACAACTACCATATTCCTAGCAATATGCACTTCAGTTGTCAAAATATTCACATATATAACCTATTTTGACTTACGTTTGTCAATAAGTTGACGTTATTTATACCTCGGTAACCTATAACTTGATATGCACCAATATCGCACTTCATATAAATCAGAATACACTATCCATGGTATAGCTCTTCGAGAATAAGCTGAAATACTGTTAGCATAACACTTCATTGATGTAAGCAACTTTCCCTACTCTTGGATGTGTTTATATATTTCGGAAGACTACCTATAACCTTCATTTAAACATCACTGCCAATACACACGCCTTGAAACTACATATTTAAGACATTTCACGAAAATATAACGACCCATTCCTTATCAACCACACACAATCAACAACTCACTGCTAGACAGTAAAAACGTGGTTAATTTTAAATATAATTCGTAAAACATCATATTCTGTGTGTGTTTTTGGCTGGGATAGTTGTTGCTTCGTCCTCCCTCGGGGACGATCATATCTGGACTACGGCTGTGCCATCTCCATGTCGCGGTATCTGGACTTGTATTCTCGGGAAGATTCGGCTGGATTTCCGTCGGTCGCCAACCCCATCTTCAGTCTAGCTGGCCATCATGACCTTTTCATAGATATGCATGAAAAACATATTCAATGACATCTTTAATTTCATGCTCTTCTTAGTTACCTAACCTTCTTGTAGTATTACTACGTTCTGAAAAGTAGAATATGACGTCGAAAGTTCTGCTACTGTAGTTTCAATGATATTAATGGTTGCTTAAAAATTGCCTTATTTTACGTTAATATGCTTTAAGTTAGCGTTTTCTCAACGTCCTTGCTAATAATCTCTCATCAGTCTTTAATTCAATCCTAGTATGCGCTCAGTTATTTTCTTTATCTACTTCTGAATATTTCACTTAGGATCTTATGTATTCGAGAAGCACAGCGTTAAGACTTCGTATTCAGACTGATTTACTCGATAAGTTTTTTTAATTTTCTTCTTGAAATCTGCTATTTTCTTCGCGTAACTACTCTTTCGTAACTCTTCGTGTCTTATTTCAGTGCAGTGGTCGATTGTTTTTACTGTTGATTCTTAACAATTTTAAATTAGTGCATGTATCTCAGTCACGGCCACTTTGATTCTACTTGTCTGTACCTTTTAACTCGTATATTCTGCCGCTTGATATACGAAATTTTAGCGCTTTTCACAGCAAATGACGACTTTAACATTCCGTTTTAAGTGATCAGGGCAATGAAATGGTACGATGTGTATAGATTTAGATTATTATTATTATTATTATTATTATTATTATTATTATTATTATTATTATTATTATTATTATTATTATTATTATTATTATTATTATTATTGTACCGGGCGGTACACCCCCACGCCGCTAATTCAAACTTTGCGCCAGTTGAAACTCCTCTACTGGAGGAAGTCTGAACTTTATCTACTGTGTTAATTTTCATGTTTCTCAGAAGATGTCACTACTTGGAAATTTTGAAGTTTCTGAACTGGGTCGTTTTCGATATATTTTTGTTTTGCCTGTAGTAGAAAGTGTGGACATTCTCTTCCAGATGGCACTACTGAAGAACTACAATTGTGCACCCTAGTGCGAAGTGAAAGAACTATGTTTTTGGAGAAATTTTGAATTAATAAGTTTGTTCTTTGTTAAATTTCTTTCAGTTATTGTTTAAGTTGGCAATATTAACCCTTTCTTTCTGCCAGTTTTGAAGCTGGCCAATCATAATTTTCTGTAATTAATTTTCCACCAATAAGGTGTTTCTTCCTCATCTAGTGTAGGGGTTTTCGTCGTTAACCAATAAAATTTTTGTGGGAGGGTGTTCTCATTCCTGAAACGCCTCGAACTTTCCACGAGGGTATATAAACTGCTGATTTTCGGGTCTCCGGGCCACTTCAGTAACATCTATCAGTGCGTAAAGTACGTAGCAGGGGGCGGGAAGCGCCTCTTTCTTCGGGCAGCAGTTCAGCCACCAGGTAATGGCCGTTTAATAACTTCTTTCCTTGTCAGCTCAGCAGTTTAACTCTCGGGGCAGATCCGAAGCCTTTCCACCATGTAACATTTCCCTAAAATGTAAAGACACTTTGTATCAATTCTATCTTTTAAACTTCATATTGGGATAGAGAGGGCTTAACCCTCTCGAGCTCCCACTCATATTGCATTGAGGTGAACTTATATTCACAACCACTTCTTCCTTAATGTAATGTAAATTGTTTCCTTCTAAAAGTCACCTCTTTAGTATGGGATTAGCCCTTGCAGTAACGGCCTAGTGCCAAGTAGGTTTTATATAAAGTGTATTATTAGTGCAAGAACGCCTCCTCTCAAGTTGGTATTTTAGAGGCCATGTAATTTACCTGTTTCTTTACTTAATAGGCCTCAGTAGGTTGGGTATTTTTACCCTTGTTTTCATGTCCTTGGAGGAAAACTTGAATGTGGAGTTTGGTGTGGCATTTGATAGGCTTAAATTTTGAGAGCGAGTTGCTCTTTCTTGAAAATTGAGTTGTTGTATGCCTCGAGGAGGCTTTACTGTGTAAAGAGGAGCAAGTGCTCCTAGGCATGATTGGGGTCTTCTGCCCCTTTGTTGAATTCTGTATATCGTAAGGTTGGGCTTATAGCTCAAGAATTGTGTGTCTGGCTCTCGGAGCCCAAATCCTGTAATCACTGTAATTGTACATTTTCGAATTGTGTTTCGGCTACTGAGTACCTGTTATTTGTTATTTCTTAATCTTGAAAAGAAAATATAACCTTGTTAAATTTTATCTTAACTTTAATTTCGTATTTTGAGACCTGTTCACCCCCGCACCTTCTTTCACCTCTGCACATCCACTATACTCCGTAACAATTATTATTATTATTATTATTATTATTATTATTATTATTATTATTATTATTATTATTATTACCTCACGAGTTCTAAGAAAAGTAACAAGGCGTGAATGGGATGTGGTCATATCAGAGACAGAGACTGAGGAATACATAACTTAAAACACAACACACTTACGTACAAGAATGCAATCTTACCTTCAGACAACGTAATTCCAGGGGCCCAATGCCCTGCAAGTCATCGTCAAGCTGCTCATCTTTTTGTTCACTGGACATTTCTTCTTATGAAGTGCTGTCCCCCAATATAATTATGAAAGCCTCTGAATCAGCTTGGAGTTTAGCTTCAGCCCACACATCTGCCTCAAACGTCTTCATATGCTAAGCATAAGCACTCCAATTTTATACATTTACGCTTTCTACCTTTTCCTGCATGAACTTCTCCATGCCCTTTGTTTCGAAAGTAGTATTGTTAATACTAATGTGATGTTTCACCTGTGCCCACACTAGTTCGATGCAATTTAACTCGCAGTGATAAGGTGGCAGTCGAAGAACTCTATGACCCATTTCCTTCCCTATTTCGTCAATGACGTAAGCATCATATTTGCATTTTACTTTACAGATGACGTCCATCAGATCAATCTTCAGCATATCCTCACTGTACTCAATACCATGTGATTGTAGCCACTCCCGCATACGCTCTTTCTTTTATGACTTAGTTGGCAATGCCTCTCTTTTCAGCTGTGGTAGGAAGAATTGCCAATGACTACTACAGATTGAGGTGGGAGATTTGCGAAAATCTGTTCTTTAAAATACTTTTCATAACAATCACCATCCACTTCATCATGATCGTCAGCAGTGTTTTTCTTACACAAAAATACAACCTTAGCATTCTACACAAATGCGCGCACGTTAACTGCATGCATTCACGCAAATCCTGGCCTACGACCTGTAGGAGCTCTCGAACCACTGGAAAATCCCACTAAAAATGCTTGCCTCTGACTGTTTATGGACCGGGCAACCCACGCCTTTTTCCCTGTTATACCGGTATTAACAAATGATTCATCTGTGTAAACAATGTTTCAATTTTCTTTCCGCAATTTTTTACTTGTGTTAAATACATATGGCACCAAGACACAACATCGTTTTTTTCAGTCAGCAAGGCTTTGTTTCCCCTCCGTTCGTAAATAAAATCCATTTCTTTAAGTAGGACGTAAAGATTAGATCTTTCAAAATCTGAGAGCTCTAGATCTTTATTGACAGCCAGCAGAACAGAATACAGTGTTGATGGTCAATTATTAATGAAAAACTCGTGCTCTTTCCGTCTAAATGCACTCCGTACAAAGTCATACATTTCGATATCCTGCTGTTTCGCCTCGTTGTTTTCAGCGTTCTCTTCTTACCTGGTGACACGAAAGGACCCTTGGTAACCTTGGTGAGAACTTTAAACACCGTGGTTCCTGAAATGCTGCACGTTTCATCAGAGGTTTCCCTCGCAGTCCAATACACACTTCTCTGCTGAACCTTGGTCTTTATATAATTGTAGACGTTACAATCTATCTTTCTCTGGGCTTTAAAATTTTCCTGTGTTTACGTTTCGCAAACGGAATATCAGCCTTATTTTTAGTGCCACTTATTATTATCATTATTATTATTATTATTATTATTATTATTATGAAATTATGTCATCTTTACATGAATACTATCAAGAAAACCATGTCTAAATATTAAAGAATCTGAAAGGACTTTGATTTATATGAATTAAAAAATATTACATTAGTCCACCTCTGTGACATAGGGGTTAATGTGCTTAGCTACCACCCCCGGAGTCCCGGGTTTAATTTCCGGCTCTGTCACGAAATTTAAGTGGTACGAGAGCTGGAACGCGGTCCGCTTAGCTTCGGGAGGTCAACTGAGTAGAAGGGTTCCGATTCCCACCTCAGTCATCCTCGAAGTGGTTTACTGTGCATTCACACTTCTCCTCCAGGCAAATGCCGGGATGGTACGTAGCTTAAGGCCACGGCCGCTTCCTTGTCTATCCCTTCCAATCTTCCCATCCGTTACAAGGCCCCTGTTCGTCACAGCAGGTGAGGTCGCCTGAACCTCCTTCCCAGTTTTTCCCCAGCCCTAAGTCTCACGCTCAAGGACACTGCCCTTATGGTGGTAGAGGTGGGATATCTCGCTGAGTCAAACGGAAAATCCAACCCAGGACTGTAAACGAATTTTAGAAAAGGAGACAGTTTATTACAATAAATTACGATCCCAATAAATGGACAAATACTATTTTATACACAAGAATTAAAGGCAGCGCTCTTTCGTTCGGGGTCTTCCTGACACACGAAAAAGATTTCGTGGGGTTAGTTAAGTCGGAGAGGGTAGGGATGGAATTATGTTTTAGCACCTTCAATTCATATGCTCTCTTTACTTCAAATTAACATTCCTCATAACGAAGCTGCAGGAAAGGATTGTGATCAACATATGGTAAGTAAAAATACTTTGATAGAATAGATTTATACAAAAGAAAATAGTTTTTCTAGCAAAATTTATGCTAACCTCACACAGCTGTGAGTTTTCGGTTGGTAGTCATTTATGTTGTCGGCAAATCTGCACACATTTTCTCCTCCTATTGTTACATTTCGGGAATTTAAATAATCTAGTTACTCCAGATGAGTGACTTCTACAATCGGGAGACACACAATAACCCATTATAAATTTAATCTCATTGCATTGGACAACACGCACGGTCCCAAAATGGCCGCTGCCGCAGAAAATTCTGGCAGCGTGACCAGACCTATATTTATATATATATATAGTCCTTGCTGACAGCTGCCCATGAGGACGAGTATGACAGCCGTAGTGGAAGGACGTGTTCCTCCCGCTCGCTCTCTCTCTCCTCGCCAGGCGCTCTGTACTTTCCCAGTACTGGTCAGGCAGCTGTACTTGTTAGTACATCTTCGAAAGAGCATTTGTCAGAGCTGAGCACTTTTCAGTGCTCGCTATTTCTCTTTCAGGAGCTTTATTTTCAGGAGGACCAGGATGGAGAAGCCGACTCTACCAGTGAGACCGGTCGACCACGACTACGAGGCGGCCTTCGAGAAACTACAAGACGCGCTCTACACGATGGAAGCCCCCCACAATGAACGCCCGGAGCTGGTGGAGTTCAACCGGTGGGGGGAGGACAACCACCAGGGGACGCTGAGAGTATTCGACCACCTCAACGCGATCGCGGAGTCCATCGGGGAGCCAGTCCTGCAGATCATAGGCCATATGGTCCCTGCCTGGGCGATCATCATTCGCCCTAATGACGCAGCTGACTTCAAGGTCTACGAGGAGCGCGCGTCCCAGGAGTTCCAGGTTGCCCGGCTACCAGGACTCAGGGAGCATCTGGACGTCTCAGGCTACCAGGAGGCAGCCATACAGACGGAGCCGAGGACCGAGTACGACGGCGGCGCTCCCGAGCGCCGCGACGGCGCGACCTCAGTTGGAAGGCTGTACTCTACCAAGTACACGCAGACCAACAAGGCCGCCAACCAGGATCGTCGACCACCTACCAAGGCGAAGTGGTCGCAGACGCAGGCCTACCAGGAAGGGCCTATTACCCGGGCGCAAGCCAGGAACGCGCCCGTGATGGTGGACAGCAGCACAGCAGTGGAGAAGGACGCCCCCTGGCGTTCTGAGACTGCTGGCCAGGCCCAGCCTGCCTGCATGTCTGTCGAGCTACAGACCTCGATATGCACCCCTCAGGACAGGGAATGCAGTCGAGTGTTAGCACCGACCGACGCCGCCGCCGCCAACCAGGAGATGGAAGATGACGGCGACGCAGCGGAGCCACCAGCTACCCCGGGGTCACCAGGCCGGGAGGAGGGCCACCAGAACGAGACCTCTTCCCCTGCCGAGAAGCAACCCCAGGAAAGAGGAAGAAGACGACGCCGGACCAGGAAGCAGAAGGCGACGCCGGCCCACCGGGAGAGGGCCGCCCAGCCGCAACACAGGACTGCTCCCAGGACAGCAGTCTGCCGAGGAACAAATCAGGAGATGACCTCAGCGGGTAGCGGCAGCCAGGTGAGATGGAAACGTCCCCCTCAGCAGCTCTTGCAGTGTTTCCGGTGTCTGAGGTGGGGCCACCGGCAGGAGAGCAGTGGGCTCCAAGTGAAGTGCAACCGTTGTGGTGGTGATCACCACTACACGGCCTGCGCGACACTTAAGTAGGCGGCGGTTTGCGCCAACTGAGCGGGGGGCCACCCGGCCTCCCATCGCAGTTGCCCAGTCTACCGGGCCATGGCGCGGGCAGAGAGGAAGGAGGCCCGGCATCATGACCCACCCCCTTCCAGGAGGCCCCCGCCTCGGCGGGCTTGGCCTCATTCTCCGGGATCGGAGACTGGGTACGAGGGGCCCCAAGGAGGTGGTGCGGTGCGGCAGGCCCTAGTGGTACTCGACGCATGGCTCCGCAGCCGGCAAGGCCCGCGCTAGTCAAGGCAGTGCCCAGAGGGACTGATCCCCTGGCAGATGGAACGGCGAGACTATGGTTCATGGCTAGCTGGTGCATGATACCTCTCCTCAACTAACACTACCACTGGACCTTTCCCAGACCACATCCTTGCTTGTGCTATCACAAAATGTCAGGTTTTACATGTAGGCTCTTTCTGCCTATGTGGTTTTTCCCTGACCCTTCAATACCACACCTCAACACTACCTTACCAATACAAACTCTTGCCGTGGTAGCGAGTCTAACTCGGAAATCGGCAGATACTCCTTGTATCACTTTCCCACTCTTCCCTGCTATCTCTTTCTTCTTAGAAATTAATAGCATGTCGGAGGCCATGTAGATTGAGTCGATGGTCACGGCGGGGGAGCGGGCTACGGGGGCCCCCCGTAAATAGAAAAAAATAAAAAAAAGACAGCTGCCCATAACCCTGATATCCACCTACAAGACTACAAATCTCAAGTGTCCCGCTATTCTGGCCGAAAATCGCCCGTTCTTATAGACCTAGTACACTACATAGGCACGCGTAAGACAATGTCGTCTGTGTGAATGAACGGGAAAGATGGTTCTTTATGTACCGTTACTGCGTCGGCTGTCCGCCAATTTGAACGGCATTGGGCCTCGATCACATTTTAGGACGCCGATCATCTGTTTTCTGGGATAAGATGACTGGAGGATATCTTCGATTGTAAATCATTATGGACTAGGATATTAGCTAGGATACTGAGTAGGCGGCTTTATTCTTCATGCATATGGGAGAGTCTATTTATAAATATCTGTCTGTCCCATAGGTCAAAGGCCTTCCTGAACTCAAAAAGGATGACGTGATATTTCCCTCTGTGATATCGTAGGGCGTCACCGATAACTTGCCTTAGATTTTCAGCAGCATGAAGAGTTGACCTTCTCTTGCGAAAACTAAACTGCTGGTCAGGAATTATGCAAGATTCTTTTCCGGTTAAACTTTCTGTAAAAGAATTGTTTAAAAACATGAATTAACGTGCTAAGAGCAATTCTCCTGTAGGAATCTGGTGAATTTACATTTCAGTCTCCTTTGTACAGCAGCATTATTTTAGATGATATCCGGCTTATTGCAATTGTGTTAATTTCCATACATTTCTTGTAAATGCCGTAGTAGCCTATATTTCTCCGCCATGAAGGGTGATATTTGTTGGATATGCATTCTGGGCCTGCGGCTTTGTGTCCTTTCAGTTTAGTAACTGTGGTTATCACGTCTTATACTTTTGTGTTAATTCTTTTCTTTTCAGTTTTCCAAAAACGAGTTCAAATGGCTCCTCGCACTTCACAATTAAGACCCACGGCCGACTGCATCCCTTGCTGCGCTCCTCATACTGGCCTAGACAATCGCTTTGAAGCTCAGCATAAAGCTATAATTGGAAGGTTTCACCACAATGCCACTGGAGTGCTGGCCATCTTAGTCACTGACAGGAAGCAGTATACCGCAATTTACCACAATTTTCAGTTTAATTTAAATTGTTTGCTGTCGTAAGTGTTGTTAATATGTTCGTACTTCGACGAGTTGCTTTACGCACCGACACAGATAAGTCATATGGTGACGATGGGACAGGAAAGGGCAAGGAGTGGGAAGGAAGCGTCCGTGGACTTAATTCAGTTACAGCGCCAGCATTCGCCTTGTTTGAAAATGGGAAACCACGGAAAGCCATATACAGGGCTACCGACAGTAGGATTCGAACCCACTACTTCCCGAATACTGGATACTGCCTGCGCTTAAGCGACTGCAGCTATCGAGCTCGGTAATATGTTCGTAATGAAATGATTGTTGGTTTGTTATTTAGAGTTGATAGAGACGCGGTAATTAGTTAATTTTTTATTGTGAAGTGTGGTGATTTGATTTTTAAAGTGTGTTTACAAATATTGAAATATTTGATTCTGTTGTGCGCATTTTTGTACTTCGAACATAAATTTTCTGCAAACAAGAACAAATGCTATGTGTGGCTTAAAGCGATTTTTCACCATAACTTCGTCCTAAACAAGAATTCTCCTTTATGCTCTATTTCTTTTTTAAATTGTGTAGTGTATTGTTTTGTTTTTCTTTAACTGAGTCTGGAAATATTCGACAATGTATTGCTGAGTGTCTTTTTGAACTTCGAACGGGAAAATAAGCAAAGGGACACTATAATTTCACGAATTCCCTGTAGACCAGGAAAAAAATAAAGACTGGTGTGCCTTGTGCCTTGTGTTGCACCGTTCCAACGTCGCACATTTGGCGACTCCACAGACATATAAAACTGTAATATTCCCGAACGTGACATGTAATTCGCTTCTATTAGAGAGATAGCGCCTCTTGCAATCAGAGATTAACGAAGCATTTCTCTCTTGCTACACTTTTCCTTTTGCTCACTGAGAAAGTCAACAATGACTTGTGTTGAGAAGGTGTATTACTCTTTCATTTTTTGTCCGTATGCTCCTGGCTTCTTTTGTGTATATAAACTGATCGTTTGTTTTTTGTAATGACTCTTTCTTCAATTTCGGTTTGTCTTCTATTCTGTTACTGGAGCTGCTTACTACCTTCTCTATGAATATTATCCCTTGCATACGATACCGTTACCGCTCTATGAATTAATCAATTCTATCATGCCCACCTCTTTTTACAAACCCCCTGTGTTTTCCGTCGTGTGTATAATGCAGTACTCCCATTTGTTTATTTATTTATATTTATACAGATATCTATACCGTGTTTTATAATTCTCATAAGAGTACTGACTGGGCGAAAATCACAAGGAGACCAACACATCATATCTTGAAGAAGAAGAAGAAGAAGAAGAAGAAGAAGAAGAAGAAGAAGAAGAAGGAGAGGAGGAAGAAGAAGAAGAAGCAGACGCGTTCGGAAGTTGGAAGCATTGGGCTGTGAAATGATTATGCTAAATTTTAAATGGTATTATAAGTGGATTTACAATTTGTCCTACACAACTTTCTATCTAGAGTCAATGTTCATAATTAAAAGGAATCGTCGGGTTCTTTCATATATATTCTATATGTGGTGGAATTGTGGGGATTAGAAAAGAAAAGGGTCAACCTGAATCAAATAATATATACATTCAGTAAGGCTGTTATGAGATTACCGCAATGTACAACCAATGTGGGGTCCTTCATCTTATGCGGAGAGTTTATCGAGCTAGGTTGTGTTAAAAGGGTGTTAAATTTTTGGTCTAGATTAAGACGGGGTGGCGGCGGTATTCTGCTGCAGAAAGCATATAGATATGATCTGGAAGGAATGTATGATGGGTGTTGGCTAGCTACAATCAAAAGTTATGTTGAGGATTTGGGTATGGGATATATTTGGCGGGAGGGATGGAAGGGGAATAATAGCAGAATGCAGAGGGCCCTGACAATGAGAACAAAGGACATCCAGATGCAGAATTGTTTGAAAGAATGTAGAGATAGGCCTTCGCTCAACCTATTCTATAAGGTCTACAAGATCTCCAACTTAAGTATAAGATTCGGAGATGGAAGATTAAAAGATGGGATACTATGACGGCTGATGGGGATGCATAGAAATACAAGATGGATCAGGAGAAAAGAGATCTCCCAGTGCATACTATGTGAGGCTAAGTATGATGGTCTACATTTACTTTGTGATTGTATAAGGACAGAAAATCTAAGGACAAAGTTTCTAAATGTAAAGCAGCACAAATGTGTAAACAAAAAGATGAGCAAAAAATTACTGTATGGATAGTGAAACAGTCGAAAAACGACAGCGGCTTGAATAAGTTCTTATGCGCAGTGAAGGAACAATGTCTGAGAGAAGTGCGAGGTTAGTATATGATGCAATAACCTGGAATGTAAATAGTGGAGTAGCCAGCATAAATAGGTCAGTTGGGGGTTGGCACCCAGTCCTTTAAATATTAGGATAACATCAGTGTGCAGTAGTAATTCCACTAGACATGCAGACAGGGTAGGATGCAGAAGTTGGTTTTACATGGTTGCGTCATCTTGCTCTTTTATTATCTTTTGTTCTAACTTTACTCTATCACTTATACTGATTTTTGGTAGCCTCAGCAGATTACGAGCATTATAACTTTATTATTAATTGTAGTAAGCTAGTAGCATGGTACTCAGTTGTATATATTTTGGCATGTAATGTTCTCTCACTGTTTACGCATAGTAGGAGATGGTAAGGAGTGATGTGCAAGGGAGAGCACGACACACCCGTAAGAGGACGGGCCTACCCCAAATATGTAAAGAAGGGAGACATGAGAGAGGCGGGATACGGGAGGAGAGTGGTTTAAGCCTCACGTAGACGGTTGCAATGGAATGGTGAGAGAACCGCACTGTCATCTGGTGAGGTTGTTGGGGTCTTCTTTTGGGCCCCACGGATAGGGCCGGTCGTGTCATCATTGGGAGGGCGGCTTTCTTCTCACCAGGGGTGATGACGCGGCCGGACAGTAGTAGTAGATTGTTAACTTACCCTTCTTTGATTGGTAGTAATATTATTTGTTGATTGTATACTATTATATTTTATATTTATTTTATTTTGTTCTTTAATATTAAGTGGAGACAATGGACGTGGCATGTAGGGACTGAGGATGACTGCTGTGGTGACCTCCCTAGGTAGAGTCACGTTTCCGGGGTATGCGACGGACCTCATGCCATGCCCAAGGAGTCTTGTGCCCGTTCAGCAAACAGATAAGGAAGAGAAACAATTTCGCCCTTTTTCCCTAAGGATAAGGGCGATGTACCCTTTTTCTCTTTTGATAGGAAGAGGAGACCTTTTGCCAGGAAGGGTATCCCTTTTGCCCTTTTGCTCTATGATGAGGCAGAGATGCCCTTTTGCCCATTTAACCTTTTGACAGGAAGAGGAGCCCTTTCGCACTTTTGCTATACGGATGAGGAGGGCGTCTGTGTCCCGTACCCTTTCGCCCTTTTTCTATACGGATAAGGAAGAGGGCGGCTGGGTCCCATGCCCTTCTGCTCTTTTGCCCTTTTGCTATACGGATGAGGAGGAGGAGAAGAGCGGCTGTGCCCCGTCGGAAGAGGAGGCTATAAGAGCCTATGCATAGCCACCATCTTGAGCAGTAGCCCCGAGGCTAGCTTTCTCCATGAGAGCCTGTGTGTAGCCGTTATCTTGCGCAAGTGACCTTAGACCGTCTCTTTAAATCCTATGTCTCCTCTAGACCAGCTTTCTCCTTAAGAGTCTATGTATAGCCGCCATCTTGCACAGTAGCCCCTGGGCCAAATTTCTTCATAAGAGCTTTTGCATAGCCAATATCTAGCGCATGCGCCCCTACGCCGTCTAATAAGAGCTTGTGTGTATCCCCCACCTTGCACAGTAACCTCTGAACCAGGTTCTGGGAGTTAGTCTCATAAGAGTCCCTGTACGGCCGTTATCTTGTGCAATCGCCCATGGCCGTCATCCTTTTCTATAAGAGCGCAACTAAAGCCGCCATCTTGTGCAATAGCCCATAGAAGGCATCTTTCTTTATAAGTTCCCATGTATACCCGCCATCGTGCGCAATCGCCCATAGCCGTCATCTTTCTCCATTAGAGCTCATGTATAGCCGCCATCCTGTGCAATACTCCATGGCCGACATCTTCTCCACCAGAACCAATGTATAGCCGCCATCTTGCGCAATCGCCCATGGCCGTCATCTTTCTCTGTAACAGTATATGTATAGCCGCCATCTTGTACAATCGCCCATAGCCGGCATACTTCTCCATAAGAGCCTGTGTATAGCCGCCATATTGCGCAATCGCTCATAGCCGTCTTCATTCTCCAGAAGAGCGTGCCCCTACGCCAGCTCATAAGAGCAGCCGCCATCTTGCGCCAGCGACCCTAGGCCGCCTCATAAGAGCCTATGTAAAGCCACCATCTTGCGCAAGCACTCTTAGGCCCTCTCAACAGTCTGCGTATAGTCGCAAGCGCCCTAAGGCCGTCTCATTGCCTCCATCTTACAAAAGCGCCCCCTAAGCGACCTCATGAGAGCAGCCGCCTCATAAGAGCAGCCGCCATCTTGCGCAGTAGCCCTCAGGCTTTCTCATAAAAGGCTATGAATAGCCGCCATCTTGCGCCAGCGACCCTAGGCCGCCTCATAAGAGCCTATGTAAAGCCACCATCTTGCGCAAGCACTCTTAGGCCCTCTCAACAGTCTGCGTATAGTCGCAAGCGTCCTAAGGCCGTCTCATTGCCTCCATCTTACAAAAGCGCCCCCTAAGCGACCTCATGAGAGCAGCCGCCTCATAAGAGCAGCCGCCATCTTGCGCAGTAGCCCTCAGGCTGTCTCATAAAAGGCTATGAATAGCCGCCAAATTGCGCAAGCGCCTCTGGGCCACATCATAAGAGTAGCCTCCATCTTACGCAAGCGCTACTAGGTCGTCTCATAAGAGACTATGTATAGACGCCACCTTGCGCAAGCGCCCTTTGGCCGTCTCATAAGAGCCTACGTATAGCCGCCATCTTGTGCAAGCTCCCCTAGGCCATCTCATCAGGTTCTTTGAAAAAGGCGTCGGGAAGGACATATTGCCGTATAACTAAGGTTAATTCCCTCACGATGGTGGATGTGAGGTTAGGCTCGCTCTCTTAGGCGTCTGGAAGGGCAACTAGCCGCTCTCTTATGCAAAATCCATGAACGTGTATTGCCCTACTACACCACTAGTGGTCAATGAGCTCGGGTAAGAACCTGCATTGCTACCCTACTCGTTGCTGAGTCAGCAAAAATATGCAGACGAGATGTCACAGAATCCGCCTTCCTCTACTACACATGGGTATTATTTTTACACCATAATTATGCCTTTTATCACTTTTGCTCTCGGCTTTACACACCCGACTACTTGTTTATTTTAATAGATTTTTCTTTTTTTATTTGTTTAACTGTTAGATATGCTTATTGATCTCGTAACTATGGCAACTGCTCAGTCTCCTTGTTTTGTTTTCTCTGCCGGGCCTACTTCTCGGTGTTCTTGTATCTGGGGATGCTGTCACTTTGGAGATAACAATTGTGCTCGCATCTTTATGATTGGAGTTCAAGTCTAGCATTACCGTACGCTTTAAATGTGTGGCTTTTAAAAGTAATGTTTATTTCTTTTACGCGTGTCCAACTTCTCAATCTGGAGAAAGGAATGCTTTGCGTCAAGAGTTAATCTATATTTCCATGAATGATCTATTTTGAAGACTATTGCCAACACTTTTCGTAACGCCTCGGTTGCATCTTCATTGATGTCTGCAAATCAATATTCTCTGGTTGAAAAAAATATGACTGCGTCTGTAAACGTAAGTACCTTTTCCTCTGTATCCCCTACTTATTTTGCTGTTTGCATATTCATTTGAATTTCATGTTATGTTAATAAACCTCATTCTTGTGATCCCTATCTTTTATTGCCGACTCGTTGGCTGAATGGTCAGCGTACTGGCCTTCGGTTCAGAGGATCCCGGGTTCGATTCCCGGCCGGGTCGTGGATTTTAACCTTCATTGGTTAATTCCAATGGCTCGGGGGCTGGATGTTTGTGCTGTCCCCAACATCCCTGCAACTCACACATAACACTATCCTCCACCACAATAACAGGCAGTTACCTACACATGGAAGATGCCGCCCACGCTCAAAGGAGGGTCTGCCTTACAAGGGCTGCACTCGGCTAGAAGTAGCCACACGAAATTTAAAATAACTGTGGGTATACGACTTTTCTACTTCCTTTCAAAAGTTTAAGAGGCACGAATTCAGTTCCTGGCAGTCTCTATCCGGTTTCGACCGGTCCACGAGATAATGATATTGTGTGCGTGAGGGCTGGGTGGTTGTATAGAGTTGAGTGGCTCAAAGCAATTTCTCGCGATAACATTGTCCCTACCACTAATTCTGCTTCTTCTGTTGTCTGTAGCCTTCATTTCAAAGAAAATGATTATTCTTTTTAGGCAAAAGCAGAAGAGTACTAAAC
The DNA here is from genome assembly GCF_040414725.1 of Anabrus simplex. Classification (NCBI taxonomy): domain Eukaryota; kingdom Metazoa; phylum Arthropoda; class Insecta; order Orthoptera; family Tettigoniidae; genus Anabrus; species Anabrus simplex. The sequence continues at coordinate 162,526,945 of NC_090271.1, forward strand.
AAAGGTCCTGTTCCCTTAATTTTCCTTACCTATCCTAGTTATCAAGTGACTAGTACCAAATGTCCTAGAAGAGAACTTACTAGAACCGCACCACACTCACCCAAGAAACGCAAAAGAGTTGAAGCTGCTTATCATTTTCAAAATCCTAATTCAAGGTGTTCGACAGCCGATAAGGAAGGAACATGCAATTTTTCAAGTGTCCCTTTCACTGTAGAACGACTGTTTTTAAGTTCAGTCACCAGCCCTAATGCTGGTTGGATCCTCAACAGCTCCGCCATCAGCTGTTATAGATGGCCTAGCATAAAGTAAAGCTATGCTTGACCAGAAATTACATTACAAACACAAGGATGACTGATACACCTAAATTTGTATTATAGCTCCCTACAACCACCCTTGAATTAGCACTTTCATCTTAGTTTTCCGTTTCTATTTTCGGGTATTCATTACCCTAAATTATATTTCATTCAATAATCCTTTGGGCGAAGTCATATTTGCCACATGACAGCAGCACAGCACATTTCTATCGAAGGTAATCATAACTTTAAAATTTTAAAAATTAGGTACCATGACTGTTGTGACAGCAAGGCCACCGTGTGAAGCTAGGTGTTACCTGTGCAGTGAACAGTTTACGAAGTATTTACTCAAAATATTTTTTTTAATGAATTTTAATTTAAAATGTTGGTGAAAATTGTGCGTGAGATGAAATCTAAAACTATGTATATTGAAATTAAAATGTAAACGTGATTGAATCAAAATATTTATGTTATCCTACACTGAATATTGTAGTAGATAAAAATAACATATTTATATTTTGATCACACCACTTTGCTGACTGCAGCACTTTAATAATTTTAAAACTGTAATTGAACAATAATTCTTAATCTCAAGATTAACATCAGAAGGCAACTGTGTTCTCGTGAGTTCTGCTATGTATCTAAACGCTGTGGATAATAAAAGTAAGTTCTCTTATTCCCCACAGTTAAGAAACGACAGTTGGACTACTCCATCTCTCCACAGTTTCATTTCACGACGTTATTTTGGCAAATATCAACGAAGGTAGACTTTAGGATTAATAATTTTAATAGTAATATTATGAATCAGTGTAACATACTCCTTCATTCCTTTAAATTAATATAAATCGGCAATCAAAGGCAATATCAGAACGTCTGCTTGGCTACTCCATCTCTCTGCAATTTCATTTCACAACGTTATTTCGGCAAATAATATCAACTAAAGCAACCTTCATCATTAATAATTTAAATAATATTTGAGACTATGTCCGTGTTTCGGCACGCTGTGCTGGTGCACCGTTATGTTCCGCTGTTTTAGAACACCGAGTGCCAGTTTTTCCGAAACATTATCTTTTTTACGCTATTGGCTTTACGTCGCACAGACACATATAGGTCTTATGGCGACGATGGGTCAGGAAAGGGCTAGGACTGGGAAGGAAGCGGCCGTGTCCTTTATTAAGGTACAGCCCCTGCATTTTCCTGGTGTGAAAATGGGAAACCACGGAAAACGAAACATTCTCAAGCGAGACCGAGACAGTGACTCGCTATCCCGTAAGAAGCGCAACTATGCACTGCCCTTGGCCCTTCGCATACTAGCTGACTGTCGATAACGGCAGTGTGCCGCCATGTACTGGAGTGTTCCGTGTTCCGTCATATTCTCCTTGTTCTGTGACTTCCGTTGCACTGACAACTCGCCTTCGGTTTCGTGCGAATAACTTAATGTGTTCTGTTTCGTTTTCATCAGTTTTTATGAGTTTTCATTGAAGCCTATTAATATATACCATACAAAAGTCGGCAAACTTTGCATAAAGCCGCACCAACATACTTGTCAGGACTTTTTACTAATAAAAACAGGACAGAGTGTAATGCAGTTTATGTTCTTCTATTCTGTCAGCAAAGGGATCTTCAACCGGCACAATGACGAGACATTTCAAACTTAAACATCCCACAAATTCATTTTCGTGTTCTGCTTGATGGTTTTATTTTTAATCTCCTGTACCGTTTGTATATAGTGTTTAATTTTTATCTTCGTGTTTTGCTTATATGGGTTAATTTTTATTTTCGCGTTCCACTAGCGTATTGTGTACAAAAGAGGGTACTGACGAATGTTTTTTCAACTGTGCAAGTATATTTTTAATGGGTGAAAATAATATTATAACATTTGTAAACACATCTACTGCCAGTGGAATTGTGACAGGTGTATTTCAGAATGAATGAGAACATTTGTAACCTGAAAACATATAGACATGAGTTTTGTGAGCGTATTTCAGTGTTCGGACTACTTTTTCATGTGCCGTGAAGTTTTATCTTGGCTCTACTTACTCACAATACAGACAGATGCATTCAACTGGTGGAAATATCTTTAGATTAGTTACTTTTAAACGCCTGAACTGTAATTGTAACCGTGTAATGTGTATTTCATATTGACTGAAAAAACTTAACCTAAAAGCAGCATTTAAGCGTGAGTATTGAGCGCGAATTTCAGTGTTCCGACGGCATCTTCACGGTTCCGTGCAGCTTTATTCTAGCCGTAACTACACAGCACCCCCGGTGCTGGCATATTTCCGCTGACGCGGAGCATATCATTTTTCCTCATAACGTTTTCTCTACCGCGCAGTTACAGTGCCGTGTGCCGGCACACTGAACCCAAACAATCCACCTCAAGCGCCTAATGTTCGGGAACAAGTGTCTGTTTCGGTCTGCCCTAACGTACATTTTAACAATATTGTGACATTTTAGGTCTATTGTAATTGGCAGTGAATTTTATGTGACGGGACTGTACGCCATTGCTCCACGCCGAGCGTTCGCCGGCGAAACACAAAGGGGTGACTTTCTTTTTTCTTTTATATAACCTGTTGAAGGGTGAAGAACAGCATTATTACCGCAAGAAAAGACGAAAAAATTTATTAATACTGCTGGACCCTCCATCCACGAGAAACATTACATTCAAAACTTCTCGTAATATCAAAACTTCAGACTCGACGTCTTAATAAACATTCTCCAACAGGTGTGCATAAAAGAACTTATAACGCATTTTTGGAAAGTATAAATAATAATATGAAATAAAATTAATTATGGAATTAATTAACTAGGTAATTAATAAGAAACCGTGGGACATGTTATTTACGACATAGAGGAATTTAGAACGTCAATCGAATCACGAGGTACGCTGGATGTCAGAGCTCAGAATATAGGTGGTGTACACAATCAAGTATTCTCTCACTTGCTTACTTGCCACGCGGTGTTCAAGTGCTCACTACGCAGGGAGGTCTCTTATAGACATTGACAGCTGTTGCTCGCAACCACAGGGAGAACAGTCTCATTTCTCGATAGTTTAACAGATCGTCTACACTCATAGCAGACGTCAATGGTGATCATGAAGGAATTGTGTATCATTACATGTCAATTGTGAAACCACGAGTTGGGAATCCACACTAATATTTTCGTGTCAGTTTCAGTGAACTTCAAGATGTAGCAGTTCGTAACCGGCCAAGGCAATGAAGACCAACATTAGGATATTTGTTTGCCCCGAAGACATCGCCCAGCTCTGGATGCAACACTAAAAGGGAGTACCGATGCCGACAGCGTCCTAATGCCATGAATCCAGCCTAGAAGGAAAGCAGGGTCATCAAGGCATCCAAGTTAAGTCGACAACTCATTTATACTTGGTGTTATCTTTTCTATGTAGATATAATAAGTAGTTAACATTCTTCTTGAAGGGATTATTGGTTGAACCGTAGTTTGAGTAGATTTTTAGTAACTTTACCATGCCATTTTCTTGTGTTATACGAAGTTGAGTCTGTATTTTCTCCTATTATACGATTTTTAAGGTGCGTGATGACTGTATGTCAACATCATTGCCTATGCGGTTTTAAATGTTATATTAAATGTTATTAAATGTTATATTCATTCATTGGGAAGGGCGTGAAAGAGTGGAACAGTTTACCAGGGGTAGTGTTTGATCCTTTTCCAAAATCTGTACAGGTATTCAAGAAGAGAATAAACAGCAACAGGGAAAATAAATGAAATGTTAGAGGGCATTCGACCAGTGCAGGCTATTGTAAATAAAAATGTGTGTTAAAAATTAATTCCATCCCCTGGTCCATGGAGTTTGGACAGCCAAAGTAGGGGACTGCCTGTAGGGGTGAAGTACAGTGGGGACTTTGAGGGCCCTGGGACCGCTACGGTAGCTGTGAAGGCCCTTCAGGAACACTGAAAAGTGGTGGCAAAAGGGGGCTATGGTTAAGACGCAGCAGGTCGTTATGCTACTTAGGTTCCAAAATGGGTAAAACAAAGTAAATAAATGCAATGTAAATTTGAATCTTATACCAGTTGCATAGTGTTATTTGAAGTAATTCCATATACTGTATATGAGTTGACTATGTTTGTAAGTATAGGAGATATTATAAGTAGAATTTTGTAAACAATACAAATTTATTAAGGACGATCTGTTTGTTTGATAGAAAAAAATTGTTAGCATAAATTCTAGAAAAAAATATTCCTCTCTTGTTAATTTAAAATTTAGTGCTTGAGAATGAAGTATTTTAGTGTACCATTTGCCACCGAGGTAGACACCTCATTTGCAAAGAAAGAGATTTTGCTTTGATTTGAAGAATAGGAGGAGGGACAAAGAACAGACTAATTATTATCTGACTAGTGATAGTGGATATCTCATTACAGATGACAGAGAGATCAAAGAAGAATGGAAGTGTTATTTTGATAAGCTGTTAAATGTGAATATCACAAACATTCCATTAGATTAGTTAATGATGGAAGGATGGATGACACTTTAATAGATCTGACAAGGAATGATATAAAATATGCATGGAAGTGAATCGAAACAGGAAAATCTCCACGCATTGATGAAGTGTGCGGTGAAATGATCAGGTCTATGGGTGATGCAGGAAAGCAGTGGATGTATGCCTATAGACTTTTTCACAAGATATGGAAGAATGGGCAGACACCAGAATATTGTAGAAAAGGTATCATCATTCCACCCTTTAAGACAGGTGACAGGAAGAAACGTTCCAGTTACAGAAGAATTGCATTAACTTCCCAAGTGGGAAAGCTGTATAAAAGGCTTTAGAAAGAAAAATAAGACCATTGATAGAATTAAAGTTATCAGAGGAACAATATGGATTCCGGAAAGGCAGATCAACACTTGATCTAATATTTGGACTGTGTCAGCTAATGGAGAAGTATTATGAACATATTAAGGTCGTTTGGCTGGCCTTCCTGACTATCAAAAAGACTTTTGATGCTGGGAAGTGCTGAGAAACAATGGAATCAATAATGACATAATAAAACGAATTGAGAATTTATATTAAGACATCAGTAGTCGCATCAAAACACCATCAGGAATGACGGAACCGTTTAGAATAACTACGGACCTAAGACAAGGTGGAGTTCTGTCACCTCTTCTCTTCATTACTGTGATGAATGAGATTCAACAACAAGTATGCTAAAAGGTTGGTGACAACAAAACGAAAGTCATACTATTTGCTGATGACATTATATTTGGGTGAGATTCCAAGGAGGAACTTCAGCATTAGATCAAATCAAATCAAATCAAATCACAATCTCTTTATTTGCAAATGAGGTGTCTACCTCGGTGGCAAATGGTACACTAAAATACATTATTGTCAAGCACTAAATATTAAATTAACAAGAGAAGAAAATTTTCCTATAATACAATATTATATATTTTACGCTAACAATTTTTTCTATTTACCCACACAGCTCATCCTTAATAAATTTACATTGCTTACAAAATTCTACTTTAATAACTCTTGTACTACTTACAAATATAGTCAACTGATATACAGTATGTGGAATTACTTCAAATGATACTGTACAACTGGTATATGATTAAAATTTACATTGCATTTATTTACTTTTTCTTTTCTTTACCCATTCTGGAACCTAAGTAGCATAACGACCTGCTGCGTCATAACCAGAGCCCCTTTTACCACCACTTTTCAGAGTTCCTGAAGGGCCTTCACAGCTACCGTAGCGGTCTCAGGGCCCTCGAAGTCCCCACTGTACTTCACCCCTACAGGCAGTCCCCTGCTTTGGCTGTCCAAACTCCTTAATCCAGGGGATGAAATTAATTTATTCACACATATTTTTTATTTACATTAACCTGCACTGGTCGAATGCCCTCTAACATTTCATTTATTTTCTCTTACTGTTTATTCTCTTTTTGAATATCTGTACAGATTTTGAAAAGTATCAAACACTACTCCTGGTAAACTGTTCAACTCCTTCACTCCCTTCCCAATGAATGAACATTTACCCCAATCGCTTCGGCTAAAATTCCTTCTAATTTTATATTTGTGGTCAGTCTTGCCGATATAATTATTTTCCAACTGAAGCCTCTCACGGATATCTCCCCATGCTTCTTCTCCTGTACAGGCTCTATATAATCCTATAACTCTAGGTTTCTCCCTTCCCTTACTTAAAGTTTCCCACCCTAGTTCCTTTAACATTTCTGATACACTACTCTTTCTCCTTAAATCCCCTGTTACAAATCTTGCTGCTGTCCTCTGCACACTATCTATTTCTTTTATTAGGTATTCTTGGTGAGGATCCCAAACACTGTTTGCATATTCCAATAATGGACGAACCATACTTAAGTAAATTTTCTCTTTTAATTCCTTGTTGGATACTTTAAGTAGCCACATTATGACATGTAACGATCTGTATGCTTTCCCAAAAATGTCATCCACATGACTCTTCCAGTTGAAATTATTTTCAAATCTTACACCTAAGTATTAGCAGTTGCCATCTTTTGGGATAACTACCTCATCCAAACTATATTCAAATTCAGTTTTAAAACTCCTGTCTGTAAATGTTGTAACAGTTGATTTGCCTCCATTAACCATCATGTTATTCTCTTCAACCCATTGTTGGATACTCTCAAGGTCCCTTTGTAATTCTGAACAATCCTCAATGGTATTTATTTCCCTATAAACAATTATGTCATCTGCATACAATCTTATTTTTGATGTTATATTGTTCCCTAAATCATTTACGTATATTAAGAAAAGCAACGGACCGATTATACTACCCTGTACAATTCCCTTCCAAACTTTCTCTTCCTGCGATACGTCAAATCCTACTTTGACTTTCTGAACCCTTGAATTTAGAAATGTTTTTACCCAACGTGTAACCCTTACGTCCAATCCTATTCCCTCCAATTTCTTTAATAATATTCCATGTTCCACTCTATCAAAGGCTTTGGAAAGATCTATGGCTATGCAATCTAAGTGGCCTCCTGAATCCAATTAATCTGATATGTCCTGCTGAAATCCCACCAGTTGTGCCTCACAAGAAAATTTCTTTCTAAATCCATCACATCGCTCTGATGTACTTTGATATTAAACTCTCCATTATTTTACAAACTATACTGGTCAGGCTGATTGGTCTGTAGTTCTCTGGTTTCCTTTTATCACCCTTTCCTTTATAAATTGGTATTATTATAGATTCCTTCCATTCCTTTGGTATCACACTATTATTTATGACATAGTCAAAGAGAAATTTTAAATAAGGCACTATGTACCACCCCATTGTCTTTATCACCTCCCCAGTAATTTGATCACTTCCTGATGCTTCCTGCTGAAACAGTTGGATTTCTCTGAAAATATCTTCATTTGTGAATGAGAAGCTTCTTGTTTCTCTCTGTGTCTCTTCCTTTCTATCTTCTGTTTCGGTTTCCAACTCCTGACCATCATCTACTGAATCTCTGATTTCCCTACTAAAGAGGTTTGCTTTCTCAGTATCTGTTAAATAGTGCTCACCTCCCACCATTGTAGGAATTTGGATTCCTTTTCCTTTTTGATTCCTGATATATGAATACGGCTTTTTCCATTTCCCTTTGTGGTCATTACGCTCGTGAAGAATGCCATTCATATAATTCTCTTTTGCTTTCTTTTTCACTCTATTCAGTTCCCTCTTTAGCTGTTTTCTACTTTTTCTACTCTCCCTAACTTCTTTTATTTTCCTGTTTACTATTCTACATTTTTTAAAATTTTCTTATTTCCCTTGTATAATAAACAGGGTCTGAGGTCATTTTACCCTTCTTAACAGGTACAAATCTCTTCACTCCTTCCCAAAAGATTCCTTTGAATTTAGCCCAAAGTGTATCCACATTACTCCCTTCACTCATCCAACAACTGAATTGTGATTTAAGGTAAGTCCCAAATTCGTCAACTTTAGTTTTTGTGTACAATTTCTTGTCTTCTGTGACCCTCTTATTAAGCCTTTTTGGTACCAATCCTACATACATTATTACAGCCTCATGGTCACCTTTTCCTTCAATTACCTCAGTTTTATCAACAATTTCCTATGGTTTCACCAATACATCTACTAAGTTATTGAGACGAGTCGGTTCTTGTACTAGGCTACTTGTGTAAATCCTCCCTCCCAAATTAACTTATTTGCCAGTTTCTGTTCATGGGCTTCACTTGCAGCTCCATTCCATTCAACTATTATTTATTATTTTCTCAAATGTTTCCATGTCTCTTTCCTCTCTTCCAGGGCTGTATGTTCCTATAATTCCCACCTCCTTCATATTATCACAAATTAATTTTATCCCTAATATTTCATCCCTTTCATCGGTAAACCATTCATGTGAACAGTAAGTTTCCTTCACTAGAATAAACACCCCCTCCCTTTTTATCTCCTCGGTCTCTACGATAGACTGTGTACCCTTCTGGAAATACTTCTCTATTACCCACCACTTCTCTCAACCACGATTCCACTCCTATCACCACATCAGTCTTTAAGACCCCATCAATGTACCGAATTTTAATTGTTTATTTACTACACTCTGACAGTTTACCAAGAGCAATCTCAGACCCCCTTCCTCCCTAAAACTTGACTGTTGCAATTGGGTAACTTGAAATTCCTTACTTTCCTGAGTTTCATTTTCTAGTTGGCTGAGCCAGCTTGAAGTACAGCTGGCTCTTTCTACTAGTTTTCCTGGTCAGTATTATAACTCAAGGGAGTTGCCTTTTTTACAGTACATATCTTATGATTAATAAAATCTAGAACAATATTTGTTAACTTTCGTTTACCTGAATTGTTTAAATCAAGGCCAGGCTTTGTGTAACAGTGTCTCTCGAAACTGCTGCTATCAATTACCTGTGTATTACCAAAATGTTTACAAATTTTAACCATATCTGTATTAATTTTGTCCACTTCAATTTTCACACACGGGTCTCTAATCAAATCATGCCTGTGGGGCACGTTCACTACAAAGATGTTAGTGTGAGACAGCTTACCTAGTGTACATTTAAGTTCAGAAATAACATTCCTAGCGTCGGTGTGAGCTACGTCGTTCGTCCCGCCGATGATCACTACTGCATCACAACTTCCGAGATTTCTTGCCGTCTGCTCCGCGTTTTCCAATACCTTCTTCATTGAGGCCCCAGGATAGGCTACTGCCAATGCTGCAATATCTTCATTGACCATTTTCTCCGCAATTCCTCTCGCCTGGCTATCACCAAATATAAGAATGTTCGACACTTTCGCTGGTGCACTGTGTGGGATTTTAGTCCTAACTTTGCCGTTTCTCGTAACGGATTTTGCGCTATACGTTTGACTGCATGGGCAGTAACAGCTAAAGGGTATGGCCTAAGATTCAGTCAGGAAAAACGTGAAGTGTTGGTTATGCAGAGAAATGGTCAACCTGAAGGTTACATTGAAAGAGAGGGTAAACAATTCAAGATGTCCAACAAATTGAAATATCTAGGAAGCATGATATCAGCAGCAACAGGCTCCTTTGAAGAGGAACTTGCCAGTAGGACTCGAGCTTTAAGAACATTCTATACAGTTATCCAAGACCTAATATGGGACCCAAAAGTACCATTAAATGCAAGCGAGAAATTTATCTGACTTATTACATGCCAAGGATTCAGGCAGCTGAAATGAGATTCGTCCAAGCGATGGTTGGCGAAACAAGACAAGATAAAGTTCTTAATGAGAACGTCAGGGACATGGCTCAGGTAGGCAGAATGCATAATAACATAATAACATAACATTTCGTAGACTCAAATGGTATGGTCACATGCAAAGGATGGATCCTGATTGCATACCCAGAAAAATGTATGATCTGCAGATAAAATATGCAAGACCAAGAGGACGGCCAAGAATGTGATATGCAGACATGGTGAAAAACTACATTCAGATCCGAGGAGGGGACTGGGACAACATTGAAGAAGGCGAAAAGTACAATGACAGAAGTTGGTGGAGGGGCTTCATTTGCCGACCCCTCATGTAGATGGAATATTTAAAGGAAGAAAATCCCACATATTTCATTTTGAGTAGATATTCTGAAAATATTGCTACTTTGCATAAGTTCATATCATTTGTAAAGGTTCTCTTGTCTGGTGAAAATGAAATATCAACTTTGTTCATCCTTTTCCTTTAATATTGTACATAACTGGATGTGTGAGCATGTGGTGTACTTTAGGCATTTCAAATCATGTCCCTGCCAAGCTTTATGATCTTTATGATCTTTTTGAAATAAGTTATGTCATCGGACAAGTATCTGGTTTAAATATCAACCATCGGCTAACCTTTAAGGAATGTTACATTTCCATTTAATTATAAAATATTGAGGATTTTGTACATGTAATATTTTTATTCTTCGGAGTTTATTTCTCCTATATTTTTACCAAAAGTGTTTGCTATATTTTCATAAGGGATCAGGCTCATCTGACGTACAAGAGCTACGCTAGTGATACGGATAGATTTCTTTTGAATCCAATTTCATATTTTTAGGGTGGACATTGGCTGATTATTACATTCGAGTGTGGTTCCAGTTATTTATGTAATTTTATCCGTTATATTTTGGACGGATGTTGCGAATTATTTGTGATATTTTCCCTCTCATGTTGTGCCATGTGGAGAGATGTTGTATTGGATTATGATAATCTTATGTGCTATTTGGTGGCGAATCTTCAAGTCACTATGATCAGAAGCACATGTAATCTAATTTCTGCGATGTTGTGTATAATGATGAGTGAATATTTAGAGATAATTTATCATCCTTTGATATATCTACGTGTAGTTGTTTTCGTAAGAGAACCATAGAAGGTAGCGTCTTCACGAGGTATTTTTTAACCACGAAGTAAACCACATGCCTTCTTATAAAATAAAATTGAGCGTATAAGATTATTAGAGCATTTTGTCATATTGGATGAGTCATCACAACGATTAAAATCGTAGCTGTATGATACTACCCAATTCTACTATATTCGATAAATTTTGGTAACGACCTGAGATCGATGTATGTATCAACGTCCTTATCACTCACCATTACCCAGACTATTTATACCGGATTGAATACTGTTCTTTTAGGACCACATTTATGGGAGTATTCAGTCTCAATAAACTGTATGAATAACGTGTGGACACGTGTTGTTCATTTTTAAAATAGTATCTTTAGCCGTAGTTGGTTGCATTTCATTCCTCGGTAGATGATGGTAATGCATTTCTTTTATTATTTCCACAGGTTGAGTGATTTTTATTTCTATTGTCATTTATTGATGTGTGTGTTATCATCATTGTTCTAAGTTTCGGCGTTGTGTTAAAGTCATTACACATGGCTAAAGATTTAATTTTAATTTTTTTACTTGCTTACTTATGTCAAGTAAAATTACGTGTATTCTGAGGTTACGCTGAACAGATAATCACTGAAATGTCGAGTTAAATTTTAGAAAAAATTACGCAAGCAGAATTAAGTGCATATTTTTTATTTCTATTTTCATATTTTGACCAGGCGTGTAAATTAAAACTTTAAAATCTTGTTCCAGATTTTCCGGCATGATATGTTATGCGTACGAGCATCATTCTCATAAAAAATAAAATTTCACATTCACAAAACTCGATAATGATGATTCAATGTAAAATTTTGTCAGAATTAGTAGGAATTTATTAACACGAACCATCCCATTTGCTTTATTTTTGGATGTACATCAAGATTAAATGTTGTGCCCGTTCACACGTCCGCGACAGTTTTCAAAATGGCGCCGACTGAAGGTATGGGCCATGTAATCTATAGCAAGCAAAGAACAGACACCAGTTGCGATGACACAGAGGGCCATACACGTCATGGAACGGTCAAGTATTCAGGGTGAAACGGACAGTGGACGGTCTACTGTATTGTTTTACAAAAAAAGTAGAAAACTTGATTGTTAAGGAACCTCCATCTTAAATTTTCACAACGTAGAGTGAGGACTCAATTAGTGACCGCGGTATAATTCTTTTAGAAATAACAAACGATCTAAACGTATATTAAAGGAAAAAGCATCGGAAAGGAGAACAAGTCAAATCACCGAAAAATAGCATAGTTGACTCGAGATATTAAGAAGGAATCACCGACAAGAGCTACGAGATACGCGTGGGTGGATACTCAGCGCAGTGATCTATAGTCTGCAAAGGAGATCAAGCCAACATAAAAAGTATCACACACAAGAAGAGAAACATCTCCAACGGTTGAATCAGAATAAAAATAAGTTTTCGTCAAGATCTACAAGAAGTGCAGACAGAGAATAGACGCACTGAATTCATTACCAACGAAATCGAGGATACGTCGGAGAGCCACGAAAGAAAAAATAAAAAATAAAATTAAGGATTACAGACGTCAAAAAAGAATTGTATAATGGCTGTAAACTGCATTATAGTCATCAATTTAGAGACTGACAAGAAGACCATGAGGATGATATGCTAAAAACACATGATGGACCATCCTGGGGACCAGTACATCTTGCTATACGACCGAGCCATGTTGAGGAAGGCGACGGGAAACCATCCGACCGAGCCATGACGAGGAAGGCGACGGGAATCCAGACAGCACTTCCATAATGAAGAAGCGGATGACATACCAGATGTCCAACCCATGACCTAACCGAAGTCCCAACTACACCCATTTGGGAACAGAACAGCTGGACCAGGGACAACCATGAGCGAGCTAAGTCATTTACAATATTTAATCGCATAATTTTTGGTTGCCTACACATGTACCTTAGGTATGTGCCGATGGGCCAATTGTAGACCGATACCTAAGAAATGCAAGTGAATGTTACCAACGAAGTGTGAGATATTTAAGTCCGTAGTTACATAATTTAGCAATATAGCAGTAGTTTCTGATGTAATGGTTATATACGTCAACGTATATCGATCAAAATACTCGTATGTAGCGTGAGGTTTGAAAGAGAAGTGTGGAAACAGTTGATTATAATGACATACTGGGAGATTACAGAGATTTCGTAGAGGTAATGTTACAAGCTGACGTCACGATTGGTTTGCGCTGTGTAAAAAAATAAACAGATGGAATAACGCATTGTTTTGCTACACAATAAGGGCATTGAACTCAATCATAGGTTATGAGATATAGCAACTTTTAAATGTTGTATTAAGAAACAGTGTGGTACTTTGACATGGTCGTGTATTTGGGAACGCGACGAGTTATTATTGAGGCTACGATGTTAAAATATATTATGGATGTTGTAATAAGGTTACGATTGTGCTAATTGGAGGAAAGGTATGAGTTATATAGTGATATGAGAAGTTTTATTCGCACTACGCAGGGGCCATCGAGTGCCTGCAGTTTAAGATATGCCACACTACATGTTTTTTTATGATTCATATACGTAAGACTGCCCACACCGCTGGAGCAACATAAGCCAAGGTATGAACAGAATTTACTGTTGTAGAAGTATGCTCGTGACGGAATCGTATGTCAACTTTAGATATGTTGTAATGAGTATCGGAATACAACGATACGTTTGATAGCTGTATTTAACCAAATGCATTCACGACACCGATGTATATGAGAGTATGTTTCTGAAAACCGCGGCATAGCGCTTCCATAGTAACTGCGTAAGAATAAAGTAGCTTGCATTGAAGTAGAATGTTATGGAATATAACGAAGGAAAGGGACATTGAACCTAAAAGGACATGCGTATGACAGCCAAAGATTATGTTGAAATTAGTTAGATAGTTAAATAGATTAATATTCTCCGTTTTAACTTACATTTTCTCAATGAACCACAGCTAGGGAAAGGCTGGAATAGGAGCCGTATTTATCAGGCACTAGGAACGAATGCCTTAGTTCGTAAGTAGTTATCCATGCACAACGAGAACGTAGCAACAAAAACATGACTTCGGATTTACTCAGATTTATTTTGATTTACTCAGATTTACTTTGATTTACTCAGATTTATTTTGATTTTCTCAGATTTATTTTGATTTATTCAGATTTATTCAGATTTATTCAGATTTAACTTATTAGTGGATTTGAGATACACTTCGGCTTAACATTGTGTCTAAGTGAGACTTGTTTAATTAGTCTAAAGGAAATGAGCTATCCTAACAAGTTGATTGTGTTGGTGTTACACTTATGTCTCAACTGCAGTGTGGACCTTAGATGTCCAGTGATCTATTGTAAATATGTAAATACTTAATTTTTACTTCACGAAGGAACTGTTCTTCATAATTTAAATACTGGATATTATTTTCGTTTTTACGAGCCAGCGCTGACTCATTATCCATACTTGTTTTACGCAATTTCAAATAATGAATCGCATAAAATGCCAATTTAATAATACAATATTTTATCAATAAATATCTTATTTATTTTCTATAATTGTATGTGTCATGAATTCTTCCATTACAGCCTAGTTCATAAGTTAGTTGATAGCTAAGAGAAGTACTGAGTAATTAAGTGTTCCATTTAATCATGATCAGTTCTCACGTAGTCCAACATTCAGATAAAATTTGTCGACGATTACTACTATTACGTCGTGTGTCTCTGTAAGCGTCACCCGTGAATTGGTAATCTCTTGTACTCACGTTAAGCGTATTCTATAGTAAGATTACATGTCTTACTCGCCATTAGAAAACCCTGAGGTATCCGCTGAGCGACCCCATTTCGTCTGACTAGGCTGCCCAACGACGAGTTGAAATGGCGGTTTCGGGTAAAGAATGTAACATTCGAAAGGAAGTTGCTTACAATGTTAATTTTAAAATTTTAGTGATCATCTTACACACTCATTTTTCTGAGAATTGCGAATTTTTTGCAATAAATCATCTACCATTAACTTTTATTTTGATGGTCGTTATTTGCCGATATCTGCCCATGTCCTTTGATCCACACCATTTTCTTTTGGAACATGTCAATCCCTTACTGATCACCCTTGAAGGTGTCTTGTGTTTCTGCTGTAGTTAGTCGTGCCATACACGGGCAGCGTATTAACCTGTGCATCATTCTCCATCCCTAAAAATACGACAAATCGTCAATCAATGTCAATAACTTTTCCATGGAGGAATATGTATTTCTACCCCAAAATTTTAGACCGCCAGCGCAACTTGTTAAACTATGAAACTACTTTGATTATAGTGTCTGATAGTGATGTGCTTGAGCCCGGCTCGAGCTGCTCGAACAGATGACGCCAGAGTTCGGACAAGTTCGAGCTTTGCTCGAGCTTTTGTTCACGCCGCAACCTAACGTCTTGCTCTTACTAACACCCAGAAAACTTGAGAAGGATGTGTAAGTGTATTATGCTGGACAGTAGCGTTTCGTCCTCTGTTTTCTTGTTTCCTCCGTGTTTTTTTACATAATATAATTTCGACCCATGTCTGTATTTTGGAGACAGTCGGAATTTGTGTTTGTGAGATTATTCGTTACAAATGCTTCCATCAGAAAAGGCTAAAGCAATTGTCTACTAACACGTATTGCTTAGGTCGTTTAAATACAGAAAAGGGAAACCATTACACGTGTCGAAATAGTTACATATGTGAATGGTTATAAAAATAAAAATGTATGATATTTTGTCTTCAGTTGTCGACGCATTGCTCGTCCGGTTCCATGGATAAATTAATAGCCTGCTGGCTTTTGGTCACGTTTGTCTCGGGTTCGATTCCCGGGATGGTATGAATTTTTAACACCATGATATGGTGTTTTGTTTGTTCCAGATAGGCTCGACAACTACTCGATTGACCTGAAATTTGGTGAGGATAATTTGAAATCCCGGTTCACTGAAGGGATACTTTTGATTTTGATATATTTCACGCAATCAGATAGTTAACATTCCTGCATGATAATAGCTATGAATGTATTTGTGTACACGATTGAAGAGATACCAATTCTTTCTTACTCAAATTATTCTATAAAAGTAAAAAGGGTAATTCTCTCCTAAGGAGGGGATTCAAACCCCCACCATTGTGGACAGCAGATGCACCTCGCCTGCTCCTTAGCCGCCCAAAGCATGATAATGTAAGAATAATATTACCGTATTCATAATGTTTCTTTAAACGTACGGTTGTTACATGATACACAAGTACTGCTTGGGAGCAAATACTTCCGGTATTTCGCAGGGAATTTTTCGAATACATGCTTTGTCCTTTTCGTAACATATTATCATAATATAAGCCTTCTAATTTTATGGCCAGTCTTTAGTCTCCATAAGGTATATATAAGATATAAATCTACCAACACAAGGCTGACGTATTTAAGCAACTTAAAATAACACATGACCTAGCCAGGGTCGAAACTGTCACGTTCCAGTCAATGACTGAATGTAGTAATAAATGAAAGCGCAACTTCGTTATCAATATTATACACACACCTGCGTGAGTGGTGCTTCACTTCATATGTCATTTGCTTATCTGCACTTTCGCGTTGTAGCCGAGTTAATAATGGAATCGAATCGAACAGAATTTGTTTTTAACATGTGTTCAAATGGGAGTTAGAGATGGCGATCGCCACGAGTTGAATCGAATCGAACCGAAAGGAACAGGATTCTCTGCCGAGAATATTTTTCGACTAGTCGAACGGAATCGAACAGAATTATATAGATTCATGAAACTTCGTAAACGGTCGGGTCGAGATCTTTCGGACGACCATTTGGTGGCAGATGTGTGTCAGCTTCAGCTGTTTCTTGGATACGGACGGGAACGTTCTGTTTTGTGATAGTTTATTTAACTTATAAATACTAGACACACAAAAACTTACATTTTAATTCAAAAATAATAATTTCCTCTACTGCAAGATCTACGAGCATTACTGCAACAATGTATAAAAATAATGCCTGGGAAGAAATAAGCAAGGCTATAAAAAGCCAAACTTACTAGAATATTTTGTGGTAGGTTCCTGTAGTCTATATACAATATTTATTTCATAATTTTTGTTGACTGCATCACAAAATCATGTTATGTTAGAATTCACCGTTGCCTACGCTATAACACAAGGCCTTGAAATGCACTAATGATAACGGGTGCCATCTTAGTTCACCATTCAGCCACTAGGATCGCGCTCTTTCCCCCTTGTGTTCGCATGGCGTGTATGTCTATAAGTAAATTATATCCTAAATAAAGAGAGCTGAATGTTGTAGGTGTCTACAGTTTTAAAACTTTCCTACTCAGGGGCTTCTTATCGAGTTTCAAAACTTTCTCACTTCTACTTGAGTGGCTCGAAGTAATGTTGTCTAATAGAAGTCTCAGAAATTTTTGGAATAGAAAAAGAGGTAGTTTGTCGTCTTTACACTCTCTACACTTAATTTCACTGATGAACCTGGCTTTCAGAAAAAACGTACTGTAATCATTCAAAGTCTTGATAAAACTTAATAACAAGTTAGAATTTGAAAAAAAAGATTAAATGCACCATCCTTCGGGGGAAACTCTTTCTAGAACCCTATCGGGCGATCCATGTATTGCACCGGCTTTCCCCCCCCCTTCCAATTGCATCAGAAATTGGAGTCAACTGAATGGATCATGCATTAATAGTGATGTCAAGTATCGGCAGCTACGTTTGTCTCCATTAATCGGTGTATAATAAGTTCATCACGTTCGCACAAGTTCCAATTTAAGCAGATTTCACCATTCTACGTTCTGCTGAAAGCGTTAAAATCATCTCCGACTTGCTATCCGATACGTCTCAGGGGTAATTAATGTGCATCAATAAGGTATATTATTTTAACGTGAGGCCGACTGGGATCCCGCATTTCCTTTGATATGATTTACCAGCATATCCATTGATCCTTAAATACCAATAGAGTCATCATCCAAACTCATTCAACTAAGAATAATCATGTAATTGTTCGGCGTAAGCTTATCTGCTATATTTATGAAAATAAACTACAATAGTATTAAATTAAATATGTAAATACTTGGTTTATTCAAAGAATTAATATGGGATGAAATAAAATCGTAAAATAATATTCAATTATATTCAGTATTTCTTCATTGAAAGGATAAATCGATAAAATTTATGATTAAGCTTAATCATTCTTCTCGTTAAAAAAAATTATAATTCTTACAACGTAAAAACAAAGAAAACTTTAAGGAGTGGCATAAGTCGTAACTAACAATCTCATTAGATGGTATTCTTGTTGAATATCCATGTAATCAAAGTATTATTTACGTTAAAGTATGAATAAAGTCGTAAGCAAATAAATTAAAAGTGGTTAACATCAAAATTGAATCGCATTCATTTAACTTGAAATTGCTTATTTTGATTTTTTTTAAATTATTCATCATTCCATACATCTATGATCTCCAAATGTAATGCTAGCGGAGAAAGCGAAGTTCCACATTATTATAGCTCCCAATGGCTATTTAAATATATTCCGATATATATATCAATCAGTTTCTCCAAGTTACTGGATAAACATGTCCGTATTATTTCCTAAGAAATAGATGTAGGTATTGCTTAACAATAAATTGTCATAATCCTATGAGGTCTTACATATATCGAGATTCAAGATTGCGTCTAAGTTCAACTACCATTTCATGGAATTTTATAGGATATAGTTAGTAACAAGATTTTAGCCCGCCTGGTGGCCATGATCGTTAAGGCGCTGAAGTCTAAAACGGTCTAACACCGAGGTTAGCCGGTTCGAGTCCCGTTGGTCGAAAAAATTTTCACCATCAGAATGTTGGCCGGCAGGGTAGGGGAGGTGGTGGTATACAATTTCTAATCACCAGATTGCGTGCCAAAAGCCTGGATTAAATTCCAAACCTCTCCGCAGTGCTCATATGGAGTGAGGGCATATGACGCTGTTGATGGTGATTCGTCCGTCGGGTGGGGACGTTAAGCCTTGAGCAGACCCCTTGGTGCTATTCGACAGGAGTAGGCTATGTGCCGGCACCGGGTTTCACCCTCTCCCTACTATCATATATCACGTCATTCATTTCATCTCTCATTAACTCCTCTGATGAGGTTGACGTCAGGAAGGGCATCCGGTCATAAAAAACCGCCACGACAAATTCATCTCACCTCATACCCGACCCCGTAGGGAAACGGGACAAGGGCTGGACAAACAAACAGTTAGTAACAAGATTTATTTACCAACGGCAGAGACTTAATTCAAGAAAATGCTTCCTTTCATAAATGATGACTTTGACAACCAATACCAATCAAGCAAGACTCGTTACAATATGCGAAATCGTGTTAGAAGAATTCAGGTTTACCTCAATATTTATTATTTGGAGATGTTATTTCGATGAGTAAATATGGTTATATATATGGTTATCAACCTACGAATTGCATCACGTATTTACCGCAAGAATATCCCATTAATCCAAAAATATCTTATCACGTTATTAAATTCATGCCGCCGACACGTCAGATATAATCAGTGGTTAGTATTACAGTGTGTAATTACTACCAATAAATCTCAAGTATGCATCTCTCTCCATATCTCAACCGTAAACATTACAACTTTACTTAATTCATCCCTACAAACATATCCCTCAGAATATTTATATTTATAATCTCATATTTACGACGAATAAACTCTTAATTACTCATATAAATATCTAACATTACTTCTAAGCGGCGTAAAGTCTCAATATTCTGTCACCGAGTGACAACATTGTATTAATGGGTTATATTTCTACTCAAAAACATATAATTACTCATCCCAGTAAGAGAAATACAAGTATGAACAAATCAAGTTCATATTTACTCACATGTGACTGCGTACTGCCGATAACCAGATCTTAATAACCAATAAAAACATCTAACTCCTTTCCGTATTATGGTTAGGTCTTAACACATTATGCGTTTCACATTTCCTTGGTAATCATCGAAGCATTATTTCAAATCTCTCCATATCTGTCTAAAAACATTCCTACATAAGGATATTGGTTTCCGTAAATGAAGATTACCTATTTCCATATTTTAAAAGCGCTTATGGTAACTTCTTTGTGACGACACTGCTCACTGAAAATATATCTCGGAGATCTAATTGCAACCTTCATGAAAATCATGCCTCTAACCTCTAATTACTACATCTATAATTTACGTACTATTTACTTTGAATAAATAAAATTACATGGAACTTAACTTTATCCGCATGCATTACTGGACTGGGCTAGACTTCTTCTTCATCAACTTTAGGCAGCTGGCCGCCTTCAGGTCATGGCTGCGTCACATATTGGAAGTAGCAACTGGTTACGGGCTTGTAGAGTCAGCTGGCGTGGAGTTGGTTAGTTATCAATCCCATCTCGGATTTAGCCACTCATGACGATGCCGTTGATTGCATGTAATGGAAACATATCCAACATCATAGTTAGTGACATAATCTAGTTGTTCTTGAGGAACTTCTCTTGTATCTAACTACAATTTTAATAAGTTATTCTACCAAAATTCAATGTTAAATCTACGTCAGAAACTTTGTAATAGTATTCTAATCCACTTTCAGCCTTTCGTTAATATATTCTTAATTGGCGATAATTTATTTTTAACTGGTGACTCGCGTCAACTTTCGGTGTTAAACTTATTCTTCGATAATATATATCCTCCTTCTTTAATTACGATTTCCTCCTCGTTAGACTTGATATATATGTGGTTGGCGCAATTTTTAATACTACTTGACGCATTAGTTCTTCTTCAATTCTTGCTCCGTAGAAGTTTTTTTTTGGTAATGCCTTCTTCTTTCCGTGAATAGTAGTAATAATTTTTTTAACAATCTGAAACACCCTGCTTTTTTTTCACGGCCATTTGGATTCCACATGTCTGCATTTTATTCCAAGATATTCATGGCCTATTTAATTCTGCACGACTGTATATTACAAATCGTATTTTCTGCCGCATGATTCCCGACACTTTATCGCTATTCACGGCAAAACGACGATTTTAACACCATGATTCGAAATTATCAGGGCAATGTAATGGTACAGTACACATTTTTAGTAACTGTCGTCGGGGTAAATACTGCACAGCAGAGGTGACAAAATCCGTCATGCGCTGCAGAAGAGCCACAAACGATGATTTCGGGTATCTGAGGGCTCCTCGATCTTGAAAGCGAATAAGACACAATGTTGGACTTTCGATAGCTGGAGAAGTGGTATGTTCTAAACAGCCTTCACAGTCTGTTTGTTCTTCTGCCACACGCACTAAGTATCCTGTTACCATAGCTAGAGAAATACCAGGTATTGCAGCTGTTGAATCTGAAACAAATTAATCATATTTATGTACTAGCGAACGCTTAAATAAAAAAGTATTGTTCACACAGATCTGATGTAATTTACCTTGCAAGGGTTTTGTAATGATAGACATTACGTGTTAAGGAAGCTGCGGAATTTGCACATCATCGCGACTTTCATTCCTTCTATATCTTTCATCCATCTGACACATTCTTGGTTGTAGTAAACTGGTTCGTACATTGCGGATCTTATTTTCATCCCTCAGATCAACATTGCCATATTTTGATGCCGCAATAATTCCTGTATGGAGCGTTGTTTCGATTGCTTTAAGACATGACCTTACGTCCATTGTGTCATTGTATCCCGCTTTGCGTCGTAGGTGGCTAAAGAAAAGCTCGATATCATCGCTTGTTAGATTCCTCGTCAAGACATAATGAAAATTTATACTTATGAGGTATTTTACGCAGGCCACAGTGGATTGGGTAGTCAAGACCAACGCCTGATACGTTTCCCTCGTGAATCTTTTCTCTTTCTCTGGATGCATTTGAATGTTCTTGATATATGACAGGAAATCATTTATTAACCAACTAAGGCGTTCATCTTCAATGCTGAAAAATGCCAGTTTGTTCTCATTCCTGGAATATATCCCATACGAGGTGTTGCAGACACCATGGGCATCGAACCACTTCATAAAATACTCCATGAAAGAAATTGTTTCTTTTAAACTGTTCCTGTCTTTAATGCTCTCGGGACAAACCACCTCCATACTCTTCAAACCAGCGATTGTTTCAGGGGAAAATACAATTTTGGCTCTTGCTACATTCATTTTCTCCAAATTTGTAGGGTAAACTACTTTTCTGGTTAGTTTCCTCACCGGCTTCATAATTGAAGATTTCTGGAGTTTGAAAAGACTTCTCAAATGATCGCCGGTCACGATAGCATTGTTTACAAAAAAGTCTCGTGACAAATGTTGGGATCGCACGTTTTATATGACGTGACTGGGAGCGAAACTTAGGAACAGAGGCCTAGTTTCATCAGCTGGATGTCGTACCTCATGCGTAATGCTACCTCCACATAATATTTCGAACATCGAAACATTTACCTGAGAATTGTCGGTCACAATTCTGATCTCACTGAAACCACACTCTTCAACAGCATTTAACGCATCCAAGGTTAATTTTGCAAGTTGTGAGCCCGTAACGGATGAAGTGAAATAGAAAGACACCGGTATTCTGTAATATATTGAGAGTCCCTTGAACAAAATGCAGAGTAGTTTATTGGCCAACATATCTTCGATTCCAAGAGCGTAAATGTCAATGTCATTCAGTCCAATAAACATATCTAATTTCCTGTCATACATAAGTCTCGGCTTTATGGACATTTCATCTATTATAAGGGAACCAACCTTTTCGTTATCGTTCACTAACGACAGTTTTTCTGCCAGTAATCGGGCTTTAGTTAGCGAAGATATGCCTGTTTCCCCTTTTGAGTATCCAACATACGATTTCAACGTTCTTGGATGAGGATGATGCAAAATATCGAGTGTTCTGAGAAGCCAATAACCAGTTGGCGACCTTGAAGATAATACCACACAAATTTTAACTGTAGATCCTGGTATTTACATTTCTCTTTTCCAAAGCTCTGAAGTTGTTCTAACAAAAAGTTTGCTTTCATATTACCTCCCTCAGCTTCCTTCTGAATTTTAGAAACTCGACTTGCAAGATTTCCGGAATCCTTCTTTACCTTACTAAGTTCTGCTTCCAAGTCACGAATTTTTAAGCGCAACTTCTTAATAAATGTCACGTGCTTTCTATTTCTTCTGATCTCCTTCCTTAATTTCCTGGTAATGTATTTTGGTACTGTTGATTTTAGGACGGGAGAAAACTGTGTACCTACTGTTGTGTTGCCCACATTTATCAGGTCAGATTCTCCAGTATTATCAGGCACAGGAGAATCCGATTGTTCCATACATTTTCACTGTCCGTTTTTTTAAAGCTCTCTTTTCTTAGGAGCTTTCCTACATTTTAAAGTGACTTGTTTGTGTTTGGGGAACTCGGAAAAAACTGAAGGGACTTTATTAGGCTGGAGTGTCTTTTTAGATGTACTTATACTAAAGTCTTCTTCTCTGAAGTGTTTACTGCACACCCTCGATTTTTCTGTAGGAACCCAGAGAGATCCCGGTTTGTCTCCTCTGCGAGATATAGCAACAAGCCACCGTTCTTTTAAAGCACTATTCACTGGAAACTTGTGAAATGAAATTCCACTACCTTTAATTTGTCGTGAATGACAACAAGGAACACAGCAATAAACCATGATTGAAACTGCGAGTGCTTATTTTCACAAGAATACACACATTCATACTAACTCAATACACACGTTTAAAGGCGCGAACCTGGTAAATAGGGGGCAATGTAGCGATCCTAGCAATGAACTGCAGTGTGACCAATTCTATAGCGTTTTACGGGCTCTATTTCCAGGCCTTGTATTATAGCGTAGGCAACGGAATTCACATACACTATATCAGTACGATTAGAGGTGAGTAAGAGAAGTTCACCAGAAGGACTAGTGTCAGGACTGATCAGTCCCTGAAATGAACAGTTCTTTGGGATCAGTTCTTTTAGTTCCTACTTTTCTCCCTCAGTAACTTCGCTCGCTAGAGTCCCAGGCGGCTCGGCCCGTGACCAGCACATGGGTATTTTATATCTGCTCGCGTTTCGCACCACAGCAGCCGAATGTATCTTTAAAAATTAATGATCATGATTGCTTTAAAGGGCAAAGCAATTAGGTTACTGAGAATAAAATTATTAATGGTTGCATTTTCAGTGCATTTTCCTTAAATATCTGCAGAAACAATGTTACAATACCTCTGAAATTTGGCCATCAGTCACAAAATACGATCACGAACCGTGGTATTAATTTCACTTTCAAGTGGGAGTTGGAAAAGGATTTCGAAGGAATCAGCCATGGTTTTTGAAGAAGGTACTGTTCTAGCATGTTCCTCGAGGGAAAGGGGAAAACTACGGAAAACCCTTATAGAACAGCCGATTGGGAGATTCAAACCCACAGCGCCTCTCGAGTCTGGGTTATAAGAAAGCAGTGCTTACCGTCATGCTACACAGGTCGGCGATAAATTATGAGTTCGGTGATTCCACATTATTAATATTTTGATTATGAAACTTGGGATATGATTTCAAACTCTCTAAATATCACATTACGTGCATTTGAATTAGGCCTATTTTAGCTTAGAGTACTTTACATCACGAACACAAAAATGTAAAAAATTATGTCGATACTTACATAAACTTAGGCCAAGTTTTATGGCTTTCCTACTGGTGTTTCGTATTGCAATCAATCTACACAAGTAAATTTTCATTTCACTAGAAAGTCTCCTCAGCGCACTCCTGTAGAAGAGTCTCAGGCCACCCTTCTGGTTAGTCTTACGCCAACTCATACTCCTAGTCCCATCACGTCCCGCTCAAATGGCACACAAGCATCTCATAGGTCGCTTGGGACTAAAAGAACTACAGCTCCGTAGTTAGTCTCCCGACACAAAAATGTAAAAGATTATGTCAACACTTACATAAATATACGCCAAGTGTTATGGTTTCACAACTGGTATCACATATACGATCAATCTACACAAGTAAATCTACATTTCATTAGAAAGTTATCTCCGTGCACTCCTGTAGAGGAGTCATGGGCCAACCTTCTGGTTTGTCTTATTCCAACTCCTACTCCTGGTCCCATCACGTCCCGCTCAATTCGCATACAAGCCTCTCATTTATCGGTTGGGACTTATAGAACTACAACTCCGTAGCTAGTCCTTCCTTGAAGAATTACTCATCCTGTCTCTCATTGGTCGGTTGGGACCAAAAGAACTACAGCTCTGTAGCTGGCCTCCCGACTCGAAAGTGTAAAAGATTATGTCGACACTAACATAAATAAACTCGCAATTTTATTGTTTCGCAACTGGTATCACATAATACAACTAATCTACACAAAAAAATTTACATTTCACTATTCATTGGCCAACCTTCTGTTCTGGTTAGTCTTACTCCTCACGACCGACTGGATCCCTCTCTGCGCTGATCTAGCTAGAGCGACGCATCAAGTCCGCCGTGTACTCCTACTCTTAGTTCCATCAAGACCGACTCCAATCCTCAGACCTTAATGCTACTCTCGATCGTTCAAGGATGGCGAATCGAGTAGCCGTAATTGTTGGAAATCTGGCTTTGTTTTGGTTTGTTGTTATCTTATGTAGCCTGTGCAATTTTTTTAAAGTTGACGATAAATGTTAGTTTATTTGTAGAATATAAATATGTAAGTGTATTTATATGAGTCAGTGGATACATGCGATATGTAATTATACGCAGTAATATGAGAATGTGCCTGTTTTGGTCGTGTTTTTACCCATTAAAGAATATGATCGCACTAGGTGGAGCAGGTTTTAGTCTAACTATGGCAATGCCTCTCATACAACTTTTCTTAAGTTTCCTACGGAATAGAACATTAAGATAGAAATGGATTAGGAATATACATTGTGATTATTTTGAAGTTCATGATTAAACTGTAACGTGTATACATCATTTTGAGAATAAGTCTGAGGTTATGGAAGCCATTTCTCTACTTCCAAACTATTCGTGTTCCTCGAAAATTATTAATTTAGATAGAATATAATTGATATTGTGTTATTCTGTCAGTGTCTATGTGCTTTAAAGTGTCGAGTGATTTAGATGCAAGTTTATTTTACAATAACCTGTGCTTTGCCTGCGGAAATATGTGGCTGGATCTTGGAGTACCGGTATATCAAAACTTGTAAGTGTGACAGTTGGAGCAATATGTATACTGTTACACAGAAGAAATAGTGACTTAGAGGGATTAGCTGGGTTTGTAACGTGGGGTTTTACTCTACCAACGCCTTCCGATTCATGCTGTGGTTATCTGTTATCAAGCAGACTGCGCCGAACTGAAGCTCGTGCATGTGGAATGTTTAGTCAATAGAGTTTTTGCACTCACGTTCTTTAATGGGTAAAAACCTATTATAGTGTCTGGACGTTTCATTACTAAGATTACTAACACTGTGTGAAGTGCTGTTATGCCATATGTCAACATGATGTTAACATTACCAGAGCCGTTCATTGGGTTAACATAATCACTTCAGGTTTACTTGGGCTGAGTGACTCAGACGGTTAAGGCGCTGGCCTTATGACCCCAAGTTGGCACATTCGATCCTAGCTCAGCCGGTGATATTTGAAGGTGCTCAAATACGTCAGCCTGGTGTTGGTAGATTTACTGGCATGTAAAAGAACTACTGCAGGACTAAGTTACAGCACTTCGACGTCTACGAAGACCGTAACAAATGCAGTTAGTGGGACATAAAGCCAATAACATTATTATTTCGGGTGTACTTCCTATTCGTTGGTTGCTGAATTTATGAAATTGTCCACCACTTCAAAACGAAAGCAAAAAATTGTGTTTCACAATTCTCATGAGAGCGAATAAATGGAGGATTTTCACACCTTAATTTATTTTGAAGTCCGCCTCTGTGATGTGGTTAGTGTGATTACCTGCCACCCCCGAAAGGCCCAGGTTCGATTCCCGGCACTGCCACGAAATTTGAAAAGTGGTAACAGGGCTGGAACGGGGTACACTCAGCCTCGGGTGGTCACGTGAGTAGAGGTGGGTTCGATTCCCACCACAGCAATCTTGGAAGTGGTTTTCCGTGGTTTCCCACTCCTCCTCCAGGCAAATGCCGGGATGGTACCTAACTTAAGCCCACGTCCGCTTCCTTCCCTCTTCCTTGTCTATCCCTTCCAGGATTTCCATCCCCCCCGCAAAATCCCTGTTCAGCAGGTGAGGCCGCCTGAGCGAGCACTGGTCATCCTCCAGAGTTGTATCCTCCGACCCAGAGTCTGAAGCTCCAGGACACTGTCCTTGAGGCGGAAGAGGTGGGATCCCTCGCTGAGTCCGAGGGAAAGCCAACCCTGGAGGGTAAACAGATTAAGAAAGAAAGAATTTACTTTGAAACATTCAAAATGATGTTAGAAGTATCATTTCAACAGTTTCATCATGTATTTTCATCTATCCAGCGAAGTGAAATCTAAGAAAAAGCGTTATTTGACGAATTGAAATTTATAAATAATCAGCTTGTTGGTCGCTTTTCAAGTAGAATATATGTGATTCTTGTTGGCGAAGCGTTTTCATACGTGTAAAAGTCATTTTCCCTATGATGTTATATTTATCATGTTAATTTACCGCCGTTTATATAATATGTACGTGATATTTTCATGTTAGCCAATACCAGCAATCCGGCTACTTCGGCTGCCATGTTCTTTTTATATTACGGTCTGAGGATTGGAGTCGGTCTTGATTTCAACATGTCCCGCTCATATCGCATGCAAGCGTCTCATTGGTCAGTTGGGTCTTAAAGAACTACAATTAAGTAGCTAGTCCTTCCTTGAAGACTTACTCATCCCGAGGAGCAGTTCTTTAGGAGAAGTTCTGTCAGGAACGACACATATCTAAGTACGATAATTGACATCACTTCTCACATGGGATAGATCTTTAAGTATTTATTATATTTACAGTGAACGATTTCGTACGTTGCATTCCCTAGGTTTCAAATGGTCGTATATGTGTTCTATATGTGTTAAACATTCCAATAAATATTAATACCCTCCGTTTGGCTCTCTTGTTCATTTCATGCACCCAGAAACTTCTCCGATCTCTCGTAATATTCTGTCTCCTCACACCTTCTATCAGACCATCCATTGCTCGTCTGAAGTTTCCCGTAGAATCCCGTTCGAATATGTTCCGATAGATGTGAGTGGTCGAGTGGAAATTTCTTCCGCTGTTTGGTTCGATTCGATTCCACTAGGTGGGAACGAGCCTTTAGAGTCCGCCTTCGGTCCCCTGACTGCTCGAACTTGCTTCGAACAAGACCAACTACAATTACATTAGACCGTAACCCGGAAGAAATTTGGCGGGCATCGGTGTGCGATTTGAGAGGTTAAGGGGAAGATTATGAATGGTTATTCTGAGTCACCTAAAGAAACCATAACAAATCAAATGTCATGAAATACAACCCACCGGGCGAGTTGGCCGTGCGCGTAGAGGCGCGCGGCTGTGAGCTTGCATCCGGGAGATAGTAGGTTCGAATCCCACTATCGGCAGCCCTGAAGATGGTTTTCCGTGGTTTCCCATTTTCACACCAGGCAAATGCTGGGGCTGTACCTTAATTAAGGTCACGGCCGTTTCCTTCCAACTCCTAGGCCTTTCCTATCCCATCGTCGCCATAAGACCTATCTGTGTCGGTGCGACGTAAAGCCCCTAGCAAAAAAAAATACAACCCATTAATTCAAAATATGAATAATTATGATCCAAAAGCAACGTTATCACGTTATTCTAATTGTAATTTCAGTGGGAAAGTAACAAAGGGGGAATTATTTTATCAACGTCCAGTTGAAACACACATACACACACGTATTTCACGTATGAAACTCCGGACAGCAAATAAGTTAAAAAGAAGTCAACGGATAAGAAATGAAATTAAATGGCGTATGGCTTTCTTTGCCGGGAGTGTCCGAGGACATGTTCGGCTAACCAGTTGCACGTCTTTTGATTTGACTCCCGTAGGCGACCTGCGCGTCGTGATGAGGATGAAATTATGATGAAGACGACACATGCACCCAGTCCCAGTGCCAGGGAAATTAACCAATGATGGTTAAAATTCCTGACCATGCCGGGAATTGAACCTGGGACCCCTGTGACCAAAGGTCAGCACGTTAACCATTGAGCGGATAACATTATTAATCTTACACGAAATACCATGTAACATCATTAACCACAGTCCATTACGTAAAACATGCATACAAATGCATTTCTTGAACAAAATGTCAACTCTCCACACTCCACTTGAAATTTGAGAAGGTACAATGATATTAAATACCACACATTTTGAATGATGCTCTTGAACATCTGAAGCACTAGTCACCTTAAAATTCATCAGAATTGATGGCACATCGTCCTCTTGTAATTTATATAAAAAAGAATGTAATTCTCATTTCAACTCACGAGAAATCAGGTTAGATTTCGTTTACGTACCTCAGTTGTAAAACACTAAAAATGATTCAGATACTTCATTATTGTACGCGTTTAGAAAAGTAATATTTCAGTCGAAACCCTGAGTCACGATTTTTCGGATCTTTCCGGGACTGAATTATGTAGTTAGGTATGTTAACTGTTTGGAGAAAATACTAGGATATGTATCATTAGGTACACCCAAATGTAACAATGATTATTATGGTTATAATACTGTATCTTCCCTAACAATGCGTTTGATATCAAGTGATTAATGCACACAACAATACTGTAGTATCACACGGATCGATGTTTTGCCTAGGAATGAACTAACCAATTTACCTTAATACTAGGTTTTTGGAAACATGAACACTGAACCTTTTGTTCTGCCCCTATAATTGGACTTACACCCAGGCACACAGCACATACGACCCAACGAATCAAACTATAAACATACTCACAGGTAAATGAAAATACTGCATAAAGAAAACGGCCAATAACCTTATCACCGTCCGACTCGTTGGCTGAATGGTCAGCGTACTGGCCTTCGGTTCAGAGGGTCCCGGGTTCGATTCCCGGCCGGGTCGGGGATTTTAACCTTAATTGGTTAATTCCAATGGCCCGGGGGCTGGGTGTTTGTGCTGTCCCCAACATCCCTGCAACTCACACACCACACATAACACTACTCTCCACCACAATAGCACGCAGTTACCTACAAATGGCAGATGCCGCCTACCCTCATCGGATGGTCTGCCTTACAAGGGCTGCAATCGGCTAGAAATAGCCACACGAAATTATTATTACCTTATCACCACCGGAATTGTTCGAATATCTACGCATTTTTTATGAATCAACAGATTCTTACGTCACTGAAAGAGGGTCTGTAGCATTTTAAATGTGATAAATATGTATAATTTTCGATTAATAATATTCAGATTTCCGTAAATATTTGGTAACAACACGACTTACACAAATCAAAACAAACACATACTATAGTACTCCAAGTGCCAACATTGTGGGCTGTTTCGGTAGGTCGGTTAATGTTTGAGGTATTGTAGTTGGTCTTACCAGAACGAATAGAAATGAATAGTGTGATGACTCCCTCTGAATCACATGTTAACAGACACGCTGTACATATTCCCCGCCACCTGCAGCGCTGCTGTCGATTTAAGGTCCAAGTACGCGTGCTTTTTTCGGCTTTATGTGGAAGTATGTAAACAGTTTGTGGTCTTTTTCGGTAGTTTTATCCATTTTCCAGTTTTGTAGTGCAAAATATCTGGCGTTAAATTTTCGTGAATTAAAAGGGAAAAATATTTAGGCATTTGAGAAGTAGGACGTATACTTGGGCATATGCTTAAATTTACTTCCACGCTTGACTATGCCTACAACTTGCTATGTCCTGGGTTGCAAGGCCGGTTACGATAAAAATCGAATGAGAATCGGCATTCTTTCACCCCCAAAATTTCCCACTCTGTTCTCGAAGAGGTCGAAAGCTATCCCACGCTAAGATCTGTCTTTAAGTGATAAAAGTCGTATCTGTTATCTGCATTTTGCAGCCGAACTCATCCAAAAATGTGACAGATACATTATTAAGGGTGAAGAATGGAAATTCCAAGACAGTGATGGAAACTGGATCGTACATCAGTCCCACATATTTTTTCTAATCTTCCGAAATATTTATCACGAATCATCACAGTAAGAAGATCTCCATATCAACGCCAGTCTACCAAATTAGATGTTCCTTCCACAGGTGATTATTCCATACTAGACTCCCCTAGTGTTAGCTATGTATGTTCTAGTGCCGGTGATAAATCACTGGTTAGTGCTGATAACAAGACGGTATTGATCTTAAAAAAAGAGAATTAAACATCTCCAGAGGAAAGTTATTTTTTTAGCAGAATATTAAAAGTAAAGAAAAAGAATGCTGAATTAGAAAGGGAGCTTGAAGAAGTTAAATCATCCAAAAACAGGTAAATACCCCTAATGAAATACTAAGTAGGAAACATAAGATAATAATTGATACCATACTGAAGAAAAGCAATACCAGAAGTTCAAAAGGCATGTATTATGATCAGGAACTTCTACTGGAAGCACTCCTGTTGAAAATTAAGTCCCCGAAAGTTTACTGGCATTGTAGACAACATGACCTTCTGCCAGTGCCATCACCATCACACCTTCGCAGTCCGTTGAAAGGCATGAAGTGTTCATACGGTATCAATCATCATCAATCAGCGCAATTTCTCAAGCCTTTAACACTTATGATGATGATGATGATGACAACAACAGGTTAGGAATATTAATATTCGATGAAGTTAAACTAAGAAATATAGTTTAATGGCACTTTTTTAAAATTAGATGGATACGTGGACTTTGATGATCTCACATCAGAAGATCATCAAGCAATTATTTCAAATCATGCCCTAGTGTTTATGTTTGTACCACTCTTAAAGCAATGGGTGCAACCTATTGCAATATATGCAAGTCGCAATTCCACTCCTGATGACATACTGTCAAAAATAATAATCCAGTTTATTATTCAACTGGAAAATGCTGGGATTCACATTGTTGGATTTGTGTGCGATGGGAGTCAGAAACACAAGAAGGCTTGGCAAAATCTTTATATGAGTGGTAAAGTAAATAACTTAAATGTGAGCAATCCCAATCCTGTGTGCTCCTCCAGAAATATTTGGACATTTTCAAATGCACGTCATGTCATGAAATGCAATAGAAGCCATTTTCTTGCCAAAGAAAATTCTACCTATAAAGGCCACCATATCAGCTTCAACTATTACAGGCTAGTTTATGAAAATGACACCCTCCAGAATTCTGCAGTTTTGCGATTATGTCAAAAAATAACCTCATCAAATATCAACCCTAACGGTTTTCAGAAAATGAATGCTCGTTTGGCGCTCCAGTTATTCTGCAGGGCTATGGCAAACGCAATTCATTTTTAGAGACAGTCTCACCAATGGTTTTGAAGGAAGTGAAGCCACAGAAGTTTTAACAAGAGACCTCAATTATGTTTTTGATGCACTGAATGCCAAAACTCCTAACGGAGCATTATTTCCTGATTGTGAGAAATTTTATCGTTTGTGTGAAATTAGTGAGATCTTAAAAGCACCAAACAATACGTTCGCCTCTGAGAGAACTATTGTATCCATGCGTGTGGCACTTTAAAGCAGAATAGAACTTACACAGTATTTGTGGAGCCGTGGTTTTTCAACCAAGACCCCTTGGAAAGGCACTTTGGTATCCTACGAACCATAAGTTGTGATGATCACCCTTCTACAGTGGACTTTTTGCATCTGCACATGTTACAATCAGTGTATGTCCCACTAAGCAATGCTATACCTAAAGGGGGTAATTGCCAGTCTGAAGCTGAAGTACCCTTAATATCATTTTTCAGTCAGATTAGAGCCATGACAAAAGCTGTTGCCAAAGATAATGCCAAAATCATAAGTACAGCTCAGGAGAAAATTTACAACAAGCTTACCTTTGAATAGCCATCTTTATCAAGTTGGGAAAATGAACAAATAATTCCTTTCGCCAGTTAAAAAATGAATGTTATTCATCACTTCTGTGGGTATATTGTTAAACATGCAAGCAAAGTGACATACTGGAAAGCATGTATTGGGTCTCTGCAAAACAATACCGAGGTGGCAAAAGGTAACCCGTTTTCAGTCTTAACGAGTCTACAGGAATATTGTAACTCATCCAACTATCTCATTTACCCATCAAGTGAATTATTATTGATGTTTTCTCATGTAGAGGAAGTTGTGAGAAATATTAGTGCACAAGAAGCATTATGGGGCGAAATACTTCAAGAATGCCTGGAAAGTTTACCTTCAATTACTGTTTCTCATAGACTAGGGTGCTGTACTGAACATGCTCAGGACTTGGTACCAAAATAAAATTTTCATTACTACGATGCCGATTTTATTTCCGAATAAAAGAAGTACGGGAAGAAATGAAAGCTTGTACGACCGCAAAACATACCCGGAAAATGTCCAAGGTGTCCAGTTAACTGACTGATGGGGTGAAGTGCCTGTAGGATTCATTGATCTGAGCACGTTAACATATAAGTTAAGTAGTTATGTAGGAATTGCATATGTATGACAAACCGGTACGTAACATCATGTGGGTGCCTGCAGAGTTTTAATATGTGTATATTACGTAGCATGTACACTAACAGTTCAACATGTTTTTAAGGTTATAAATAATAATTCAACTGAGTTTGATTTCGTGGTGTATTAATGAAATAAGACTTAGCTCTATACAGACATACCCGTTTGAGATATTCGTTAAGACACTGGCCAACCAATTTCAGAAGTAATGTCATTAAAACATTATTAAATGTAAAATATTTCCTACGAATTTGTCACGTATTATTTTCAAAACAAGGAAAACAATATCCTAATTTGCACAAAACACAGATCGCACATAAACACAGTCATCGGTCAGTAAAGAGAATGCACATTCCTGAAACATAACAACAATAAAGACACGGTTTTAAATAATTTATTTGAGCGATAAATTCCGAATTAATTCACATCACATCTCATTTAAAATCACATGTTCAGTGACAGCTGATCCCTGTTTACCTACTCCAGCGTCGCGTAGTGTAGGAACATATTATACAGCAGAAGTCGACACACTATGTACTTCTATTCGTCCTGGTCTTGCTTCGAACAGTCTCGAACATCGGCGGGTATCGGGTCGGCTCGATCCCGCTCCAACACAGGTATCGTTTGCCCAACACTAGTGTGTGATGGTGGACCCGATTGTCAAGGTCGGTAAGGTGTCAGCCATGGCCACGCATCAAGTCGGCCGTGAAAGACCTATAGATATCTATTTACTCTGACTAAGAGTGACGGAACTGTTTCATCGATACATCGTCCCGTGCGGTTGGAATTTTTTTTTTTTTTGCTAGGGGCTTTACGTCGCACTGACACAGATAGGTCTTATGGCGACGATGGGATAGGGAAGGCCTAGGAGTTGGAAGGAAGCGGCCGTGGCCTTAATTAAGGTACAGCCCCAGCATTTGCCTGGTGTGAAAATGGGAAACCACGGAAAACCATCTTCAGGGCTGCCGATAGTGGGATTCGAACCTACTATCTCCCGGATGCAAGCTCACAGCCGCGCGCCTCTACGCGCACGGCCAACTCGCCCGGTGCGGTTGGAATTGTTCGAGGTTTTGTGTCCCGTGTCTTGACGTTTCTAGAACTTGCGCTTCGTTTCGAGTTACAACTTGCGTGTGAGTTGTGCTGCGGTGTCATGAGTACTGGTAGTTGAGGTGATGGGGAGTCTAATCCAACATCAAATAGCAATGTTGGACGAGAAGAAGTGGTGAATATGGATTTAAGTGTGTATGATAGTTCTCATAATACCTCTTCTTTGCAAAATTCTACCCAACGTAATACTAACCTTCCACCACCTGCTCAACCTCCTAACAATGTTGTATGTGGTACGTACCCATTTAGGCCCATATATTGTCTTTGTCTCCTCAAAAAGTGGCAATAATTTTGGTAACCTTCAGCCTATGGTTCTTGGGCGTTTATTGCATGAACGAAACTTTCCTGTTAAATCCATTCAATATAAAGTTCGTAATAGGATTCAAGTAAAACTTTAACTATGCAAATCATGCTAATTTTTTGAAGAATAATTTTCTTGATTATCCGAGGTGTAGATAAAGAGTTATCTGAAACAGAAATTCTTACTTTACTTAAGAGCGGCATTAAAGTTCGCTTTGTTCACAGATTAAGTCGCAAAACCAATCAGGATGGTAAGGTAGTTTATCTACCTACTGGTTCAGTAAAGATCGTTTTTGTTCAAAAATATTGCCAAAATATGTTCAAATTTATCAAGTAGTATTGGTAGTCAATCCTTTTATGTTTTGCCCAATTATTTGCTCAAAATGCCAGCTGTATGGTCACACCATACGTTATTGTCAGTCTACAAACTTTCGTTGTCGCAACTGTGGCTTAAATCATTCTACCTCAGATTGCCTTGCAAATGTCAAACTATGTTTACATTGTAATCGGAAACATGAAACGGGCTCATCTGACTGTGCCGTCCATCAGAGACAAGTAGAGATTAAGAAACTCATGTGCATTGATAATATCTCCTTTTCGGAAGCTTCCTCTAGATTATTTCTACCTACTTATTCTGATTATAGTAACCTTCAACAATTTCCTCCACTGCCCCCTCGACATTCTCCTCCCATGCCAGAAATGCCGCGCAAACGTATATTCATGCAAGTGATCGTCAAGGACTTGCCATCTAAACCTCCTCCTGGCTATGATAGAGCTGGCTATCACCATATCGTGCAACCCTCTCAATCCTCCCGCCCCTTGCAATCTCTGTATCATCAATACCCCATACCTCCCACCCAGCCAGCTCCAACATCATCGAACCCCTTTGCAACCTGCACAACATCAACTACAAACAGGTAACACGCTATCACAGCGGGAACATGTTCAACAGTGTGTTCTCAACCTTCTAATGCAAATTACGCAACTAATTGGAGATCACCCCAATAGTTCACTAGTTATTAGCCAACCACGAGAAAGTTTACAGCTTATCTTTAATAATAATTAATAATGGCAGTGCGCATTCTTAAATGGAATGCTAGGAGTCTACGAAACAAACAATACGAACTAAAAATTCTAATGAAGGAATCATCTCCTCATATAGTAGCTCTGCAAGAAACTTGGTTTTCCCTTAACACTAACTTTTATTTTCCAGGTTATTCTATTGAACGACATGACGGACCAGGGTTTGATGGTGTGGAACTTATGATACACAATTCGTTATCATACACTCAGTTACATCTGCAGTACATCATACCCCATACCTATGCCCTTGGAATTATATATCACAACACATACGTTCTAAACTTATATAATCCAGCAGATAACTGCATCTCATTCGCACAATGATTCCCATCTGATAGCCAACTCCTTTTTCTGGGAGACATCAATATACATCATACTCAGTGGGGAGCTCCTGTAGACACCTCCAAAGGCACACAGTTCTTACATGCTGTAAATCAACATAATATCATGTTTCTTAATGATGGTTCCCCTACCATACTCACTCCTCAAGGTACGTCGCCTAGCTCAGTAGATATATCACTTTGTCATTAAGCTCTTGCCTCTATAACCACGTGGAGAGTATTAGGCGACACTCATAATAGTGATCACTCTCCCATCTTAATTACTTATGGACTTGGGCATATCACTAAGTACCCCCTTCCCACCACTCCATTGGTCAAATTCGCTCCCTACAACATTTTAATGCTTCGTGCTTTAAGTCATTTATGGTACAACAACTGGAGACATGTCCAGTTACAGAAGTATCCTATCATTCGATTATGCAAATAATAGTACAGTATCTTGACTTATACCAGCCTTTTAAAACACCCTCG
Source organism: Anabrus simplex (assembly GCF_040414725.1). Taxonomy (NCBI): domain Eukaryota; kingdom Metazoa; phylum Arthropoda; class Insecta; order Orthoptera; family Tettigoniidae; genus Anabrus; species Anabrus simplex. The sequence continues at coordinate 162,563,896 of NC_090271.1, forward strand.
AATAACATAACATCTAGATTAAAGTGGTGGGATTCTGAATGTCATCAGTTGATACTCAAACGAAAGAGACAATTCAGAACATATCGAAAAAGTTTAACCCCTTCACACTACTTTCATCTAAGCATCATATTGCCCATGTCAGACGAGTCTTCAATAAAAGAAGAAGACAAGCCTGGAAAACTTTTATATCATCATTTAATACTCATATTTCGGCATTTCAGTTATAGAATGCCGTACGTGCTCTTACTAGGGCTTCAAGTCACATCCCACGCCCTCATATAACATCGAATATTCTTAATGAATTTTTAACATCCCTAACTCCAGATCATATGGTCCCACGTTACACCCGAGCTCTCTCTTCTTATACCAGTCAGTCCTCCGTCCTTTCCCGTTCTAGAACTCTCCCTGAGATTACGTCCATTCTTAAATCTTGTAAATCGTCCACACCAGGTCCTGATTATATCTCTTATGTTATGTTACAACAATTACCTATCAAAGCCCTACAAATGCTCGTACAGTATTTTAATTTTGTGTTAACCACTACCACTCCTTCTCCGGAATGGAACACTTTTTTCTTAGTCCCTGTTCCAAAGTCTCGTCTTCCAATGACCACCGCTCACAATATCAGGGGCATAATCTTGGCATCTTGTATGCGCAAACTATTTCTCAAGATCATGCTTCAACCGTTTCTCTGGTACTTTGAGTATTATTCCCTCGTTCCAAAGTACCAAGGTAGGAGTGTTCAGGATGCGATTAATATTCTTATCATTGACATATTATTAGCTAAATCTAGGAAACAGCACACTGTTGCTGTCTTCCTTGGTATTCGAGGAGCCTTTGATTCAGTTCCCCTTCATATGTTATGGGAAGTGTTATCATAGAAGGGAATCCCTACTACCTTCATAACTCTTCTGCGTCATCTGTTTATATATCGCACTCTTATTTTCAAACCTCCTCACACTGCACAATCCCCTCGTCAAGCTACTGTCGGGCTCCCTCAAGGTGATAACTTCAGTGAACTACTCTTCGCATTATATTTATCCGACCTTGAACAACTGCCCTCCAAATCTGCGAGAATCCTTATATATGCTGACGACATAGTTATTTATTTTTCCCATAAAGACGTAGATGTCGCTCGGAATTGCATAACTCAGCTCTTGATTAAAGTCCAGTCCTGGTTACACACACATCGGTTATCATTATCTCCTGATAAATGCTCTGCGGTAATTTTTACTAACAAGCGTGTCTATAATTCAGAACCCTTATTATTATTATTATTATTATTATTATTATTATTATTATTATTATTATTATTATTATTATTATTATTATTATTATTATTATTATGAGAACCCTTACTATGCGATACATGTGAAATTCCTATACGTTCGCATCATAAATATCTTGGCATTATAATTGATCGAAAATTACATTTTCCCCAACATTTACAACGCCTACGAAACAGCACTTCCACATATATTCACCTACTAAAAGCTATCACACATCGTTCCTGGGGAACTGATCCTGTCACAGCAAAATTAGAATCCATGCTCGCTTTGATTACTGTGCACACATCATTGATATTGCATCACCCTCCACCCTTCAATCCCTCAATACGATACAGCATCAAGCGTTACGAATTTGTTTTGGTGCATTACATACCACTCCCAATAATGCATTATTAGTAGAAACTGGTGAACCTCCTCTTCTGCTTCGCCGGAGATTTCTTGCCTCTAGATATCTTCTCAAACGACTTCTCGTGGTCTCAAATTAGCTCGTCCCCAAAATACAACACCTAGCTGAGTCATTCCCATCACCTCTCACACAAAATCGCACAGTCCCTGCATTAATTTGGGCATTTGAGTCCGTCTCCCCATTTAAATCTGAAATCATTCGTAGTCATATGTTACCATATTATTCTGTACCATATGAAGTGCTTCAATACACTCCTTGATTTATTTGATCTAAAGCGCCATCCTTCGCTATGCTCCCATATCGGTTTTCTTATTTTCCCCTATATTCTTTTAACAACTTTTATACTGATGGATCCATAACTTCTTATGGTGTCGAAGCTGCCTTTTACTACGAACAAATCCAATATGTTGAATTGTATCATTTAGCGTCACATTTTTTATTTTTACTGCAGAACTGCTTGCCATACGACAAACGTTAATCTACATAAAACTTTCATCGATACATTCTGCCAACATGTTTACTGGTTCCCTATCTTTACTCAAATCTTTAAAATACAACAAGTTTACTTTAAATTGGTATCTATATAATGTAAAGCATATCCTATTTAATTTACACCAATTAGGTGTTCAAGTTACACTCATTTGGATACCTGCACATAAAAACATACCAGGTAACGAACGGGCTGTACGATTAGCCAAAGAGGCTTCCCTATTACCTACAACCCGTCCACATTTTCTTCTCCAGCATCTGACTTCTTTTCTCTGCTAAAATCCCAACAAAAACACTCATGGCAACACCTATGGACTACATCTGCACGCTTGAAGGGAAATATCTATCATAGCCTACAACCCCTATTACTTACTACGTACTGGTATCGTAACGCAAACTACACCCGTCGACATATCATTAATATCTTACACCTTCGCTTTATTCATGCTCTTACACCCCTCTATAAATTTCGACCCTCTATGTGTTTGTGGCTCAGTAAATCCCGATCTTAATCATCTCATCTTTCAATGTCCTTTGTATAACTCCTCTCGACGCCGCCTGTACTCGAGCTTAATAACTTTAAATTATCCGCTGCCAACGTCAATTGCATGTCTGGTATACAATTCCTCTCACACAATACTCAGTATATTAAATCAGTTCTTCGATGGCTCTAATATACAACTCTAATCATTCATTAGAAACATTACTTGACATCATTCCCATTATTTCTTAATATTTTCCCTTACATTTCGTATACTTCATATTATGCATCCACTTTTTGACTCACCTTCCCTCTTACACCCTCTTTTAACCCGCTCCACATAGCTACTGTCCATTGTAAGCTCCCCCCGCTCCCTCTCCCAATCGCGTTTACACTTTCATTGACGTAATACCACCACACCGTTACGAACCTTAGATGTTTGCTTCCGACATCAACAACATATATTAACATAATTATATATATTTCCTCAGTAGTTCCACATCCCTTTCCTACTTATACCTTAAATGTTACCTGGTCTTGTTCGTTTTGTAAAATGTCGCTGAAATAGATCCCTCTAGCGTGAAGATTAATATACCTTGTGTCCTTGTGATTTTTCTATATATCCTAAGCATTATATAAGTAATTATATTACTATCAGCTGTCTATGTGCTACGTTTTCTTGTGAACTAATTCAAGCAACACCTCCTAGATAAAACACCTCCTAGATATTATCTAGGAGGTGTTGGTTCAAGTGCCTTGGAACCATTTTGTGTGTCAACGTCAACTGCACTCTCTGCTTAACTCAGTCTGCACGTCCTTGTCAATCAGATACTCTTGCGAACAGCATTGGTGTCCTACTTTATAGGAAATGTGTACGAGTGTAGAACTAGTATGCCTTTGCTGGCAGGACCTAGTGTTAACAGTGCACTATGTCTTCTGGTATAGGCTAAAGCAATTTTGTTACTTTTATAGATCTGTCTCTGTCTTATCCTTGGCTTTGACAATATGAAAGTGACTGAGGTATGAGCGATGCTAGTAATGCCAACCATTATGCAGCCAGTCCCTGCTATGAATGGTGTGAAAATGTTGCTCATAGGGTCGGTTGATGCATTTCAGTGGGCTTGGCAGACTGATATGTAATAGCAACTCTGGCTCGGTGAGGAAAGCAACGGGAAACTACCTCACTCCTCATTTCCATAGTACGCCATTCAGTGATACCTAAGCCATCCATGACAGCTGATGGCAGAGCTGTTGAGGATCCCACCAGCGGAATCGCTAACGGACTGAACATACATACATACATACATACATACATACATACATACATACATACATACATACATACATACATACATACATACATACATACATACATACATACATACATACATACATACATACACACTGAGCCCAATTGGCTCATATCATTGTCTTTAAAATATTATGAATTACAGAAAAGTATAAGGGAATGAGCGACAGTTTCATTCTAGGCCGGATGTGTAGCGCCATTTCCCTTGTCCAAGCTCGGACATAAGTTCCACGTGTCAGGGTCATTTGATGACGCAATAGGAAGTACTGGAATATTCCGTGGGGTGTTTGATCAAGGTCTTCAGTTTTAAGTTGGCAGCACTTTCAAGCAGCGAATAGCAGCATAGCAAGTTTGAAATGATGGGGGAAAATTAAAGATGGATGCCGTACGAATGACCTCTAAAATAAATTAAATTCACCCAGGGACAAGGTGAAATCAATGTTAAACTATCCCGTGAACAAGAATTAAAAACGGCATATTTCTAATAATTTATTGTAATAAATGAATGCAGGCATACGTGACGGGATGTTACACCACTGTTGATGGTGTTCCCCGAGCTCCATATCCGGAAGCTCATGTGCAGGAGGAAGACGCGTGCTGCTCAAGACTCTCACTCTGCTACGGAAATTTGAACGGCTCGGACGTAAAGCGTATGGTGGTCATCGCGGACTCATAATCTTGAGCATTTCCTAGTCCACTAACTAATTGTCGATAGGATACGACGGGGTCCGATAGACTATGTATTTCAACTGAATAGCGACCGAAAATCTGGTAAAATTCGGGAAGGCGATTTTACAATATTAACTGTGACGAGGTAGAAAGAGCGGAACGAGATCGATGCAAGGACGCTTTGCAGTGCCACGTGTTAAACTCGCGAAAAGAGCAGAGACAAAGTATTCATTACTAGTGTAAATAAGTGTTTTATGTGCTATAATAAGTTACTTATATATGTGTTTGTGTGTATTTTAATGTATTAAGGCGTGAAGCAGTGTGAATTCATTAAAGCCGCAAGAATGAAGAACATGGTCATGGAGAAAGGCATTGTTTCACGTGTTAAGGCCGCCTATATGATGGCTTAAGTTCATCATGGGACCGACCTGAAACCATGAGGCCGTGGAGCTGCATATGGAGCGTCGCTGAATCGATAAGTACCCTGATTCATTATATCTGGCATGTGCATGATTAGCTGTTAACTTGTAAATAAATTAATGCATGACAATTCGTTTTATTTTTTACTGTAGCAGGGATAGTCAGAGGTTTTAGGGCGTAAATTTCATACTGATGCCTAGGGGGGAGTGAATATTTTAAATAAGAGGCGTGTGTTGAATATGGTCTTCATAAATGATGAAATAATAAGTGTGTGTAAATAATAATCTTCTATAGTGATACGTGTGTGAAATATGGTTTTCCTTAGTGTGCGATCTTCTGATAAATACCAGCGTGTGGGTGTGTAAATATTTAAAGTGATTCAGGAGGCATTCAGTGTAAGGTATAGTAAAACGGAATAAGTAGAGTAGCCTAGCATGTTGCATGACTGCAAGATCGTCGAGAGGAATTTCATTGACTGAGAGATTCGAACCTTGGTTATTCCGGCACATTACAGTGAAATTTGAGAGTGTATGTCATCAGTAAGTAGTATGTATTGTTAACCAGTGGACGAAAAATGTGCTGTAGGGAATAGGTTTCATCGTATAATTTATCCGAGATGTAGTTAGGCTAGTGTTGAAGTAGGGCCTTTATGACACAAAACGCCAGCAGCAGGGGTCGAACTAATGAGATTGTGTAGCGCAATATATGAATAAAGACCGGCATAGTGATATACGTGTTCTTAATAATGTGAGCGAGGAATGTAGAATTAAACACGTGAGATATGGAACAAATAAGATGCATTGAGATTGTTATATTATAATGGTTACCGTTCGCCCAGAAAGCAAGGATACGAAAGATGATTTGGAGGAAACATATGAGTTCATTAGAGCGGAGAGAGAGAATTATTAATTGGGTGCGGACGCGTTGAAATGCCGTGTTAATGAAATGAGCTGGGTGCTTGAGATAAGGTAGTAGCCCGTGCCGGCGTGCTGTGCATTAGAGGAATCCAGACAGCTTTGGCAGGGTCTTACAAGCAAAAGAATTACAGTCATTAATAAGATAATTCTGTTTTGAGGAATTTAGGACAGCACATTCAAATTAAAAATAATAGATATACTTCGTGACAGTTCATTGTGGCGAGTCCAAGGATGGGTCACTGTAATGATGCCATGCTGAGAGTCGGAGTTCGATGCCCGGCCAAGGTCAATGAAGGATGCTTTTCCCTGTGATTATTTGGTTGAATAATGTTGTGTTTGTCAATGTTATATGTTCTACTGGGCGTTGAGCAATGCAAATTCTGGTTTGCAGTTGTATTATTTCTTGTTAATGTGTGAATTCAGTTCACGTGTGGTTGATTGTACTTATGACAATGAGGTTCTGTCCCATTGTTTTTAGAATCAGTGTAGGTTAAGCTGTGTATTGCATTAATAGTGTAGGTTTCTTGCTACAGTGTAGGCATATGCTATACGTCTGATGAAAACAGCTGATTATGTATGTGCGGGATACTTTTTTTAAAATTTCAAATGAATCAGTGGAGTAAATTAAGTTATTTATGTCAGGGTTACTTTCGATTCGCGCGAGCGTTCCATATTATCAGCATTTATATGAGTGGAGGATGTTATTGAGAAAGAAGAAGTCAGATAATTTCGGACTTAAATAATATTAGAAATTATTTTTTATTAATCATAGAGATAAATAATTTAATGATTTAACAATTTTTTGGATTTAAGGATTATCAGATTTTACAAATGTAATTGAATAATTTAATGATTTAGAGGTAACGATTATAATAACATGATAACCTCGAATTTAGTGGATAATAATAAATTTAATGAATTTAATTAATTGAAATGATGAGTTCACGAACTACACGGTAGATGTTGGATTTAATGATTTCATATAGCTTCACAAATTTCAGAATGGAAGATTATAATAAAGTAAAAAATTTAATAATTATAATTACTAGGTTTATAACTTAGTGATGGAATAATTTGAATGTATGGAGAGTAAATATGGATTTATTGATTCAAAGAATAAATGGATGAAGTTTTGGTTTTATATTAACGTTTCAAATATCACTCTGACGAGTTAATGAAGGTTATGATGATGAATTATGATAATATTTTTTATTATTAATAATTTTGTAATATGGTGTTAACCAGATATGATAAAAATTTGAATTGTATTAAAATTGGAGGTATTGGAGTAGAGTAACGGTGGTAAATAAAATGAGATGTGATAGGAATCAAATTAAGTAATGTGTTTGGAAGAAAACCTGAATTTTTGAGTCATGTTATTGATACCTCATAGTCGGAGTTGACAAAATTTACAAACATTATTTTGGTAATTTACATTGTCGAATTCGTAACAAATGATGGTTTGAGGAGTGTCTCATAATAAATGATAATGAAATTTAAACAAAACTCAGATGAATCGAATGATGTAGAGTGTGATGTACAAATATTTGGCCCGAAAATTTTGTTGATTTGTATAGGGATATTGCTTTGCCAAAGTTTAGCATTTACTTTCAATAAATCTGTATTTGTAAAAGGTTCTCATTCAGATCTCTTTATTTAATTATTTGTCTTCTCTTTTATCCTTCCTACCCAATAATTTTTGAGGTTAGTTTATAATATCCGAAGATGTCTCTGTGGGTAGTTCCCAGTCAGCGACCGTGTGATGTCTCAAGCCGGTGCCACATTTCAAAGGCTGGAAGGGTGAAGGGTTGAATACATACATACATACATACTTACACACACACACACACACACACACACACGCGCGCGCGCGCACACGCACATACATACATACATACATTAGGGATGGGGCAAGTGGTTACTTTCCAGTATCATGTTCCTGTGTATCCGTTACACTGTAGTATTAGGTTGGAGTATTAGGATATAAAAGTAACATAATACAAGTTGCAGGTAAACTTTTGGAAGGAACATTCCTTATACCTGCTGTCTCTTGCAGCCCCTAACCGCACCTTAGTAAGTACTTATAAATAGCAGTACTATATCTTCATCTCGCTTTCTTCTCTCCCACTGTCCCTTTCGCTAGCTCGTCACTCACATTCTTAAGTATTCCTAGAAAAATGTTTGCAATTAGCCATTTATATTCCGAGAACCAATACTTCGAAACCTTCATGTATAAAAAAGCGCCGTGACTGCTATGCGCATTCGTAGATGTCCAAGGATCTCTAGTTAAATCCCCCTGTGGGTGGGGGTGGTAGAATAACACCCACGGTATCCCCTGCCTGACGTAAGAGGCGACTAAAAGGGGCCCCAGGGGCTCTGAACTTTGGAGCGTGGGTTGGCGACCACGGGGCCCTCAGCTGAGTCCTGGCATTGCTTCCACTTACTTGTGCCAGACTCCTCACTTTCATCTATCCTATCCGACCTCTCTTGGTCAACTCTTGTTCTTTTCCGACCCCGACGCTATTAGGTTTGCGAGGGCTAGGGAGTCTTTCATTTTCACGCTCTTCGTGGCCCTTGTCTTCCTTTGGCCGATATCCTCATTTTTCGAAGTGTCGGCCCCCTTCCATTTTTCCCTATGATTAGTGTTATATAGAGGATGGTTGCCTAGTTGTACTTCCACTTAAAACAATAATCACCACCACCACCTCTCTAGTTAAAGACATTAGGACCAGACTTTATAAAATATGTTGATGAAAACGAGTGTCATAAACACGTCAATTCCCGCCTGAATGGGTCATGAGAAAATAGCGCTACCAAGCAAGACGTGAGCAGAGTTTAATCCAGTATTTTGTATTTGTTTTTTTTACGTTGCACCGACACAGACCGATCTTATGGTGACGATGGGATAGGATAGGAGAGGACTAGGTTGGAGTCAACCGTGGCCTTAACTGAGGAACAGTCCCAGCATTTGCTTGATGTGAAAATGGGAAACCACCGAAAACCATCTTGGGGATGGGGTTCGAATCCACCATCTACCGAATACAAGCAGACAGCTACGTAACACACCCCGTGTAGCCAACTCGCTCCGTAAATCAAGTATAAAATGCTCCAAAATCGTATTTTGTCATTTACAGAAGGTTGTGGATATGTGGTAAACAAGTGTCCAGCGTCCTCTTTTTTTTCCACTGTAGGCCTATATCACTCCTCTTTTGTGCTGGTAAAATTATGCTGGCAGCTTTTGCTGCACTGCTTCACAGGTTGCAGTCGATGACGAAATTTCAGGACGCACAGATTCACGTGATGGGACTTGCGATAGCTTTTCAGGACCTGATATTTGAGTACCATGTAGCCTACATTATCAGAACTAAATGAACCTGTAGAATTTTTAATTTTTAAATAATTATTATTATTAATTATTATTATTATTATTATTATTATTATTATTATTATTATTATTATTATTATTATTATTATTATTATTATTATTATTATTATTATTATTATTATTATTATTATTATTATTATTATCGGGTACCTTATTTCAACGCGTTTCTAAGAACCGTTTTGCTGTAATTGAGTTATTGTCCACATAAATCGTATCGGATGCAGTAAACCCACTCACTCATTGCCCAGAACACGGAGTGAAACTCGAGATGAAAGGTAGGTTCCGAGGAACTACGCTACTGTATGTATTACCACCGGTAAGCCTAATACAAAGCATATCTGTAACCGACCAGCAAGTAACAAGATAGGAATATCCGTACTGCCACTAAACTGTTACAAAAGTATCGCTTGCGCCTGCGCAAGACTGCACGCTTAAAGCGAGCTACTATGCTTCATAATACCCGTTAGCCAATCAGAAACTCCCTACCCTTCCCTTGGTTTCGCTGAGACAGTTACTTTTGTATTAGGGTCTCCGGAGGAACATAATATTTCTGGAATAGCTTACTGTTATGGATTAGGATACAGTATCACGTTACGATATGTAACTCCCATCTCTAACATACATACATACATAACCAGTTTTATAAGTATTGTGTCTGGGTGAAATAACGAGCCCAAATCCAATTCAAGGTGGGGAAGCAGAAGAGTGATGGAAAAATAGTAGGAAAGAAATTTATTTTCTGAGGTTTGTAGCCCTTGGTCTTAGCCCGGCGTGTATGGAAGTGTTATTTGTTTTCGTGTAAAATGACATCGTTTTTTAGCAAAATAGATGAACTTCAGAATCACTTTAAAAGTCACAATAAAACACGAGAGTATCAAGCTCATTCTTCAAAAGTGCATTCTGTTGGTTGGAGCTGTGATGGACGTAGGCTTGCGTCAGGATCGTTTGATAAGTCGGTGTCTATCTTCACGTTGGACAGAGACAGATTAGTATGAACATTTTGAATTTAGCCCTTTAGTAATATGTGAATACTTTATTTTGAACTAGCGAAATTTCTCATCAGTGTTTTGTGTAAACTTTGATGGTTTTCCTCCGTTACCGTTTAGACTTACGCGACGTGTGGTAAATGTGAGCTCTGACTGGGGTTTGTGTTGATCTGCTGTAGGCTTCACGTTTAAGGCTCTACTTTCATCTTTATCAGATGTCCGTTGTCATTTTCTCTTTTTCCGTCCCTATAACTTTATTAAAGGGCTTAATCATCTCCATCGTCCATCATAACCCTTTTCATTCTAAACGGTCGGGTCCCATCTCCTCCCTTCCTATTTCTGATGGGATGCTTCTTAAAACCCATCATACATCCGAAAAGACTGTCTGTTCTACCTTACTTTGACGTCTGAATATCAGGGGAACTTAACTTATTACATTTTTTCAGTGATGGCTTATTTTTCTACTATTTTATGTGGTTGACTTGCTATGCCGTTTGTGGTAAGAATTTGCAGTGATAATCAGCATGGCTTGAATGGGAAAACATTACAGGATATAGGAAAATATAACAGGATATATATATAATAACAGGACACGAAAGTGCATGAAGTTTTAGGGAGTCAGATCTCCTTACTGTACTCGTTCAATGATCTAGTTCGATTTTTGCAGTAGGGTCTACGTGTAGTGATATATTTCATATGGTTTGTCCCATAAGTTGCATATGCACTGACTGTTTGGTTCATGGAAGTGTATTGTTTTACACAGTTTGTGGTGGAATCCATGAATAATGAATCTTGTGATGGCGCTTCACATGCTCTGGTTGGGTTTGGTCCAGCCTCTTTCAATCATTGCATATGTACTATAGAATTCGATCCAGATATCTTCTCTTTTGCGTTTTCTCTCATTGAGCACGTCTTCGTATAACTTTGCCGAATGTTCCTTACATTTCTTCCTCAGTGGTATTTTGGCAATATCTTTGATAGTCAAACCGGTAGAAATGCAATAGGGTGCTCAAGAGAATTCGTCACTTTCTCATATTTTGGTTACATCGCACATTCCTATCTACGAAATGTCACTGTAAAATTTGTCACAAATGAAACATAATAATTGCTTTTACTTAAATGAAGTGAAAAATCTGTGGTAAATTAAGAAATGCCGTCGTTATTAGAGAAATATGAATACATACTTAAGGCCTGCAGACAGTACTCCTTTATGTCGTATTCCGCTGCTGGTGCCGTCTTTTGTTAATTTCTTAAGGTCCAGGGTAACACCGAGGAATGGGAGTGCTATGTCTCTGGATTCTCATTATCTTTGTCCATATGACTAGAGCGGCCAGTTCAAACAGCAAAGTGGAGTTCAACAGCATTCACGATGTTGGTTCGTTCTTCAATGAGGCAAATGACTATGTTATATTGATGTGGCTGGAACTCTACGGAAAAACAACTAAGGACGCATTCAACAATTTGGTGCTGCACATTACAGAGAAATATTACAGATACCACAAAAATGATTTTTGTTGAAAGAAAAAATAGCATGATCCCTGGACCAATAAATATTTTTTTTATTTTTGTTCGAACGAAAATAGCAGGATCCCTGGACCAATAAATCACTAGTCCACCGAATTCTTATGTACATTGGCCATAGCTTTTTGTCGCCTATTAAATCTTCCATATCGCGATACAATTCAGGAAATAATGTCATTGACAACTGAAGGAATGAAACGAAAGCAAAGGACTTCAGTGAACACAGACATACATATTATCCGCACACTTTATCTTGGTGCATTTGTGTACGAGGGTGAGGAGTAAGGAGGGAGCTGTCTCGGTATCGATAGTGCTGCCTGGTGTTGCCAACTGAATGAAAATGAAATCTGAATTGAATCGAGAATATGATCGATCTATATGAAATTTCTAAACCGTTATCATCTTAAGCCGACAAATATGTCACATACACATTCTATAACATTATAAAACATTTCTCGATGCGAATCTTGTTCCTAGCATGAATTCTATACTTTGGCTTTGTTGTATAAACAATAACAGTACTAGTACGTAAAGTGTACGCCAGATGTCACACAACGATGCTTAAGCGATTCATAGTTTGTGTTTCAAAGGTTGCCAGTACGAATCTCGAAGATCGCCGAGGTCGACCGATTCAGCATTAGGGTGTAAATGCACCAAGATAAAGTGTGCGGATAATACATATCCCACGTCGTTCCATCTTAAGCGATGGGTCGGCAAACGAGGCTTCTCCACCAGTTGCGGTCCCTGAACTTCTCTCCTTCTTCAATGCTTTCCAAAGTATGTCCTCTCGGTTGAATGTCAATCTTCACCATGTCCTTGTACCTGAGTCTTGGTCGCCCTCTTGGTCTTTTGTCTTCAAGTTTTAGATCGTATATTTTTTTTGGTAATCTGTTATCACCCATGCGTCGCATATGTCCATACCATCTCAGTCGCTGCACTGTTATTTTGTCCTGCAATCTTACAACTTGAGCCTGCTTGCGGATTTCCTCATTACGGACTCTGTCCTTCCGTATTTTGCCGATCATGCTACGGACAAATTTCATTTCTGCTGCCTGGATTCTACTAACATCTTTGTTTCTCATGGTCCATGTTTCACAACCATAGGTCAGGATTGGTACGTAATAAGTTTCATATATGACTCTTACATTTTGTTGGTATTTTCTTGTTCCATATTATGTCTTTAACTATTTTGTAAAAGTTGCTACCTGCCTGAATTTTGTTGGAAATTTCCTTATCTATAGAACCAGTATCAGAGATAACACTTCCAAGATATTTGAATTGATGGTTCATCTGTAGCTGTTTCCCCTCCTTTTCAGTGTGGCCCATTGGTTGCCTGTATCTCTTCATGACCATAATCTCACTTTTCTCTTGGCTGAAGATGAGTCCATATTCTTTAGCAGATTCTGCCCAGGAGTTTATTTGTCCTTGAAGATCTTCTTTAGTGTCACCCCACAAGCATATATCATCCGCGAACAATATAACTTTCCATTTTCTTACCTCTAATGGTTTGGTGAACTTTTCTCTGAATCTCGTTCATCACAGTGATGAAAAGAAGAGGAGACAGAAGACCACCCTGTCTTAACCCAGATTTTATATCAAAGGTTTCAGTCATTCCTACAGGTGTTTTGACTTGACTTCGGGTATCTTCATACAAATTCTTTATCCGGTGTATCATGTCATCCTGTATTCCAATTTTCTTCAGTGCTTCCCACACCTTCTCTCTATTCACTGCATCAAATGCTTTCTTGATATCCAGAAAGGCTAACCACAAATCTCGGTTGTGTTCATAGTATTTTTCCATTAACTGACGGACTGTAAAGATTAAATCAGTTGTTGATCTTCCCTTCCTGAATCCATACTGTTCTTCGAAGAGGTTCTCTTCAATAAGGGGCCTGATTTTACGCTCTGTAATTCTTTCATAAAGTTTACCAACTTGAGATGTTAAAGTGATGCCTCTATAGTTGGAACATTTCTTTCTGTCTCTTTCCAGATCTTATGAAAGAGTCTGTAGATCCAATGTTTTCCAGAAATGCCCATTGCCTTGATCATTTCTCCATTAATTTCATCAGCCCCTGCTGATTTTCCAGTTTTGATGTATTTCCAGGCATATTCTACATCATTCCATGTTAATTCTAACGTGTTGTCAGAGGCATCACACACGAAATTGTTGAAAGTGTAAGACAAACAAAAGACATACGTGTGTTACTGTGAGCGTAGCACCATAGCTACTTGTAAAGTAGGTGTATATAATATTCTCCAAAAATAAAATATTTCTTAATTTACTGCAGATTACTTCAACTATGTAAAAGCAATTATTGTGTTCCATTTGTGACAAATTTTACAGTGACATTTTGTAGATAGGAATGCGCGACGTAACCCATATTTTTATTCAATGTCGTTTTAGTCTTCTGAGTAGGCAGTGAGAGTGGTTTCAGTACCCTCTATAAAGTCGCTGATCGGACTAGATTAGGAGGAGAGTGAATAAGGAAGCTAAAGAACACAAATGACATATCTATACAGTGGTTTATAACTCTCATAAGATGGAAGGTTGATACAGTATCAAGTGAAAAGTGTGTTCGTGGCAGATGCAAAAGATCTGAGAGTTCATAGCACTGTGATTGTGACTTAACATACCCTTCACTTATAATATGTGTAAGTTTTAAAGGTAAAGGTGTGATCTTTTATTAAGCAACTTTGAATTGGAACTGTGTCTGATAATCATTCATGATGAGCGTGTACGACTTAGTGTGAATATCTTTTTTTTTTCTTTCTTTTTTCTCCATGGCTTACTGTGAGAAGATGCCTTTGCTGGCAAGATGTAGTGTTTGCAGTGCGCTGTGTCTTTTGGTATGGGCTATATCAAATTTGTTGACCTGTCTCGGTCTCATCCTTGGCTTTGACAATATGAAAGCGACTGAACGTATGAGTGATCCTAGTAATACCATTCCTTATGCAGCCAGTCCCTGTTATGAATGGTGTGAAAATGTCGCTCATAGGGTCGGTTGGTGCATGCATTTCAGTGGGCTTGGCAGACTGATATGTAATAGCAACAGCTGGCTCGGTGAGGAAAGCAACGGGAAACTATCTCACTCCTCATTTCCCTAGTACGCCTGTTCAGTGACACCTAGGCTATTTATGACAGCTGTTGGCAGAACTGCAGAGGATCAAACTAGCCTTCGGGTTGGCTACCCAACAAACATACATACATTGTGAGAAGTGAACACATAAGGATTTAGTGCATTAAAGATTCTGTACAAGACATACAGCTCCTCAATAGTATTGTGTAACTCACATGATGTTATGAGCCATGGTTGATTTTAAAAATTGGATATTGATAGTGACGGTTACTTGAAATCACGGCTTACCAGATATCAGGGGGGGTGTATAGATAGCATAGAAGGCAGTGACACGTAGGTCGTGAACCGTGATTTTAACGACTTGTAATAAGAGAAAATACGTCAAATATTTGTTAGTCATTCTGATAAGCGTGGTATGTACTTTTTTTCTGACTAAGTGATAGTGTTATCTCTTTTGTCGGTGAAGAGAGTGGGACATTAGTTGGAACTTGATATTTGTTAAGAGGTTAATTTTTTGGGGGGGTCCGCCATTTTTATTTCTTAGCAATTTATGACCCAAAGAAGAACCAATATTGATTCCCAAGGAATACTACAAAGTGACGAATTCAGAGATGCCAGGAAGAGAGCGTGATATCATGGAATCGCAGACTGATAACACCAGCACACCTTGCGGAGAGTGTATGAAACCGATAATGGAAACAAACGCAGCCGTAGGCTATGACGGTAAATGCCGCAGATGGTTCCACAAGGAATGCTCCAGCATAAGTGCAGAGGATTTCTCGACGCTTAACAAACCAAGCTGCAAGTTATTATGGTTATGCAGAGAATGCAAAGACTTCCTACTATTGAAAACTGGGAAAGAGGAACTAAAGGAATTAGGAATTGAAATAAAAAACCTGAAGGAAGAAATCAAAGAAACAGTGATGCAAGGAATACCGTATAATCTCAAATACCACCCGCCACCAAATAAGACCCGCACCCGTATTTTGAAAGAACAAAATTAAAAAAAAAGTGAAGTCAAAATTATTTACAATCTTCACTAACACACATCAAATGATTAGAAAATACAAATAAAAGTAAACAAACATTCCAGAACGATATCCAACAAGTTCATTCATCATCATCATCAGTACCAACTTCGGAACTTTCATCACCATCACCTTCCCACAAAATGTCATCGCTGCCATCCATAGCATTAGAAATGCTACATTTCCTGAAGCTCTTCCGTATGAGGTCTCCAGGGATACGATTCCATGCCGTCAAAATCCACGAACACAGCAGCTGAACTTCCAGGCGCTGAATGCGACCATTTGGCGTCAGTGTGTGATTATCAGCCGCCATCCATTCTGTATAGAGCTGTTTCAAGGCTGCCTTAAATGGACGGTTCACGCAGACATCCAGCAGCTGTAACATAGACGTCATCCCACCCGGAATGACTGCTAGGTTCGGTTTTCCCATCCTTGATATGTTTCTTCACAGCGTCTGTTGTGTGGCCGCGGTAACTGTCAAGAAGAAGCAAGCTCTTTTGTCCCAATAATGCACCAGGGCGACGTTGCCAGACACACTTTACCCAGTCTTCCACAAGTGAACTGTCCAGCCAGCCGGAATTCTGAGATCTGACGATAACACCGGTGGGTAGATTTTTAGGAAGAGTCTTTCGCTTGAGAACAGTGTACGGCGGCAGTTTGGTTCTGTTGGCGAGAATACACATTATTACCATACACCATTGTTTTTCATTACCGCCTGTTCTAATGGTAACACTTTTCGCACCTTTAACATTCACAGTCCTGTCCACTGGCATTTCAAAGTAGACTGGCGTCTGATCTGCATTGCCAATTTGGGAAAGCAAATATGCATTTTCCTTCCACAACCGAATTATGTGACGCTGAAATGACAACTTCTCATCGTAGGCACCAGGAAGACGCTGTGAAATTGAGGTATGCCTTTGTATGCTCAACCCATTTCTTTTATAAAAATTACAAACCCATCCTCGGCTTGCCTTAAACCCTTCTGACTGGGCGAGTTGGCCGTGCGGTCAGGGGCACGCGGCTGTGAGCTTGTATCCGGGAGATAGCGGGTTCGAATCCCACTGTCGGCAGCCCTGAAGATGGTTTTCCATAGTTTCCCATTTTCACACCAGGCAAATGCTGGAGTTGAACCTTAATAAAGGCCACGGCCGCTTCCTTCCAAGTCCTAGGCCTTTCCTATCCCATCGTCGACATAAGACCTATCTGTGTCAGTGCGACGTAAATCAACTAGAAAAAAAAAACCCCTTCTGATGAAAGTTCCTTTGCGATCTCTAATGCCTTTGGCTGACACATTTCGGTTGACACACCATATCCCAATTCCCGCCTTTCTGTCACATATTTATAAAGGTTTTTTTCAATTTCTGGAAACTGTACACTCAGTCCATAAAAAGCTCTACGATCGCCACTACATGTTGATAGCACATTTTTCTTCTTTCTCCAATCGCGAATACATGACTCGTCAATATTGCATTTCCTACCGGCGGCACGATTTCCAATAACTTTGGCTTCCCGAACTACGTTCAGTTTCTCACTCGCAGTAAAAGATCGCAAACGCTTTGTGGAATTCATGTTGATACTCCAAGAACGTGCGTGAGACTGATGTCAAGCGCGGAAGTAGCGTATGCTGAGAGTGGAGAGAGCATTGTTGCCAAGCCGCGCTGGCGGTGATGCCCGATTTTCACACATTTGGAAAGATAAATTTCCCAAAATTTAAAATAAGACCCGCACCCAATTTTTGTCGATATTTTCGAAAAAACAGTGCGGGTGGTATTCAAGATTATATGGTAAATAATTTATTATAAACACAAAAAGAAAACATGAAATACGAAGGGGAACACAGACCCTCTGTGATTAAAGAACAGAGAAATGTGAAGAAGCCAGCCCTGCAGCCACCACAGGTGGAGCCAGGTCCACAAAGCAATAGACAAAGACGAGCCAGCAAAGGAGACTTTAACATATCAAACCCTATTACATTCACAACAAATGCAACAGCAACATCAAATGGAAAGGATCATTCAAGCCTCAGAGAAGAAGAAACTGACCAAGAAAATTGTCAAACGTGGTCAACCGCAGTCTCAAGGAGGGATAGTAGGAAAAGTGCCCCTGTGGTCACTGTAACAAACAGGGAAACAGTAAAACCAAGAAGGCAAAGAAACTATATACGTGGCACAAAAGAAACGGAAGAGGAAGATATCCAACCTGCAGAAAGAAAGGCATGGTTATATGCCGGCAAGCTCAAACCCACCACGACAGGTGAAAGCATAACAAGATACAAGAAAAGAAATGGAATAAAAGAAGAAATAACATGCGAAGCCCTGAACACTCTAGGCTCCAACAAGGCCTACAAGGTAGGAATACTTTTCAAGTATTTGGATACAGTGACGACACCAGACTTCTGGTCAAAAGGGATCTTAATTAGAAGATTTCCCTTTCGAAGGAGAACTAACACAGGAGTCGAGCTGGCATAAGATACCTACACACAATCATACCACAAACAGTACAACAGGGCAAAGAAAAGGACTAATGAGCTGGAAATTACTTCTCTGGAATGTAGAAGGCTTAAAATCAATCGTACAACTGTCAAAATGCAATATATTAGGGACAAATGATATCACATTCCTAACGAACATTTGCCACAGAAAGAATAGAGCTGGAAGGAAACTATAGTCACCATGCCCTGGCACTAAAAGGTAATGAGGGCCGACCTTCAGGCGGAGTATCAATATATCACAAACCAATAACAGGAACAACCATAAGGAGCCACACGGAAGACAACCTTGTTGTCATAGAAAAAGATACGTATATTTAGCATGCATATACTGTCGTAAAAAAAAAAAAAAGGTAGCAATAATCGCAGGTGATTTCAACTGCAGAATAGACCGCCCTGACCATACATGTAACACTGTGCTGGAGACCCTGCAAGAGGAAGGTTTCACTCTAGTGAACAAAAGACATTCATGGCACACAATGGCTCTAGCGTCTAGCGCAATCAACCTTGTATTCTACAGAGGCACCACTATCATAGCACAAAAGCAAAAGGGAGCATGGAAATCGGGAGACACACTCCTAAGAAAACATATTCCAATCACAACTGAGTTTCTCCTTAATTGGGACGATGACAAACAACAGACAAGGTCGCCAAAAATATCAAGGCAAATTGACCTAGAAATTTTGAACAACGCAATAGCGGACAAAGACAATGCACAGGAAGATATAAAGGCGATCTAAACAAGGCAGCAGACAAGATAACTGAAGTCCTTAAAAGAGCCATAGTACCAGCCAGGAAGAAATACGGAAAAGCCTGGTTCGATACCGAATGCTACAAGGAGAGAAGGAAAATTGTGACCCTTGTACATGAAGCGAAAGAAAGCCTATCCCAAGAGGCACTCCAGACGTATGCAGTAGCCTGCAGATCATACAAACAGCTGATCACGAGGAAACTGAATGAACACACTGAAGAAGAAGGAAAGAAGATGGCAATAGAGGCAGCATCCGACCCCTTCTAAGCTCTCAGGCAAAGAAAATGCAAACAGCTGAATGTGGTGCCAATGGAAACTTGGGAGACACACTTTCAAGCACTTCTCAACAAAAAGAAAAGAAAACACCACATCCACTCCACCTGGGACTAATACAAGAACGGAAACAATAACAACAACAACGGAAGTTGAAAATGCAGCAGCAAACCTCAAGAAACGAAAAGCAGCAGGGCCGAATGGTATATTTAATGAACACTTACAGCAATCAATGTACCAATTGGTAAACATATGGACAGCCCTATTTAATAAACGCTTGGAAACAGGGGACATCCCTAAAAGTTGGAAGCTGTCCACAATCAAAATGCTGTGTAAAGGGGGAGTCCAGATTCATACAGAGGTATCACCCTCGAAAGCAGCACATTCAAGCTCTTCATGAGAACACTAACAAACACCACAGATAGACCCACATATACTGGACACACAATTCGGTTTTCAAACAGGTCTAGGATTTGAGTTTTAAATAGGCCTAGGCATGCTGCAGCCAGTGCTTGAACGTTGTTCAAAATTACTTTGTGTAGGCCTACTTATCATTCGATATATAGGCTGTACTGCCGGAAATGGAAAAGGCAAGATACAGGGTATCAGGTCTCTGTACAGATTTTCATCAATCATGTCCAGAAAGAAACAGCTTTCATGACGTACTGAATACCACATATTACTTTAACTCTCTTCAGCAACTATGTTTGCACCACTACTGTAGGCATGCTCTGCAGTGGGCAGGGGTGAGTGATAATCTACCCAGAGGAATGAAAACCTCATTGAAACATGGTTGAAAACCTGCCTCCTGTAGACGACTTCTGATAGTTAGGGCCAACTCCAGGTAGGCCTACCAAAGCTTGAATGCATGTTGCTGTGGGTATAGGATATGCCATTGCACTCTGCCTACCGCGCTGGTTTTCTTTCAAAGTGGTCTCACAAGACGGTCCTGTACATGGTTTACGAGTATGTACACCTTTTTTTTTTTTTTGCCATCACCAATGAGCTATTGCAATATCTCACCCCAGTCTTTTGTTAATTTGCCTGTTGGACCAACCTGCTCTCTGGAGGCTTCCTATGTGAACTTTCTCAGAGTCGTTTCAACTGCACAAATCACTGCAGGTCCATCATCATTGCATGGCACAGTACTGCATACCGTCCGAACCGCCAACTGCCAAGTCACACTGTTCCCTTATTGCCAACTGAGCTTGTTGAATGACGCAGCTCTAATACTTCCATATTGAGATGGAAGTCTGAACTACTATGACATTGCTGAAATTGTTAATTTGCTGGACAGGTACTATCATAGTGTATATTGAAGACTTCAGAACTTTACGTATTTCAGAGGGTTGCTTTTTTTATGTCCGCCTGTATATCTAGCAGTGTTTCAGAGACTTGCAAGGTTGTCATTACAGCAAACCAGATGATGGCTTCTCGTAAAGTGTTTTTATAAGACAAAACTGAAAATATGGCTGCCCATGGGACTGAAACCTCAGTTAACTCTGAGTGTGAAGCTCAGATCCTGGGTTACTTCTTTCCAGTCAGAAACCACAATGTTCTCCTTCCAGTGTTCGTCAACTTCTCGTCTGAGTCTCAATGATGGACGAGTAGATTTTCCCTGATACACTCAATAAAGAAATGTCTCAATGATTATGGCACCTCTACTTCAATAAATACACCTTTGATAATTAAGTCAGCCTTGTCAAGACATAGAGCTGTTTAGTTAGTGATTTTCTATCACCTCATACACCGTACGTGTTTCGAGAACCTACTGTCCTCTTCTTCAGCTGTTTTTCCTTTCACTGCCAATTATCTCTTGGACCTCTGAACCTAATATTACACATCAAACCACAATGGTTAAGTTAATAAACTCTATTATGGCACCCTTCTTGAAGACTGGGATGATGACTGAGATGCCTCAATCTGCAGGTAGAGGATGAATGCCCAGTTGTACATCCTCTTAAAACAATCACCACCACCACCACCAATCTGCAGGTGCATACTTGTACTTCCATGTTAGTTGAACTACACGAAACAGATCTTCCCCAACTTCTCCCACGAACTTCGCCATTTCCAGTACAATTCCGTCATGGGTAAACTTCACTATTTACAATGTATTCTGTCAGGCCTGCAGCTCTTCCCAGCTTCATCCTTTTAATAGCTGTTCTCACTTCTTGACGAGTAATGTATTGTGCATCATTTGTTGCACTTCTTCATATGGACCATCCTCTCCCTTAATAACTTACCTTCTTCACAAGTCAATACTTTCCAGAAATACTCTCTCCATCTTTCCATAATCTGTTCCTTATCAGTCAGGAGCTTCCTTTTTTCGGACTTAATACATTTTAGAGGGCATTCCTTTTCCTTTCATATATTCTGTAAGACCTTATATAACAGTTTTTTGTTTTCATAGTGTAACTTCTTCTATGAATCTTTGACTCCTCCCTGCAGTAGGGTTGGGCAGACTGGAACAGTCAGTTGTTCCGGAACATTAGGAGCTTGAGGTAGTGTGTTTCGGTACAGTGTGCCGGCACACGGGACTGTAACTGCGCAGTTGAGAGAACTCCATAAGACAACATGACATGCTCCGTGCCATCGGGAAAGTGCTGCTATACTGGACATGCTGTGTGTAGTTATGGCCAGCATAAAGCTGCGCAGAACGTGAAGGAACAGTCAGAACACTGAAATTCATGCCCAATAATCACGTTTAAAGGCTGCTTTTAGGTTAAAATTTTTTCAGTCAATATGAAATATACATAACACGGTTAAAAATGGCAATACAGGTGTTTAAAAGTAACTAATCCAAGGATATTTTCACCAGTTGAATGTATCTGCCTGTATTGTGAGTAATTAGGGCCAGGATAAGAATATTTTCATTCGTTCTGAAATACGCCTGTCACAATTACACTGGCAGTACATGTGTTTACAAATGTCACAATGTGATTTTCACCAATTAAAAATACACTTGCACAGTTGAAGAAACATTCGTCAGTACTCTATTTACGTACACAATATACAAGCAGAACACGAAAATAAAAACTGTGGGAGGTTTAAGTTTGAAATGTCTTGTCATTGTGCCGGTTGAAAATCCCTTTGGAGAGAAAAGAGAAGAATATAAATTGCATTACATTCTGTCCAGTTTTATTTTAGTAAAAAAGCCCTGAACAGGACTCCGATGCGACATTATGCAAAGTTTACCATCTTTCGTACAGTTATATTACTAGGCTTCAATGAAAACACTCTTACAAAACAATGAAAACAAAACAGAACATATTTCGTTATTCGCATGTACCGAAAGCCAGTTACCGGTGCAATGGAACTCGCAGAACAAAGAGGATATGACAGAACACGGAACACTGCATCACAGAGCGGCACACAACCGGTATCGACAGTCAGCTAGTACTAGTAACTATTCTCATTTTGGTTCCGTATTGAAGATGACGTATGTCTCGAATATTATTACAATATTTTTTTTTTTAAGTCCACCTGTTCAATACAATACAATATAAACCACTATTTCATATGGTTAAAATTTTATACATAATACATAAAAGTCAATGGTACATGTTTCACCCTCCTTTACGGGCATCATCAGCCTATATCAATCTTAAAAATAAT
Source organism: Anabrus simplex (assembly GCF_040414725.1). Taxonomy (NCBI): domain Eukaryota; kingdom Metazoa; phylum Arthropoda; class Insecta; order Orthoptera; family Tettigoniidae; genus Anabrus; species Anabrus simplex. The sequence continues at coordinate 162,587,003 of NC_090271.1, forward strand.
ACATATGGAGTCTTTCTAATCTTATAAATTATGAATAATGATTTCGATAATGCACCAAAGTGTGTTAAAAAAAAAACAGTTTTTGAAGATTAAAACATGGTTAAACATGAATATTTGAGAGTTTAAAACTAAAATGGATCCTTTTGTTATATATCATTAAGACTGTGACGGCCTTGAGTGTAAACACAATCGTCAAAGGGGGATGTTTCTTTAATTCTCATAGTATGAATCCAAGATGGTAAAAATCACTGTCAGTTATTTAAAACAAAAGTGTGAACGTAATAAACATGTTAAAATATATACGGTTGATATATCTGAAAGTAGAAAAGAAAATGGAACTTTTTGTGGAGGCGTTGCTAATGGTAACGTATGTCAAAGCTAGCGGGTGTCAGTAATTATGTTGGTAGTCAATTGGATCCAAAAGACGGTCAAGTTGGTGTTATAACACCGTTGAAACATTATTTTGTTGGAAGAAATGATCGAGTTCTTTCTGAAACAAAATGTTAAAGAAAGTTGGTTAAATAATACTGTACAAGAGA